>NC_091858.1:2076277-2395027 GCF_037783145.1 Equus przewalskii
ACTCAGCCTCCCGTCTTCAGGGCCTCAGGCGCCTAGGCTGCTTCCTCTCTCCTGTGCTCTCACCCCGCTGCGGGGTCTCCATCTCTTCAGGGGCCTGTCCTCTGACCCCGTCATCCACCACCTCCTGCACTCTGACTTCACCAGCCCAAACCTCACGGGTGATCCTTCCAGCCCTCAGCCCTCCTTGCCGCTGACCTTCCACTGACGCCACCTTGCCACCAGGGGAAGATTCAGCTTTTACAGGGTCTGAAGCTTACATAATTTTTTCTCTTTTGGAAGGATACCGCTTTCTTCATTTCCACTCAAAGGCTGTAAACATCAAATGTAGGGCTCTAGAAATTCATATTTTCTAATCTACATTAGATCTCCAACATTACCCAGTTACCCATTAGCCGTGAATGCATTTCCTGTCGACTCTGCAGGTATGTGCCTCACAGCCGTTCGATTGTCCCCAAGTCCTCACCGCCACTTCCGACCCCTCGCTCAGCAAAACGCTCGTCCAGAAATGCAATTTTCACACGGTGCCAACCTCACACCAATTCTATGGAGTAGATGTAATTAATATTCCCGTGTCAAAATAAGAGACTTGAGTCCGAGCTGAAATGGTTTATCCAAGGGCCCTAAACCGTCCATGCAGGAGCCAAGTTTTCCGGCCTCGACCCCACATTCCTCCTCCGCCTCCCGCCATGGTCGGCGCGGCGGCGCAGGGCGCGCCCGGTCCCCACGGCGGGGTCCCCACGGCAGGCTGCCCGGCCGCGCCCCGGAGGCGGGCTGAAGGAACTGTCTTTGCCCAGAAATAAGCAAAAAAGACACAAAGCTACTCGTTCTTAAAAATACCCTGCCAGTTAAGGAATAACGATTGTGGGGCCAGCGGGTAGGAGAAATCAGGCACTGTTTAGACACAAAAGACTCCCGACATTCACGGGAAAAAGCTGGTAACCGGGAAAAGACTGGGAACCACGGCTGTACACTCAGAGCTTAATTTAAAACCAACAAAAGCAACGGAACAGAATTCGCTTTTACCAATTTACAGAAATTTTACACAATCAAAGAAGAAATGGGTTAGCGTCGCCCAACACAAAATAGGGACAGAATCCCACTGTGCCAACACAGCACGGGGCACAGGGACGGATCGCTTCCACGACCCGGACGCCTGCTCACCGCCGCAGGCTCCACCGCACGGCCAGGCGGCGGCACCGGCCCCGCGGGCCCGGGACGGGAGGGGAGGGGAGGGGAGGGGACGGGAGGGCCGGCCGAGGCCGCCACCGGGGGCGCAGCCAGGGCGCGCCCGCCGCCCCGGCCCCTGGCCCCCAGCCCGCGGCATGCTCCGTCACGCCGCTCCCCCCGGGCGCCCCCAGCCCACCCGCCGCGCCGCTCCGCTCCTCCCCGACCCCCGCCCGCCAGGCCGCTCCCCCCCCCGCCAGGCCCACCCCCGCGGCCAGGCCCAACCCGGGCGCCCCCACCTGCGGCGCCCCGGCCGCCCCGCTCCAGCTGGAGGCGGCGTGCGCCTGCGCCTGCGCCTGCGCCTGCGTGGCCGGAAGCGAGCGGCGCAGGGCGAGCTCGAGGCCGCCCCCTGGCGTCCGCCTCCCGCCGCGCACCTGGAGGCGAGACGCCGAAACGCAGAGCCGGGCTTGGAGCGCGTCCGGATTCCAGCCCGGGTGCCCCGACCAGTGTCCTCTTCTGGTTCTTCGCTTCGAGCGTGTGGGGACGATGATGTGTGGCCCTGTTACTGGTTTAGTGCGGACGCCCGGTCCGGTGCTGGATACGGTGGAGAGGAGTTGTAAGGTCTAGATCTTTCAAAGAGCTCCCCAGCGTCGCAAAGCGGTCGTTCCCGAAAGGTGTCCTGAGACCAGAAGCTGATGCTGCACACCTCCCGGGAAACTGTTAGACGTGTACATTCTCGGCTCCTTCCCAGACCTGGGGGTGGGGCGCTGCAGTCAGGGCTCTAACCAGGCCTGCGGGTGATGCTGCGCCCCCGAAGGCTGAGAACCAGTGGCGGGAGGGAAACGCAGGGGCTCCGCCCAGACGGAGAGGCCGAGCTTCACGGGTTCGGGGGGCAGGCGGTCACGTGGACAAACCCCAGCGGGGAGGGCTATCCGAAGAGGGAGCGGGAAGGTGTCAGCCTGTCACACCGGCCTTCGTCCTTGGTGGAAGCTGACGCGGGAGAGGCTGCAGCGGCGAAAGGCAGGCATCGGGTTATATAACTTTCTGTTTGTTTAAATCAGAGGCGGCGTAATCTGCTTCTACACGGACACATTTCCAAGTTCGGCATCAAGAGAATAAACACGATGTGGGTTAAACAGCATAGCCTGGGCTGGCAGTCCAAACAATGAAAATTAAAATGAGTAGAAGCTACTTCCCTATCAGATTGGCAAATAGCAAAGAGAATGGTAATACCTGCTGATGGTGTCCAGGATCTAAAAGTTTCCCCACACCCACACCCATACGTGAGTGTAAATTTGTCTAAGCTGTACCAATTCCTCATAGTATAAAAGGTCCTAGCAGATCTCATTTCTAGGAATTTATCATGCAGAAATAATTGAATACCTGTGCAAGACGTATGTACAACAGATCTGTTGTTGATAAAGGATACGTATAGTAGGGAAAAAAATGTTTAACAATAGGGCTTTCTGAAAGAAATTATATTATATCCATACAACCATTAAAACTGATGCCGTACAATGGGTAGAGTTTCAATTTGAGAAGATGAAGTAGTTCAGGCTAGATGGCGGTCATGGTTGCGTAACAATGTGAATGTACATAGTGCTGCTTAAAAACAATTAAAATGGTAAATTTTACCACAGTAAAAACGTGATGCTGTAGATCTATATGTATGGACATGAAAGGATATTCATAATAATTCATAACATAAGGCTAAGGGTGGGGAAACAATCCTATTTTTAGAAATATAGCATATATATATTGGGCAATAGAAAATTTCCTATTTACCTTATATTTATTTTTTTAAAGACTAGCACCTGAGCTAACAACTCTTGCCAATCTGTTTTTTTTCTGCTTTTTTCCCCAAATCCCCCCAATACAAAGTTGTATATTTTAGTTGTGGTCCTTCTAGTTGTGGCATGTGGGACGCCCCCTCAGCGTGGCCTCATGAGCGGTGCCATGTCGACGCCCAGGATCTGAAGCCGCGAAACCCCGGCTGCCCAAGTGGAGCGCAGGAACTTAACCACTCGGCGACGGCCGGCCTCTTATATGTATTTCTGAATGTTTATATAATTAACATGTGTTACTCCATAAGTGTGTGTATATATGAAAGATGAGCCTGGTATCAATATGTGACTTGTATTAGAGAGATACCACTAAGGAGGATCATGAAATAAACCTGTCAAATAATAATTTTTTAAAAGAATGTAAAAGGAAAATGGGTGAGATATGAGACACTTTGAACACGAGAATTTTGAAGGGAAAAATAATCAGGAGTTGAAAACTGCCAAGGAAGGAGAAATTGAGGAAAGAAACAAAGTCAAGTGCAGTCAGCTTTGCTATAACATATTCTTAAAAAGCAAATTTATTTCAATTGGATTGATGTATTAGGAGATCATTTGAGCATGACACAAATTTCCCATTTGTTCATGTGTGATTTCATCCTGGAGAAACAGGAGGTGAGTGCAGGAAATGGCACCAGCTGAGCTGCACTGCATAGGGATGCACAAAACACTCACCTGCACGCCCTCAGCATCTACCAACACCCTCAGGTCATTGTGTGTGCTGTGAGCCACACCCATCACATCTGCTATTACAACGTTCCGATCGATTTCAGATAACCCTCCCTCTATCGCTTCATAACTCCTCACAAGCTGCAACCCTTCCAGTGCCCACTTCCACAAGCAAGCTTCAGGTCTTTTTCAAAGTAAAGTGCCATAATGTGTAAAACTGTCCTGCCCTTTTTATTAGGTTATCTTTTTAACTGACTAAGTTTTTAAGTGTTGCGTCTCTAAACCCATTTTTACCATAAGCTCCCTGGGTTTTTCGTGTGTGTGTGTGATTTTGCATAGCATGGTGATGTAGGAACGCATGCATCATGTTCTAACAGAACTGACCAGACAAGGGCTTTAGGTGGGTTTCGAACAGGGCATCATTAACAGAGCACACGGTAGACATTTTGAGTTTGAAATGGAGTGTAGTCCAAGTTAATATCCAGCAGGACCTAACATCTCTGGTGAGTGGACAGTAATAAAGATTTCCTGTGTATAGGAATTATCTGCCTCAAAGAATCCCGTGATGCTCTGGAAATGGATGATCTCTCCAAGAAAGAGAGCTTACAGAGAAAAGGAGACAGCCGTATATCTGAGCTCTAGGAAACTGATTTCAGGACTAGAGGAAGTGTTAGTGAAGAACAAAGAAGCAGTGAAAGCCAATAGGAGAGAGATGTCAAGAAGGACAGGAAGGGCTGATCCTGGTAGGATGGAGTAAACCCACACAATCTTTTCTCTCCCACTGAACACAACTCTAAGACCTGAACAGAACTCATGGCACAGCTATTTGGGGTCTCAGAAAAGTGAATATCACCAGGTGGATAAAAGAACACCACCAGACTTTGAACCACTGACGGTGGTGACGTTGTTTTTCCTCTGGTAGCCTCTGGCCTCAACTCAACACAGACCAAAACCTGGAAGTGAGCAGTAGGGGGCAGACAGACCCTGGAGAAAGCCTCTGGTTCTAGCTCACAGAACAGAAAAGGGAACTCCTAAAACTCAGAGTAGAGAAAATTCTGTTTTTTCATCCTCTCCTTTTACTTCATTTCCTTGCACCCCAGCCTCCAGTCAGTCCTGTGGCAGGAGCAGGGGCAGAAGCAAAAGTGGCTGGCCATCAAAAACCCCAGGAGCCAAAACTCTGAGAACACGATCTTCCTTCCCGTCCAGTGGAGCTGCAACTTGAGGAGGGCAGAGACAAACTCCATTGCTTTGTTTTCTGTTTTCCCAGTGCTATGGCACAATTGTGCAAGTGGGCAGTTTCACCAGAAGTGGGAGGTTTCTGGTCTGAACTGAAATGAGGAGCCCCAAGGAACTAGAAAGTACTGGGAAGAAAGTGGAAAGGGAAGAGATCAAGGAAGCAACCCCATGAAGTTTTTTATGAACTCTTGGGCTCACCCTTGACTTGCACATCATAGATCTGATCCTAATGGGCATACCAAAGACTTTGGGTACTGTGCTAACGGGTAGATTTCTGCCCAGGTCCCAGACTAACCACTGGGTGGTGCACACGAGACTCATCCAAATAGCACTGCAGATTTGACAAGTGAACTGACTTTGGGACACAGCACACAAAAAGAGGGCTGGAACTTTGACCTATACCTAACTAGGGCAAGTGCTTGCTAAAATAAAAATATTGACATTCTCCATAGGATCCAAACAAGAATCAGAGTCCCATAACGTTCAGAATGCAGTTACAGTAAAATATTACTAGGCATATCAAGTATCCCAAAATCTCAACTTGCATGGGAAGACCATTGACAGTTACCAGTGACAAGAGGACACACGTTGGGATTAATGTCTGACAAAGACATTAAAAGTTATTATAAAAATGCTTAGTCATGAACATTGTAAAAGAAGTTAAAAGTATCTGTAAAAAATAGAACTTAAGAAGAATTAAGTAAACATTTTAGAACTGAAAAATATAATAACCAAAACAAAAAAATCACTGGATAGACCCCATAGCAGAATGGAGACGACAGAAGAAAAAGTTAGTGAACTTGAAGACACATTAATAGAAATGATTCAATCTGACCAACAGAGAGAAAAAGATAGGAAAAAATGTACAGAACCTCAGGCACCTGCAGGACAAGAACAGAAAGTCTAGCATGCTTGTCATTGGAGTCCCACAGGAGAAGAGAAAGAAAGTGCTGAAAAAATATTTGAAGAAATAATGGCTGAAAATGTTCCAAGTTTGGTGAAAAATGCAAACCTACAAATTCAAGAAGCTGAACAAACAGGATACATCTAAAGACATCCATGCCCAGACATATCAAAATCAAATTACTGAAAACTAAAGACCAACTCAAAAATTTGAAAGCAGCCAGAGAGAAATGACATGTAACCATTCTAATGTCTATACATTTCTCATCTGAAACTATGAAGGCCAGAGGAAGTAGCATAACATTTTTCAAGTGCCGAAAGAATTGTAAACCCAGAATTCTATATCCAGTGAAAATATCCTTCAGGAATGAAGGTGAAATAAAGACATTTTCAGATGAAGGAAGACTAAGAAAATTTGCAACCAGCAGACTTACTCTAAAAGAATTGCTGAAAGAAGTTTCTTCAGAGAAAAGGGAAATGATACCAGAAGGAAACTTGGAACATCAGGAATGAAAGAAGAGTAACAGAAATGGAAATAGCTGGGTAAATAGACTACTCTTCTTTTCTTAGTTCTTTAAAATGTTTGGTGGTTGAATGCAAAAGGTACAAAATTGTCTGATGATGCAAGTAGGTGTAACACATAAGACACGTGTAGCATAAATGGTGGAGGGGGAGGAGACCTATATGGCAGTAAGGTTTCTACATGGCAACTGAAGTGATAAAATATTGGTTCTAAATAGACTGTGAAAAGTTGAATACATATTTTGTAATCCCTAGAGTAACCAATAAAAACAAAATAAACCAATAAATAAGTAACAGAGGATAACAGGAAAATCTCTGAACACTTGGAAATTAAACACAGGTCTACATAACCCATGGGTCAAAGAGGATGTCTCAAGAAAGGAAATTAGAAAATATTTTGGACTGAATGAAAATGGAAATACAAAATATAAAAACTTCTGAGATGCAGCTAAAGCAGTTCAAGGAAAATGTATAGCATTATATGCTTATATTGGGAAAGAACAGTCTTGATCTAAGCTTCCACTTAAAAAATGAGTATACTGTATACTTGAAATTTGCTGAGACAGTAGACCTTAAATGTTCCCCCACCCCAAAGTAAACTATGTGAGGTGATGGATATGTTAACTAACCTTAACCTGGTAGTCATTTCACAATATATATCAAATCATCATGTTGTGTACCTTAAATTTACACAATATTACTTGTTAATTGTATCTCGGTAATACTGGAAAACAATACTAGAGTAAACCAAATCAAGTAGAAGCAAAGAAATATGAGTAGAATTCAATGAAATTAAGCATTTTCTAGTATATATTTTTTCTTTTTAAAGCTGGTTGAGACCCACTGATTGATGTAATTGTCCATTAATGGGTTACAGCCCAGTTTGAAAACCATTAATTTTTATAACATAACTTCCAAAGAGAAATGTTCTGAACTCTCTTGCTAATTTATAAGTTAATATCTGGGATATAAGCAATTATAACACTGAGTTTGTGGTCTCATTAAAGGATGTAACTAGCCAAATCTGTCTTCCTTTGTGAACCCTTCCTGACTCCCTCAGGCAGATCACCCCTCCTGCTTCCATGTTCCGTGTTTCTTCACACAGCCAGTAGACATTTTTCAAGGCACTGAGGTGAGTAGCATACCATCGGTCTCTCTCAAAATTGAGCTCTCTGAGGGCAGAGATGGTGGTGTCTTACTCTTTTCTAAATCGGGCTTTTCTTGATGTGGTTAGTGTCTTACCCATAGATACCTTACCATAGATATTTATCATATTTGAAATTTTAAAATTTTATTAGTTAATTAATAAAACAATAAACCCATTACATGTTAACAAAAATATCTTTTATGAAACTTACATTTTCCAAGTAAAAAAAAAAAAAAACAGAAAAATGACATTGTTTTACATTTTGCAAATCTCTTTAGTCTGACTTAATAGCAGATATCTGCATTCTCACGTCTACTTCTACATTCAGTCTGTTGCAATATGGTGTTTAGGTTGAAACAGATGAAGAAAATCCACTCATACACACGGATGTGTAATTGGAAAGGGAGTATCTGAATAGCCTTTTCAGACGTTGTGGATATTCTTGTATGATATTACACCAAAATTTGACAAGCGGTAGTTTCTGAAAGGTTAGTTGCAGTGTGGACTCTGCAACCTTATTAATACACTTCTTCTCCTGTTCCATCTTGTAATTTGAATGGACTGTTTATCTGCATGTAACATCATAGATTGGTCATTTGGAAAACATTGGTTCATTGAGTTATGCAGATCTCCCAGTTGTTGATACACTTAATGAAAGAATATTAAAAGATGGCATTCATTAATACTATCACTTTGATTTCTTTAGAAAGGTCTGTAGGTATTGGGAAATTGTTAAGCCCACTGTAGAAGATTAAAATTTTCACTTGAAAGCTCAAATTTTATCATTTGTAACAAACACTGTTGTTTTCCTTGAAGTGAGAAGGTCATTTCATTCAGTTTTGAGAAAAATGTATGATAGCCATCCAAGTATGAATAACCAGTTGGTTAGTTGTTCAAGTAAAAACGGCATTCCACGAAAAGCAGCCTGTTTGGCCCACAACTTACACAACTTCACAAATGCCTTTCTTCAAGACAACCAAAAAGATATGCTTTACGCATACTCCCCTTCAGTTACACAAAATATTGAAAAGACAGATCAAGTATTGTGAATAAAACAGAACCACTGATTCATCAAGGACATTGTTCAGTGAATGCACGGCAGTGAAGAATACAACTGCTAACTATCACTGCCTTGATCTGTGCTAAGGCACCAGCAGCTTTACCCACAATTGTTTTTGCACCAACAATGCAAAGAGCAACACAGTGACAGTGTCATTAGGCAAGTAGTTCTGAACTAGCAGCCCCCTCCACAGACATTAATCGCTGGTCCAGTGAAAGGAGTGTGCTGCCAGGTCTATGTATCCAGTTGCCCAACAGGAAATGGCCCTCATGATGATTCTCAAAGCCTAAAATTTACATACATTTAAATCATAGAGCCTCCTCACCTGATTCCATGCTCACTAAGCAAACTTTTGATAAATGAATGCCACCTAGTTAAACTCCAGACAGAAAATGCTAAGTGGCTAGGCTGATGCAACTGTGTGGTCTGCTTCAGTTACATTTCTCAATGTTAATTAGTAAGTTGCCATTATGCTTTTTATTAAACAGTTATGATGAGCTATGTTGAGTCAGCAGCCCTGAATCCAATCAATTTTGGGACACTGATGAGCTCGTTTCTGAGAGTAAATGCTATCTTATGAAAACCTCTCTCAGTAGTTTTTGTTCCTTATGACAACTTTGAAATTGTCTAAATAGGGATGACACTTTTGACAATTTCAAATATAAAATCAGAGATTTTTGGAGCCTAAAAACAAAACATGTAAAATGTTAAAAATAACACCCCCCAAATATGTTTTCTCGTGGAAGTATTAAAATACTGTTATTTCCTAAGTTCTCGAGAAGAGATGACTATTCTACTCTATATAATTTCCTTAGTTGTAGTTTGGTGCTTTGAACACTGAACACAAATTCTTTATTGATAAAGTGAGATTGAATTACGAGCAGGCACAGAGAACCAGCTTGTTCAACACTTCACCTCCTTTCTAGCATGTCCACCTGAATTGTAGAGGCTGGAAAGCTAAATAACTACATTTCCCAGATTCCTTTGCAGTTGAGTTTTAGATGTCATTTAGGTTCTTTCCAATCAGATGCACTAAAGCGGGTCTTTAATTTGGAGCCGCATTACGTGGGGAAGGAGGCAGGTGTGCTCACATAGAATGTGGCAGATGTGGACGGTCCTGGGGCTGGCAGCCTCATTCAGCAGTTCCCTGATCCCAGCACTGGCAACAGCAACCTGATAGTCCAGTTCTGCAGTGTGGTTTGGGGATGTATTTCTGGAATGTCAGGCAATTATTCTGTGAGCTATCTATACACCTTAATAAACTCTGTGGGTTTAAACTACCTTGAGTGGCTTTTGTTGCTTGTAGTCAAGAACTGACCAATTCACATTTTAATAACATTTCCTTTAACATAATAATGTTTCTGGTTTCTCCAGTTTTATAGCAGTATTTTCTTTCTCAATTATTTTTCTAAGCCAATACAATGTCCCTTGTATACAGTTAAATGCTACTTAAAAAAATCAAACTACTATGGCACTGTTTTAGGATACATCTATATTTTATTACAAAACCATTCTTTTGGCATTAGTTGGTTACAGTGATAGCAAGATACTGTGAGCATGGCACAGCAGCTCTAATGTAACAACTGCATTCCCTGCTTCCTGAACCAAAACTAAGTTACCTCATATCCATTACATACAAGTGACCTGTAATCATTAATGCTGCAAATCCTGACGCATATACCATTTAGGGAGGAGCTGATGCTAAGGGATTAGAGTAAATGTTGGTAAGACTACAAAAGTTCCTTTATGGGACTTTCTGTTTCTTCTCCCACCCCCCGAATTACTTTGCTTTAGGAAACAATCACATTACTTAGAGCTAGTCTGAATAGCAGCAGCACCCAAGCAGCATCACACCTAGTTCTTGTTAAAAAGCAGTACCTGCACGATGCACATTTTACACCACAGGCAAAGGGAATGCTCGCTCTAGTTTTAAACTCCTGCATTAGAGTCTCTTAAAAAAATAAAAGCGTTCCATCAAGTTCTTCTAGATGGTGTTATTGCTGTACATTTGTTGGTGGGTCACTTTCTGTGCTGTGTTTGCTTTGAAGGGATCTTCCAATGTATCTCCAATATTCCTTTCTTATAGTGTCCTTTTCTTTAGCTAGGATTTCACATAACTGAAAACAAAAAACAAAAATTCATTAAAGAAAATGTATAAGTCAATCTCTAGGGCAAATGCTTTTGAGCCAATATAGTTCAACGCAGATCACGTTCAAATGAGATACACCACCAGTCACATACCATGTTCACCAGTGTCATGGGTGTTGCCCTAAACAGCAGAACATGCCTTGCATTGAATTCCGAGTAATGATGTTGAAAAGGGGCATGAATATTAGTGGCACTGGGCAGACCCCACTTTGAGATACTGAAAAGATAAGCAAGGAGTCCCACCAGCTTACCTCTAATGCTTTATTAAGAATGTCCTCCTTGTTGTCGCATTGGTTTTCTAGCATGTCTTCATAGATATCCACAAGAAAGGCAATTAGGTAAGGGGAACTGTGACTTGGTTGTAAATCAAGTAATTGATTTAACAGATTGGGATATTTGGAAAGACCAGGATCCTGCAAAATCCTAAGAAAAAATTACTCTCAATTTTGAGAACGAAGGAAAAAAAAGTAGAAAGATCAAGAGAAAACGACCCCTGTAGCATAAGCAAGAAAAGGAGACTTATTTTGAATGAAGGAAGTTGAAACTAAATGAAATTTCTAAATTATATGTGAGCTTTATCATGGATAATTAAGAGCTGAGCAAAATTAGTTATAAAGAATACCAAAGTTTATAACTCAAACTACAACACACAAAATTAAAGCAGAAAATAAACTATCTTCTTAAAATTAAAGTGAAGGGAAAAAAACTCAGGAAAGATTCTCTTGACATAGTTCCTTATTCCTTTAGCTCTCCAGATAATTATGGGTCCCAATCATGAACACATCTCTAATGTGACTCCATACTTTGTGCTCCTTGGGCCTAGTTTCCTTAGAGATCTCTAAGTTCAACAAGGAGCCTGGTTATGTCAGTGGCCAGGCAAGTGAAACCTTGTCGACTGAGGGAGTGAGACTTGTAACAGGATATCTCTAGAAATGAAAACAGAAAGGTTGGCTATGCAATCTGTAAACAGTCTGTCTTGTCTTACTGTGCTCCTGAGCTGAACAGAAACTGAGTATGTGTATTCTGTTCTTTGACAGAAAGACCACAAGATTCATAAATACAATTAATATCGTATTATTGTTTACTCATGGATTATTCTAAAAACTGTGCTGGTTTGTGCTTGTGAGGGGAAGAGAAGAGTAGATGGCACTCTTCTTGGGTGATACCAAGACACTGTTAGCTTCTGCTCTTAGATGTAGAAAAATGATACATTCTTTAGTATCCTTTTAGAATCTGATTACGGAACACAATCTGTGATGCATCATTTTAGCAGGTTGTTTTTTATCTAAAACAAGCAAAACAACTGCTTACCCTTTCAAATAGTTCCATGCACTTTCATTATGTGGTACTAGTTTGATCATTTCCAGAGTGTACCTGTAAGAAAAAGACCACAAATAAATATGTGTATAAACTTAAAAGAGCAGTGCAATAATTGGAAAAGCTTTAATAAGATTATAGCACAGTTTGCATACGAGCTTTCACTTATCTGTCTTAGTGGATGCTGGTAACTCTTTAGCTCATTCCTAAATTAGTGAATTCCTCCAATCTGCACCTGTCAGTTCTTACACACTTCCTCCCGGCTATATATTTGTAACCAATTCCGGGGAAAGACATTTAACTAACACGAAAGCTCAATTCACAATACGAAAAGAGGGACCAGCCCCGTGGCCGAATGGTTAAGTTCATGCCCTCCACTTCAGCAGCCCAGGGTTTCACCGGTTCAGATCCTGGGCGTTGACATGGCACCGCTCATCAGGCCATGCGGAGGCGGCCTCCCACATGCCACAACTAGAAGGACCCACAGCTAAAATATACAACTATGTACTGGGGGGATTTGGGAAGGAAAAAAGCAGGAGAAAAACAAGCAAACAAAAACAAAACAAAACAAAAAAACAATACGAAAAGAAACTAACGTGGGAGGCTTCCTTTAATTTAGGCTTTCCCTCTGAAGGAAATGTCAACTAAAACAAGGAGATTTTCCTTTTATTGGTAAATCTTGAGAAAAAAGTCTAAGATCTACTAATGTCAGACAAATCCTTAGTCACTGAAAAGGAACTACACAACTTTAGGAGCTAAAATAAAAAACAGACAACATGGAAATTATGTAGGCAAAGAATAAAAATAAGAAACCAACACAAACATATATTTCTTAGATTCCAAAAGGTCACCAGTACACTATGTGATTCCCAGGCAAATGGACACTCCCCACCTTTCTCTTCCCCTTAACCAGATTATTAAATACAATTTAGATCCAGTAACAACAAATTCCAAGGCAGTTACAGAATTGTGCTTCATATACTTACTCAAATGAGTAAGGCACTGACTAAAGTTTAGTGATCTTGGTTTTGTTGCAGGGCTGTTACAACAGCATTTTTTTCCACAGAGAATAATAATAAACTCATTCAGCATTATGAAAAGGTTTTTCCAACTACTTTTACATGACCTAATGTTTTCAGTTATTTGTAACCAGGTCCTTGCAGGTCTTAACTAGTTCTTGTAATTTCATTTTGACAATAGCTAAAACATTTTATTTACGTGCATGTGCACTAAATCATTACCTATTTTAATAACTGAAAAATGGACTTTGAGGTCAGACTGCCTGGCTTCAAATCCTAGCCCCATTAGTTATTATCTGTGTGCGCTCAGGCACATTACAGAACCACTCTGAACCTCAAGGTCTTCATCAAGCATCTCAGTGTTGTTAGGAGAATTAAATAAGAATTCTCAGCATACAGTAAATGCTTGATAAATGGTAACTGCTATTAATAGTGCTAGTAGACTATGTACTCATCTGGAAACATGGCCATGATATATTAAGTGAGCCCCAATGTGTATAATATGATTGTCTACATTTCTGTGCATAAATGTTTGCAAATATATTTATAAGACTCTCATTAATTGCAACTCACTCTAAAGAACGGGATATGGGAAAGAGAGAGAATGAGAGATTCTGAGGTTTTACTTATATAGTTTAGTACAATTTCCTCCACAGCTAGAGTGAATTACTTTTTATAATAAAAATAAAAACTACAGAAAATAATCAGCTACATCTATATTCTTCGAATTAAGAAAAATTAAACTAAATTCTAGATAACTATAGCTACACGTAGCATTTTAAATATTTCTTTTACCTATCTTAAGGGTATGATAAACCTTAATATGGAAAACTCCTTTGGATTCTTGGCTAATTACTTCTGTTTCTATTTGCTAACAGAAAGCCAGTGATATGCCTTTGAAGGCTATGAGAGAAGTCTGTATTTTCCAAACTCTTCGTATTCAATTTTCAAATATCTTATTATTACTAACCTAGTGAAGTATGCTACAGTAAATAAGGAGTGTGTAATATTTGAAATCCCTAGTTAGTAACCGGTTAATTCAAGGTAGAATAACCTGAAGCATTCTACCTTTTGACAAGAAAGCTCCTGAACCCTCTAAAGGATACTTTGTTTTCCTTCAGAGTACTTTTTTTCTAATCCTCAAAACAGAATACCAACTCTTAAAGAAAAAAGAAAGTAAAAAATGGAGTGCTGGATGACGAGTCTGAATTTTCTCTACTTAAGCCCTAGTACTTAGGTTAAGATTAAGAATAATAAAATTATTTTAAAAAGTCCACTGTTGGGGCTGGCCCCGTGGCCAAGTGGTTAAGTTCACGCGCTCCGCTTAAGTGGCCCAGGGTTTCACCAGTTTGGATCCCGGGCATGGACATGGCACTGCTCGTCAGGTCATGCTGAGGCAGTGTCGCACATAGCACAACCAGAGGCACTCACAACTAGGATATACAACTATGTACCAGGGGGCTTTGGGGACAAGAAGTAAAAGAAGAAGAAGAAAAAGAAGATTGGCAACAGATGTTAGCTCAGGTGCCAATCTTTAAAAAAATAAAGTCCAATGTTATTCTTTAGATCAATACTACTCAAGTAGAACTTCCTAAGATGATAGAAATATTCTTTATCTGTGCTGTCCAATACGGTAGCCACTAGCCACATGTGGGTACTGAACCCCTGAGATGTGACTAGTGCAACTGAGGAACTGAATTTTTAATTTAATGTCATTTTAATTACTTTGAATTTAAGTAGCTGTCTGTGGCTAATGGCTACCATATTGGACAGTACAGCTTTGGAGAGCAGAGCAGTGGAAAGAAAGCATAAGGTGTGCTTGCGGGGCACGTGGCTACTCCAGAAAGAAGCCTGGAGCAGAGTTAATGCAGGATACTGGATTGTAGACTTTCTTTTTTTAATTTAAATCACCAGAACTCTATATCGAACAGATAAAAGAAAAGCTAGCTGCCCTCATCCAAGCAGAAGTAAGGGCAAAGGAGATGAAAGACAGACATGCCATAAAAATCAGCTCTGCCCAGCAGGTGTTAAAGCAACTTTTGTAATTAAAATTATGACTATGGTCTCATCAGGCTATAAAAGCAATAAACACGTTCAAATTTAAAACAGACACTGAGATAAAACAAAGTCAAAAAGGAGGTGGCTGTTAATGTTTATCAATATAACACAGACATTCATGCCAATTCAGAAACTTCTAGCTCTTATAACAACTTTTTCTATTTGTATGCTAGAGCAGTAGTTTTCAACTGGGGATAATTTTGCCTCCCAGGAGACACCTGGCAATGTCTGGGGACATTTCTTTTTGTCACAACTCGGGGCAGGGGCTTACTACTGATATATAGGGCATAAAGGCCAGGAATGCTGCTAAACATCTGCAAGGAACAGGACAGCCCCCTACAACCAAGACTTACTTGGTCCAAACCCTGCACTAGAGTAACATGGCATCTGGGCACTATTATCTAAAACGCAATAGAATTTAATGAGACAGTTTTAAAATAAAGCTTGTTAGACACTAAGAAATCTGATATCTTCTCAATCTGTATTAGCAACAATATTTCAAGAAACTTAAGACACTACAAAGAAGTATACTATATTATTTGTAAATCTGTCACTAAAGGTTTCATCCAAGTATTCTATCCTATGCGTTCCATGAGGGTATGAGTGGGGGCAGTCTTATCTTTGCTGTATCCCCAGTCCCTGAGACGTGGTAGGCACACAAATATTTTAATGAGTTACTAAGTGAAGAGATTACTAACTGGACTTCTCTCTCCAACACAGCACGATCATCGTAGCCAGTTGTGTTAGAAATTACGAAGTATCTTTGGTTCCAGACAGAGTTATTTCTCACATCCTCTTTAAGAAGTTGGTCTACATACTGCAGCTCATTATCCCAAAGTTTAAATTCCTATAAGAAAACGAAAAATAAAATATCCAATTAGAAATGTCCTATTATTTATAAACAATAAAAATAAATAAGTCAAACTTCAGCAAAGCTAAGTAGGCACAACTGAAGACGTGGGAGTCATCATATACTTGGAGGAAAGTGATAGGTGCATGTCAAGGAAATGGAGGGGGAAGAAAAGTCATCAAAGACAAGGGAATGGAGATGAGGAAGGAAAAAAATCAGAAAGTGAGAGTCTGAAGCCAAAATGGCCTGTAATTCAGTACTGTCTTCCTGAGAGCAATTTAGATACCAAGAGGCATGTTTATATTACTTGACCGAAGAACTACTCTAAAGCTAAATCAAAAGCAAAAAAAAGTATATCTAACTAAATGCTTATGCACTGTTTATGGGTGAAAATTCAAGGGGGAAAAACGTCAGTAAATAAAATGATTAACTATAGTATAGTATATTAATTTTATGTGATTTGATATTAATACACATTATTAAAGGGAAATATTCAAAAATGCACATATATGATAAAATTACATTAAAATACATGTATTTAGATATAAATGATTATATTATAAAGCTGTTTTAATAAAAAAAATTTATGGGGAGAAGAGAACCAATAAAGACAATTTGAAAAGGAGTAAAATGGTTGAAACTTAGAAACATTGCAAAATTGGGGATGATAACTATGAAAAAGCTAATGGAGTTATATTCCTTATTCAATAATAGCAAAAATGTAAAAGCTAATAAAACAAAAATACTGAATACTTTTTGAAAATGTATCCTTTTAATCAAATTTAGGAAAGTTTAAATTTTAAGTAAAAAAATTTTGACGAAATGTTCTTCGTATAATGAATAGTGGACAAAGTAGCAATTACTGGAAAAAAGTTCAGAGGAAACAACACTGGAATTGTTTGCTAGAATAAATAAAATGCCCAGAGTGGGAGTAAGAACTATTCTGTTCTATTCAGGATTTAGCATAAAATTTTAACAAGTGGACAGAAATAAAACACATAATAGTTACTATAAAATCATATTCTAAAGTTTATATATGCAAAGACCTTAGTTTATACTATGCCCTTGTTAATAAAAATAACACAGCTATATTAAAAAATTACAACTATGTTTTCTATTCAATTTGCTAGCAAATATGTGATGCAAATTCAATCTAAAAAATATTTTAAAATTACTATTATTCTTCTTTAACATGAAGCTACTCACCAACATATCCCAAGAGATTTTAAAGGTTAACCAACATGAAGGATGTCAAGTTTTAATTATCTTAATAAAGCTTCATCATTACATATTGTGTGCAATGATCTACATGTGTGTTTTGGTTCAGAAGTATATTTACAATTTAATAGTAATTTTAATTTAATTCAGTTAAAAAATAAAAATCCAAAACACATTGTAACAAGAAAGGTGATACCTGAATAACCCATTGTCGATGTTGCCAGGCATGATAATTCTTTGCATCCTGATTAAGAATATCAGCAATAAACTCGAGCTCCTGAGATGGGTCTTTTAGCCATTCCACTAATACTCGCCTATGGTGCCTAAAGCCAGGAGAAGAAGGGAGACAAGTTTTGTGTTAATTTACCCAAGAACTAAAGTATCAGCTGCATGAGTTACACTAGGGGATGTGGAGGGGCACTCAAACAGAAATTCACCTCTAATTCTCAGGACTCTCCTGGAGAGAAAAGGTAACACAAAAGAAACACTAAGAGAAAAAATTTCACAACACTAAGAGTTGAGTAACGTAAAACAGTGATTTGTGTGTAAAAAGAAATCACACACCTGGGGCTTAAAGAAGGGTTATCTCAAGCTAAATCTGGAAGCACAGTAATCTTCTGACAAGCACAAAATTCTGTCAAAGAATTGTGAAACACTCCCAGAGCATAATGAGACCACAGGAAATGTGATGCTATTTTATCAAGTATAGAAGCTCCTCTGGTTAAAAATAGGCTGTCAGTTTTCCTGAAGTCCAAAATGCCACCATACGAGCCAGTGTTCATTCCACCAGTTGACGAAATTCACTTCTATTCTGGCAAGTAGCTATGTCAAGTTGCAGGTTTGTCAAAAGAGGAGTTTCTGTACTAGGAAAATACCTCTAAGAGTTTTCTACTGGGTTCTATTTTTATAATTTTTTTAACCTGGGGCCGGCTCCATGACTGAGTGGTTAAGTTTGTGTGCTCTGCTTCGGCAGCCCAGGGTTTCCCTGGTTCGGACCCTGGGCATGGACCCAGCACCACTCACCAAGCCATGCTGAGGCGGCGTCCCACATGCCACAACTAGAAGGACTCACAACTAAAATATACAACTATGTACTGGGGGGCTTTGGAGGGATGAAGGAAAAATAAAAAAATCTAAAAGGTAAAAAAAATTAAAAACTAATTTTTTAACCTAAAATATTTATAAAAATCTATTAGTGAAAATCTTCTAAAATTCCTTGTGGTGATGATTGTACCTATCTGTAAATATACTAAAACCACCGAATTGTACACTTTAAATGGGTAAACAGTATGCGAATTATATCTCAACAAAGTTATTTTTTAAAAAATCCATAAGTATGCATTATACTAAAAGTGAACAGGGGTGATGGGGAAAACGGATTTAACACTTAATGAATTATCTGTTCTATATGTATGGAAAATTAAAAAACTGATCTTACAGAATATTAAGAAAGCAAGATACTACACCAAGAGAAAGATCCTAGAGGAAAAGGTTTCTAAATAATTTAATTCAGAAATCTTTCAAGTTAGTTAACACTAGTAATAATCTATTTTTCCAAGTTCCTGGTAAATTCTTTAATTTAGGAAAAACTTGATTAGATCCTTGTCAAGGTGACTTCTTGGAACAAAATACTAAGAAGCTCTCTCTGATGTTCTATGATTTAAAGAGTATTAATTAAATACTGGAGTTTAATCTTACAGCAGTTTTCATAGTGAGAATTTAATACAATGTGATCAATTAAGTAGGCTACAGGATCTGCATTACTTGTACTATATTGGTTATACCAGCAACCAGCAGAGTGGTCAATATAAATGTCCTGCGATTAAAAAACTGCTGGGTTTCAACAGCAGCTGCTCTGGGTGGCTCTGTACTTTGTTACTCATAACAATAGGTGACAAGGTGTGATGCCTGGATTTTATAGCAACAGATTCTTAAACAAAAGCACCTTAATTCGCAAGGTAAATAACTTCTTAGTGAGGGTCCCAAACTCTCCAGCTAATCGCTTTTCTCACTAGGACAACTATTTGATGATGCAGTTTCTCAGGAATGTAACAATCCAGCTATAAACAAAGAGGTTACAGTGGTGAGGCTGTTTAACCAAAATCCTACAAATGGAAATCTGCAACAGCCACCACTCCATTCTTTGCCAAATAATGTTCAGTTATTCACTGCTAGGGCTATTATGTTCAAATTCTTTGAAAATCAAATATCTACATATGGTTACAGACTCCTTAATGATACTACTTCATTATGCAGATTATTATTAGCCAAATGGGCCAGATAGCAGTTCGCACTCCACATTTGTCAACATTTGGGACAAAGCTGTGCTTTCTTCTAAGGCTAACCTATGCGCTGGCTCCGCTCCCAACTCCAATCTACCCTCCATTAATTTATTCCCCCTTTCCTCCAGAATTCTCACCTTCTCTCCTTCTGTTAATACTCTCCCCTCACCAGGAAGTCTTTACCACCTTGGGAAAACAAAAATGAAAACCATAGCTTGACTGGCTACTTGCGATGTCTTCTTTTCTCCACAGCCAAGCTGCTTCTTCTATTTATGATTCAACCCACTGCTGTGTGACTTCTTTCCTCTCCCAACCACTTCTCTCCTGCCCACCTCGTCATCCACCCACCCTCTGGTGGGAGGGCTGCTCATGCCCAGATCACTAAGACTCACCTCCTTAACAAATGCACTGGTCATCTTTTATTCCTTACTTTCCTCGACCTCCCGGCAGTGGCTGATATTGTCATTCATTCCTTTCTTCTTAAAACTCTCTCTTTTGAATTCTGTAGCAACACTAACTTTTGGTTTCCTTCCTCAGTCGCCCTGGAACACTTCTCTGCCTCTTAAATGATCATGCTCACCAGCGTTCTATCCTCAGCCTTCTCCTCTAATTCTCCCTGAACATCCTTATCTCCAGATGAGCCTTCTTCAACCACTTATTGGACAGCCATACATAGGTTTCCCATAAGCACATCAAACTCCACTTGTCCAATACTGAATCCATCCTTCTTCCCCAGAAATGTGCTGCTTTACACCTCCCAAATTCCTCAAGTGGTTAGCACCATCATTCACTCAGTGGTCAACCAAATATATAGACATCATTCTTCTCTGTCAGTCCCTCAACAAATTAAACTTCAGAACCTGAAGCTTCTGTCTCCAAAAACTCTCTCAAATTTCTCTCTCCCATACCCCCGACAACTCTCTTCAAACCTACACCACTGCAATGGCCTATGAGGACCATGAACCTATTCCAGTCCATCCCACACCCTTCTGAGACACAAATCTAATCAAGTTACTGCCTTAATTAAAATTTGTCAATAGCTCTCCACTCCACTAAGATCAAGTCCACATCTCTTATTAATGTTCATAAGGCCCTTTATGATCTCACCCCATGACTCCCCAATGTACTCTAATCACACAGAATTATATGCAGTTCCGAGTTCATCAAGCTTTCTTTTGTGCCTCTCCTCAGATGTTTTCTTTGCCTCAGAGGTCTTTCCTCTCAGAAATCATCCTTAAATCTCAGGTGTAAAGATAAGGTGGTGTGTGTGTCAGTCATTAGACTGGAAAAAATAAAATGGTGGTCACTCCTGCAGTATGAGCAGGCAGTGTGGCACAGAAAGAGGAGACAGCTCCTGATGGCATATCATGCTGCCCCTTCCACTGCACCACCATGACAACCACAACCATCAGCATCTCCTCCTCCTCCACCACCCTAACAGCAGCACAGTAGCTTCCATTCATGGGGTGCTCACTAGATGCAGGATACTGTTCAAACTCTTTGCTGTTTCTTTCCTGTTTGTTCTCAGTCCTCCTGTTCTATAACTTCTTTTTCCCCCATTGTGTTCTGCTCCCCTCGCCTACAATCCCCATACTCTCGTCTATGCTAAGAGGCTTACTTTCTAGAATAAGTATACTCTGAACTATGCTTTTCACACTGTACTGTAAAATACCTGGTTTTACTATTTGCCTTTCCCTTTTAGACTGTATCTGTTTCATCTCTGTATCCCCAGCATCAACAAAAATTTTTTTAATAAACAAATAAAAGATCAAATACCAGAAGTAATTTTATAACAGTGAATAGAAAACATTTTTTACGATATTTTTCTCTAATTTTTTTCTGACTCTAGCAGTATTACATACATAAAATGTCAACATTTTAAATAATCATAGCAGCAAACACTTGAATGTTAACTAGGGGTCAGGCACCACTTTAAGCACTAAACATGAAATTATCTCATTTAATCCTCCTAACAACCCTGAGACAGGTAACATTAGCTCCAGAGCAAAGTACTAAAATTATAAAGAAACAAACAATTCCCAGGGCCAGCCCCATGGTGCAGTGGTTAAGTTTGGTGTGCTTCACTTTGGCAGCCGGGGTTCACAGGTTTGGATCCCGGCAGGGACCTATAGCACTCGTCAGCCATGCTGTGGTGGCGACACACACACAAAGTGGAAAAAGACTGACACACCTGTTAGCTCAGGGCAAATCTTCCTCAAGCAACAAAAGAGGAAGACTGGCAACAGATGTTAGCCAGTCTTCTTCTGCAAAAAGAAACAGTTCCCCCACTGACAGGCACTATTAGCATAGTGACACATTTCCTTCCTCCTTCATCTTACCAAACTTGATAGTTTTTGGGCTGTTCCTCAATTATTGCAGTGATGTAGTTCATTTCCTCATGCAGATCCTTTTGAAGTGACTTTAAGAGAACTCTCCGAAAATGCCTACAGCAAACATCAAGCATTCAAAGCCTCATTAGTCCACATAAATCGCCACAGTATTAAATGAAGCTACACAACAACCAGGCATTTTGGGGGTAAGTATTCTATATAACCAATAAGTTAGCAATTTAACTGCTTGTGGTTGTCCAAACGCATACAATTATCCAGTAATTGGAAGAGTCAAGTGTTTTGAAGTAAAAAGAGTGAAAGGTAACACGTGAAATAGAAGAAAAAACAACTAATGATTATTTCCAGGCAATACTCTGGTTACCAGTGTTCTATCACACGAGAACCAAAGACAGCACTTTCCCTGTATGCTACAGCTTGTTCATTAGATACATTATTCAGACAATAAATTCCAGTACAAACGTCATCAAATATTTTACTTTTAGAATCACAAAAATGCTACTTAAAAATGAAAGAAGTTTCTCTTTATTTCTTCATAGGTGGAGTCAAGTCATTAAAAAACTTCTCCCTGGGGGCCGGCCCCGTGGCCAAGTGGGTAAGTTTGCGCACTCCACTTCAGTGGCCCAGGGTTTCGCCGGTTCGAATCCTGGGTGCAGACATGGCACCACTAGTCAAGCCATGCTGAGGCAGCGTCCCACGTGCCACAACTAGAAAGACCCGCAACTAGAAAAAATACACAACCATGTACCGGGGAGCTTTGGGAGAAAAGGAAAAATTTTAAAAAATCAAAAAAAAACCCAACAAAAAACAAACCTTCTCCCTAAAGACATGATTAGTTCTAGTCTATTTTTACTTAAAAATTTCAAAAACTTCCAACTCAGTACATAACATGAGACAAACAGCTGCTTTAAAAGTTATCTTTAAAAAGAAATGCTAAATAGAAGAAATAACAGTATTTCTCTCCTATTATTATTAGTTTAAAGAAAATTAGACTTCATTGCACAGGTACATAAACAAGCAGCTTGGTTTATATGGGTAATGATTTCAGATGTACTGCTTTTAAAAAAACACCAAATGGGGGCCAGCCCCGTGGCATAGTGGTTAAGTTCGCTCACTCCAGTTCAGCGGCCTGGGATTTGCGTGTTTGAACCCCGGGCACAGACCTACACACCACTCATCAAGCCTTGGTGAGGTGGCATCCCACACAGAAAATAGAGGAAGACTGCCACAGGTGTTACTCAGTGACAACCTTCCCCCAAAACAGGAAGATTGGAAATGGATGTTAGCTCAGGGCCAATCTTCCTCACCAAAACAAAAAACAAAAGCAAAAAAAAAACTACCGAAAAACCAGCAAATAAACTTAGGAAATTCTAAAATGCATTCTAAGTTGCTTTGTGCTACGTACAGTCAGAAATTTCTTAAAAGTTAAGAAACTGCATAAAATGATGGAATATGCTACTAAGAAGTTCAGTTATATATGGTAGATGGTAGATTAAATAAATAAGTTTATCCTTGCTTTCTAATAAAACCCCACTAAAATGATAGTAAAGGGGAAAAAAACGGTATAAATCCACAAAGAAAAAGAGAATTGGGGATGAGGGGATATCACAGGAACGGGAGGAGGTCAATAAAATTAGGGAAAATGGTAAGCTGATGGACAAGCTTTGACTTAGAAAAACAGAAAGTGCTAAAAACCTGTCAACAGGGGAAGAAAGGTTCAGAAATCAGACATAATCAGGTATTTCCAAAATTGGGAGTCAAGTGTAGGGCTAAAACCAGTGTAATGTGTAGAATGAGTCCTTAGCAGCCGAGACCCCCACCCCCCAGCAGAGAAGTGACAACATCTCCTGACCTGTGTGAGGCAATGGAAAACTGTATGTAGGTCTCTGCCCCTTGCTCCTGGCACAGAGGTCTCAAAACCCTTGTACATTTCTCAGTGAGAAGAACACCAGGAGCATCTTTTGTGCTATTAAGGTCACTCTGGGGGGGTTCCTGGATGGCTTCCGTCACCAGAAAGACCAAGCCCAAGACCAAGATTAGAATGTTGGACTTTCAGACCCACCTCCCATTCTCCAGAGCAGGGAGAAGGGATGGAATGGAGTGAATAACTGGTCACACCTCCATGAGGAAGCCTCCATAAAATCCCAAGAGCAGGAGGTTCGGAGAACTTCCAGGTGGGGGAACACAGCCACGGACTGGGAGGGTGATGCGCACCAACTCCCTGGGGACTCAGGAAACTCCCAGACCATGCCCTACCTATCTCTTCCTCTGGCTGTTCATCTGTATCCTTTATCACGTCCTTTAATAAACTGGCAAATCTAAGTAACTGTTTCCCTGAATTCTGTGAGCTGCTCTAGCAAATTAATCAAACCCAAGGAGGGGGTCATGGGAATTTCTGATTTACAACCAATCATTCAGAAGCACCGGTGACAACCTGGACTTGTGATTGGCATCTGAAGGGGGGTGGGGCAGTCTTGTGGGAGCAAGCCCTTTCTTTGTGGTATGTGATGCTGTCTCCAGGTAGACAGTGTGAGAACTGAGCAAAATTGTAGGACACCTAGCTGGTGTTGCAGAGAATTGCCTGGGACAGGAAAAACCCACACACATTTGGTGACCAGAAGCACCAGGAGTGTTTCCCGTGAAAGTAAAGGAAACATACAGGAGGAGGGCCAGGGTTTCTTCTAAAAAACCTGGGCAACAGACAAGGGGCTTTATTCTCTGGAAAAATCTGAAGCAGAAAGGAATACCAGACACAGCGGGAAGGCAGGGTGAGGTAAAGGACTGAAAACAAGGAAATCTAAAAGGTTGATATACTAAACGGCTGAGACCTCCCCCGCCCTGTCTTTCCCGCTGAGCCCCAGAAGCGTGGCAGCCAAACACGCACCCTCAGGCAAGAATCAGACAACTCCTCTCTGGAGAAACAAACCAGCTAAGAGAAAAGACCTGGAATACAGGCATGCGAGGATTTCACCCCAAATACCCTCATCTCCACTCACTCACTTCACACTGAAGCCCTCAGGTTTGCACACGGGCCCCACAGGACAGGGAGCTTCAAGCAGGCTTTTCCCTGCCTCCACTACAAGCACGAAAGGAGAGCCAAGGACTACCACCATTTGAAAAAAATATTTACGTGAAAGAAACAGACCAAAACAAATAAACAGAAAAGCGGAACTATATCACATCCATGAAATAAAAGACAAGATGCTATTAAAAAAGAATATTCAGAGAACCGAAAAGAGCTCTCAGAAATTACAAATGAGTGCAAATAGAAGAGTCAGCAGATAAAGATGAGGAAATATCTCAAAAGTAAATAAAAAGACAAAGAAATGAAAACAAGAAAAGACAACCCAAGAGCTACAACAGGCAACTAAAAGACATTCCAGAAAGAGAAAACAGAAAAGAGACAAGAAATTATCAAATACAGAACATAGGAAAATTCCTCAAACCTAAAGAAAAGGTTTAACTGAAAGAATGGGAATCTTCTCAATAGAAGCTAAAAGAAACAGATAGTTTTAAATTCCAAAGGAAAATAATTTCCAATGTAGAAGTCTATTAATAAAGTTGAGAAGAGACTCAAGATACATTTAAATGTATAAAATCTCAAAAACTACTTCCCACACATCCTTTAATAAGTTTTCTTCTACTCAAGGATGTGGTCTACAAAATGAGAGCAAACCAAGAAAGAGAAGGCTGCGGGTCCTAGGGGACAGGGGGTCTAACACAGGCAAGAGCTGGAGACCAGATGGGCAGCACCCAAACTGGGGAGGAAGAAAAAGAAATTGAAGGATTGTCTGTTGTGTTCAACAGTAATAAGACATTTTACATACAGCGAAGAGTCTGGGAGTCAAATTACCTATTAGTAGAAAGAAACCAAACGAAACAAAAAAGGTAATCTGTTAAAGGGGGTGTAATTATACTATAAAGGTGGCTCAGCATGAACCATAAACTGATTATTGATTTGACTAAAAACTGTGATGGAGCTGGCGTAGGACAGAGTGAACTCTGTATCTTCCACAGAAGGAACAGATAATGTCTAAGAAGAAGAAAGTCAAAAAATCAAAATCAAGCATATTATTTAGAATATACAGGTTAATTCAGGAAAAAACAGCTAAGTTATTGCCTGTGGGAAGTGGGACTCTGGTAGTGAGAAGGAATGGGGCAGAGACTGCTATTTTTCAGTCTCTGACTTTCAAACTCATGTGAACTATTACTTTGATAAAAAATTAAAGTTCAGAGAAGAAAAAGAAAACCCATCCAAACTGAAATACGAGACATTTAAACAGGGAACATTAATGATGTATATTACTTACCACACCGTATAATTGGCTGCATTTAGCTCGATAGCATCTCTTGTTAGTTTAAAAGCACGTTCACTTCTTTCATCACGCTGCAGAACAGCCCGGAAATAATCATAAACATCTCTAACTGGAGAGAGAGCACACAACTGCATTAGGACTATCACCATAATATAAAATGTTGTTATACCCTGAGGAAAGATATTTGATTGCAGGCACATAATTTAGAACAGTAAGCAAATGAAAGAAAGTCAAGTGACTGCCACCCCGACGTTTTTAGTGTCACAGCCACAATACACATGTAACTGTGCTTATGTGTTCGTGTCTGTGTAGACTCCAAATCTCCAAGACCTTACGTATTACAGCAAAATTAAGAGTGCACAATCCAAATATATTCACTTAGCTGTTTCTCTCACATTTTATTCTGATTGCCTTTTTAACTGAAAAAGTAATATTCACAATGGTAGAAAACTCAAACAGTACAAAAAGGTTCACACTAAATTTCCACTCCACTAAATTCCCAGTCCTTCTGCCCAAAAGCAACCAGTGTTAACTGATTCTAATGTATCCTTCCAAATATATTCTAGGCATTTACAACTATATGTTCTAATTCCATCCTATTTTTTTATACAGCAACACTCTACGTTCTGGGACTTGCTTTTTTCACTCATACGTTATTTTTTTTAACCATTTATTTTACTGAGGTATCACTGGTTTATGACATTATACAGGTTTCAGGTGTACATCACATTTCGATTTCTATATAGACTAGATCATGTTCACCACCCAAAGTCTAACTGCCACCCGTCACCATACACATATGCCCTTTTAACCCTTACGCCCTCCCCACTAGTAACCACCAATCTATTCTGTCTATGTGTTTGTTTGTTGTTGTTTTATCTTCCACATGAATGAAATCATATGGTATTTGGCTTTCTCCATCTGACATATTAAGCTTAGCATAATGCCCTCGAGGTCCATCCACGGTGTTGCAAATGGCAAGATTTCATCTTTTTTATAGCTGAGTAGTATTCCATTGTGTGTGTGTGTGTGTGCGCGCGCGCGCGCGTGCACAGCACGCACCCATGTGTGTATAACACATCTTCCTTATCCATTCATCTGCTGATGGCCACTTAGGTTGTTTCCAAGTCTTGGCCATTGTGAATAATACTGCAATGAACACAGGAGGTGGACAGATCTTTTCAAATTAGTATTTTTATGTTCTTTGAATAAATACCCAGAAGTGGAATAACTAGATCTATGGTAGTTCTATTTTTAATTTTTTGAGGAAACTCCATACCGTTTTCCATAGTGTCTGCACCAGTTTACATTCCTACCAACAGTGCATAAGGATTCCGTTTCCTCCACATACTCTCCCAACACTTATTTCTTGTGCTTTTACTAACAGCCATTCTGATAGGTGTGAGGTGATATTTCATTGTAGTTTTGGTTTGCATTTCCCTGATAATTACTGATGTTGAACATCTTTTCATGTGCCTGTTGGCCATCTGTATATCTTCTTTGGAAAAATGTCTGTTCATATCCCCTGCCTACTTTTTTTTTAATTGAAGAGCCTTCTCATGAAACCAGCGTTTTTTGTTATTGTTTTTAAAGATTTTATTTTTTCTTCTTCTCCCCAAAGCCCCCCCCCCCCCCCCCCAGTACAAGCTGTATATTCTAGTTGTAGGTCCTTCTAGTTGTGGCATGTGGGATGCCACCTCAGCATGGCTTGATGAGTGGTGCTAGGTCCACGCCCAGAATCCAAACTGGTGAAACCCTGGGCCACCAAAGCGGAGTGCGTGAATCCAACCACTCAGCCATGGGGCTGCGCCCCCCTCCCCATTTTTCAATTGCATTGTTTGATTTTTTGTTGTTGAGTTGTATGATTTCTTTATACATTTTGGATATTAACCCCTTATCAGATATAAGATCTGCAAATACCTTCTCCCAAATTTTCATTTTGTTGATGGCTTCCTTTGCTGTTCAAAAGCTTTTTAATTTGAGATAGTACCCTCTGTTTATATAAAGGTAGTGTAAACTGGTATAAATCTCTATGGAAAACCAGTTGGTAACATCTATTAAAATTGAAAATTTACATACTCATTGACCCAACAACTTCAGTTCCAGGAAGTTTTCTTACAAATATACTCCCATATGTGCCCAAAGTATACAAGGAAATTTACTGGAGTATTTGGTTGCATAAGAAATAAAAAAGAAAAGAAAAATTAGACACAACTGAAATTTCCATTAATAAAGAATGGGTTAAGTCTATTATAGTACTCTTTATACTATGAAACTGTATGTACTATACTATACTATGAAATACTATGCAGTTATTAGTAATGAGGCTGCTCTGTTATGTACTGACATGGAGCAATTACTAAGATACGTTGTTAAGTGAAAAAAGTAAGGTGCAGACCAGCATGGTATTTGTTCAGTTAAAAATATATGCTGATTTATGAATACACTAGTCTGAGGAACAGGGAGGGGAAGAAGACATAATTTTCAACCACATTCCCTGTTACAAAGTTTACCACATTTTTCAAATAGCTGCACAGCATTTCACTGTATGGATACTCTAATTTTACCTAACTTGTCCCCTAGAAATGAATGTTTTCATTCTTTTGCTGTTGTGAATATCACTGAATGCTTTCGTGCACATGTGCAAATTCAGTACAGGCGTACCTCAGAGATACTGTGGATTCCATTCCAGACCACCACAACAAGGCGAATATCACAATAAAGCGAGTCACAGGAATTCTTTTATTTCCCAGAGTTTACGGTATACTGTAGTCTAGTAAGTGTGCAATAGTTTTATGTCAAAAACAATGTACATACCTTACGAATAAAAAAAAGCTAACCATCATCTGAGCCCTCAGCGAGCTATAATCTTTTTCCTGGTAACGGGCTCTTGCCTCAATGTTGATGGCTGCTGAATGATGAGGGTGGTGGTTGCTGAAGGTTGTGATGGCTGTGGCAATTTCTTAAACTAAGACAACAGTGAAGTCTGGTGCATCGACTGACTCTTCCTTTCACAAATGATTTCTCTGTAGCATGCGACGCTGTTTGCTGGCATTTTATTGACACAAGAACTTTCTAAATTGGAGTCAATCTTCTCAAACCCTGCCACTGCTTTATCAACTAAGGTTATGTAATAGGCTAAATCCTTTGTTGTCATTTCAACAATCTTCACAGCACCTTCACCAGCAGATTCCACCTCAAGAAACAACTTTCTTTGATGAAACCACTTTCTTTCCTGAAATCACTTTCTTTGCTCATCCATAAGAAGCAACTCCTCATCCATTAAAGATTTATCATGAGATTGCAGCAATTTGCTCCTATCTTCAGGCTCCAGCTCTAATTCTAGTTCTCTTGCTGTTCCCACCACGTCTGCAATTACTTCCTCCACTGAAGTCTTGAACCCCTTGCATCCATGAGGGTTGGAATCAACTTCTTCCAAACTCCTGTTACTGTTGGTATTTTGACCTCTTCCCACGAGTTAAGAATGTTCTTAATGGCATCTAGAATGGAAAATCCTTTCCAGAAGGCTTTTCATTTACTTTGCCCAGATCTATTGGCGGAATCACTATCTATGGCAGCTACAGCCTTATAAAATGTATTTCTTAAATAACACTTGAAAGTCAAAATAACTTCTTGATCCAAGGGCTGCAGAATGGATGCTGTGTTAGCAGGTATGAAAACAACATTACTCTCATTGTATATCTCAACCAGACCAGGTACACTGTCAATGAGCAGTAATATTTTGAAAGGAATCTTTTTTTGAGCCATAGGTCTCAACAGTGGGCTTAAAATATTCAGTAAACCATGCTGTAAAGAGATGTGCTGTCATCGAGGCTTTGTTGTTCCATTTACAGAGCACAGGCAGAGTAGATTTAACAGAACTCTTAAGGGCCCCAGGATTTTCAGAACGGGAAATGAGCACTGGCTTCAATTTAGAGTCACCAGCTGTGTTAGCCCCTGACAAGAGAGTCAGCCTGTCCTTTGAAGTTCTGAAGCCAGGGACTGACTTCTCCTCTCCAGCTATCAAAGTCCTAGATGGCATCTTCTTCCAACAGAAGGCTGTTTCGTCTACACTGAAAATCTGTTTCAGGGTGGCCGCCTTCCTTGGTTATCTCAGCCAGATGTCCTGGAGAACTGGCTGCAGCTTCTACGTCAGCACTTGCTGCCTCGCCTTGCACTCTAATGTGACGGAGACGGCTTCTTTCCTTAAACCTCATGAGCCAACCTCTGAAAGCTTCAAACTTTGCTTCTGCAGCTTCTTCGCCTCTCCCAGCCTTCACAGAATTGAAGAGAGTCAGGGCCTTTTTGTGGATTAGACTTTGGCTGAAGGGAGTGTTGTGGCTGGTTTGATCTTCTATCCAGACCACTAAAGCTTCCTCAGTGTCAGCGAGAAGGCTGTTGCACTTTCTTATCATTCGTGTGCTCACTGGAGTAGCACTTTTAATTTCCTTCAAGAACTTCCTTTGCATTCACAACCTGGCTAACTGTTTGGTGCAAGAGGCCTAGCTTATGGCCTCTCTTGGCTTTCGACATGCCTTCCTCGCTAAGCTGAATCATTTCTAGCTTTTGATTTAAAGTAAGAGACGTGCCACTCTTCCTTTCACATGAACACTCAGAGGCCATTGTAGGGTTATTAACGCCTCATTTCAGTACTGTGGTGTCTCTGGGAACAGGGAGGTCCAAGGAGAGGGAGAGATTTAGGGGAACAGCCGATTGGTGGCGAAGTCAGAACACATACAACATTTATTGATTAAGTTTGCTGTGTTACATGGGCACGGTTTGGTGGCCAAAAACAATTACAATGGTAACATCAAAGATCACTGACCGCAGATCACCATAACAAATATAATAATAATGAAGAAGTTTGGGGGCCCAGCTGGTGGGGCAGCGGTTAAGTCCGCATGTTCCGCTTCTCGGTGGCCTGGGGTTCGCTGGTTCAGATCCTGGGTGCGGACATGGCACCGCTTGGCAAAAGCCATGCTGTGGTAGGTGTCCCACGTATAAAGTAGAGGAAGATGGGCACAGATGTTAGCTCAGGACCAGTCTTCCTCAGCAAAAAGAGGAGGATTGGCAGGAGTTAGCTCAGGGCTAATCGTCCTCAAAACAAAAAAAAAAGGTGCTGATACACTTGCTCAACACAGTGTGGCCACAAACCTCCAATTTGCAAAAAACGCAGTATCTGCAAAGTATAATAAAGCAAAGCACAGTAAAATGAGGTGCGCCTGCACATCTGTAGGGTAAATTCTTTAAGTGGAATTACTGGATCAATGTTATATGCACTGTTGATACTGACAGATATTGCCAAATTAACCTCTCAAAAAAGGTGTGATCTATATATATATATATATATCTAGAGTCCCTCCAAAAATGTATGAATACAGCTACCTCTTCCACATCCTCATTGACACAGTATCAAAATTTCTGATCTTTGCACTCCCACCAGCAGTGTACAAGGGTTCCCATCTCTCCACATCCTCTCCAACATTTGTTGTTTCCTGTCTTGTTAATTATAGCCATTCTGACGGGAGTGAGGTGATACCTCACTGTAGTTTTGATTTGCGTTTCCCTGATAGCTAATGATGTTGAGCATCTTTTCATATGCCTGTTGGCCATCTGTATATCTTCTTTGGAGGAATCTCTGTTCAGATCTTTTGCCCATTTTTTAATTGGATTGTTGGTTTTTTTGTTGTTGAACTGTATTAGTTCTTTGTATATTTTGGATATTAACCCCTTATCTGATATATGGTTTGCAAATATCTTCTCCCTTTAGGTTGTCTTTTTGTTTCGTTGATGGTTTCCTTTGCTGTGCAGAAGCTTTTTAGTTTGATGTAGTCCCATTTGTTCATTTTTTCTTTTGTTTCCCTTGCCCGGTCAGACATGGGACTTGAAAATATGCTGCTAAGACTGATGTCAAAGAGCAGACTGCCTATGTTTTCTTCTAGAATTTTCATGGTTTTGGGTCTTACATTCAAGTCTTTAATCCATTTTGAGTTGATTTTTGTGCATGGTGTAAGGGAATGGTCTACTTTCATTCTTTTGCACGTGGCTGTCCAGTTTTCCCAACATCATTTATTGAAGAGACTCTCCTTTCTCCATCGTATGCTCTTGGCTCCCTTGTCGAATATTAGCTGTCCATAAATGTGTGGGTTTAACTGGTGCAGCCCCTATGGAAAGCAGTATGGAGTTTCCTCAGAAAATTAAGGATAGATCTACCATATGATCCAGCTATTCCACTGCTGGGTATTTACCCAAAGAACTTGAAAACACAAAGGCATAAAGATACTTGCACCCCTATGTTCACTGCAGCGTTATTCACAATAGCCAAGACTTGGAAGCAACCTAGGTGCCCATCAAGGGACAAATGGATAAAGAAGATATGGTATTTATACATAATGCAATACTACTCAGCCATAAGAAATGATGAAATCCAGCCATTTGTGACAACATGGATGGACCCTGAGGGTATTATGTGAAGTGAAATAAGTTAGAGGGAGAAAGTCAAATACCATATGATCTCACTCATAAGTAGAAGATAAAAACAATGACAAACACACACACAGCAACAGAGAATGGATTGGTGGTTACCAGGGGGGAAGGCGGGGGAAGGGCAAAAGGGGTGAATAGGCTCACATGTGAGGGGATGGACTATAAATAGTTTTGGGGTAGTGAACATGATGTAATCTACACAGAATTCAAAATATACTATGATGTACATCCAAAAGCTATATAATGTTATAACCCAATGTTACTGCAATTAAAAAAATACATAAAATTGAAAAAAGAATTTCTGATCTTTGCCCATCTGTTAACTGAAGGAACTTAGAGCTTGGCATACATTAACATGTTTTATTCTCATTTTTCACAAGAGAAACTGAGGCTCAGAGAGATTAACAAGTTCACAATGGCCCAGTGTACCTTAGAGACAGAAGTTAAATCCAAATCTAGTCGACACCAAAGCCCATGCTGCTAATCACAACGAAGTAGCAGATACTGCAGCTGAAATGCTCTTATAACGCAGCACAGATTAATGTAGGGAACAGATTATGGCCCAAGACAGACCATTAAAAAAACAACACCATACATTAAATACTCCTAAATGCTTCTTTTCCCACAACTAAAAATTTATGTGGAGGGGCCAGCCCAGTGACATAGTGTTGGTTAAGTTGGTGTGCTCCACTTTGGTGGCCCAGGGTTCACAGGTTCAGCTCTTGGGCACAGACCTACACACTGCTCATCAAGCCATGCTGTGGTGGTGTCCCACACAAAAAATAAAGGAAGACTGGCACAGATGTTAGCTCAGGGCCCAATCTTCCTCATCAAAAAAAAAAAAAATTATATGGACATGCTATACTCTTTTTCTATAGCATACAACTTTCCATTTACTGACAGTTCACAAACTTTTAACAGACCAATAGGCATGAAAACAATGTCAATATACCAGAGTTTGCCTAACAATTCTGCTACTATTGGCAATGTGGATTGTTTCTAATTTTGTTTAATAAAAATCACTGCTTTAAGCCTAGAATAACTTTTCATTAAAAATTGAAAAAACTATACATATAATACATATATACGTATTTACCTGTGTGTGTGCGCAAACACACAGATGTATGTACATAGTTTCCTTATACTACAACCCCAAAAGTGAAATTATCATATAGAACACGAACAATTATAGTTCTTTACAAATTCTGAACATATAAAGGTCAACTAATTCTAAACATTATCTTTAAAAAGCAGAATTCAATTCACACCAGAGTAAAATTTAGAAAACAACATAAATGTCAAATAACTATGGAATATTATGCAGTCATTAAGAACCAAGCTCCCAAGTAATTTTAAATTTATAACAAAATGCTTCTAACATGTTGACTGTATATACAATGCATATATACCTTATTTTATACACACACATACCTACATATATAAAACACACACACAAGCGCACGCAGCATGAAACCAACCCCGTGGAAACATCCGCAGGGGAGTGGAAGACTGCACCAAACATTAACAGTGGTTAGTTCTGGATGATGGGACTCTTCTTTGATTTTAACATCTTCAAATTTTTCTACAATAAGCATATATTACTTTAAAAAATATTTTTAATTACCAATAATTACATGCTCTATGTAAACATTGCAAACAAAACAAAAGTACATGAAGTTTCCCCATGTAGCGGACATGGCATAATTTACATGTCAATGCTAGTATTTTGCAGAACAGAATTCTACAGGTGGGAATAGAACACTCAGTCTTAGGGCTATGTGTTTCAAATTGACATAAAAATATACATACATGAATTTGAGATGATATAAACAGACTTTTATTCATTAGATTTTTTCCTGTAGTTTTTGATATTAAAATATTATTTTAATTAGGGGGACGGCTCAATGGCATAGTGGTTAAGTTCACACACTCCACTTTGGCGGCCCAGGGTTCAAAGGGTTTGGATCTTGGCACAGACCTACAACCGCTCGTCAAGCCACACTGTGGCAACATCCCACATAAAACAGAGGAAGATTGGAACAGATGTTAGCTCAGGGACAATCTTCCTCACCAAAAAAAAAAAAATTTAATTAGAAATTACAAACTTAATATACTGTCATACTCAAAATTTCTAGAACTTATGTGCCTTTTTCCTCTCAATATTGTTTCTAAGATTTGTCCATATTATAAAACATCCAGATCCTCTTATTGGTTTAGATATTCAATTGTATGACAATGATACATTTTATTTATCTATTCTCCAAAACATGAATATAGGTGGTTTTCAATATTTTCAAAAAATGTTTCAAATTATAATAGCTAACACAGATAGCATTTACTATGAGCCAGACAGGGTTCTATTATTTTATGTGTATAATTCACTCTATAAAGTAGTTACTACTATTATCCTCATTTTACATAGGAGGAAACAGAGGTACTAAGAGATTAAATAACTTGTCCAAGGTTAGAGAGCCAGTAAAATGGTGAAGTCAGAATTTGAGCCAGGTGGTCTGGCTGTGAAGTCTGTAACATGTAACCTATCACATGTCTCCTGATGCCATATGCCAGAGTGAAGCCAGACCCTATCACTTCAAGGCTGTGAGATATGAGCACTGTCCAGTTTTACTAGATTCACCACAACGTTTTCCAAAACGGCTAAATATATGAAAACTACCACCTGAAATACATGGATTTGTTCATGTCTTAATACCCGACACCAGAAGACAGTTTTATTTTTGCCATTTAATTCATGGGTGGGAAATGGCATTCCCATTTTAGTTTGTGCATCTTTCACTCCTGATGATAAACTTTTTCCCCCTATTGAGTGACTGGTGGAATTTTCTCTTCTATGAACTGCCAGTTCATACCCTTTGTCCATTTTTTAATTAGTGTGTTTGTTTCCTTAACCTTTTGCAGGGATTCCTTATAAAGTTCTGAATGTCAATCCTGTTTTATATGGTGTATCTTTTTCCATACTGCTGCTTGCCTTTTAACCTGCTCATGGCATCTTCTGTTGTATAAATCTTAAATTTTGATATATTTTTCAATCAATTTTTGATCAATAGGTCATAGCTAGCTATCTCTTTTGTGGTATCTAATCATGATATATGTAAGAATTTAAAATGTTGATGTTTTTACCGTGCAAAAAAAGTCTTATTGAACTATTTTTAACGCCAAGAGAAATGTATGATTGTATCAGTTTCTCCAATGTTTTCTTATAGGTACTTTAGGAACCTGAAAAAGTTGTGGTTTTCATTTCTCTGATCACTGGTAAGGTTAACAGCTCTTCATAGATATTTCTATTTCTTCTGATGAATTATCTCTTCACATATAATACCTCTCTCAGTGTGGAAGTTTTGCATTTTTATGCAGTTACATCTTCTGATCTTTTCCTTAATCAACTCTGAGTTTCACATCTTGCTTAACAATTCCATCTTCACCTTTGATCCTAGTATGTTTAGTTTTGTTTTAGAACTTTAATTCATCTGTAATCTATTTTCATCTAAGATATGAAATAGGGATATAATTTTACTTATATCCAAATGCATAGCTGACTGTTATAAAACCATTATTTGATTAATCCAGCTTTCTCATACAGGTATGAACTGTCCTTTTAATCAAATATTAATTCCCAGCTACACAGAGGATCTATCTTCAGATTCCTTATTAATTTCTGCACCAGTTCTACATGTTAATTACTAAGTTTAGTAGTACATTTTCATATTTGATAAGGCAAAGCCTCATATCATTATTTTTCCTTTTCAAACATTTCTTGGCATTACTTCATAATCAGAAAAAACAGTAAGTCCTTCTGTAAAAGAGGAATGATATTGGATAACAAAGCCTTAACTGAAAGAAATATATATATACACACACACACAACCTCAAAACTAGGATTCCATTTTATTCATTTACCCTTTCTTAGAAGAACAACTAACAATTAACATTTGTATGACCTTCAATTTACAAAGCATTTTCACATTCATTGTGAAAGAATACTTTGTCAAAGAAAATAATCCACTCATTTTAATACCAGTAAATGTATTCCAACCAAGCCTAACACTTCATTTTCAAAATGCTCATGTCTCACCAACCAAAGTGTATTCTAAATAAACCAGTAACTCATTTATGTTGTATCTTACTTGCACATTAAACAGTAAACGTGATGCCCAATCACATAGTAGCTATCATGTATCATAATGTAACATTCATTACTTATACTTAGAATATGTCTATTCTTTGAAGAAAATAACTTTTCATCATGAAAATAAATTACAAAACCCCCAATATATTAGCTTAAGTCATGTATATCTTTGTTAGACAAAAATCTGTCATCTATTATCTATCTAGCCACGCAGTTGTGAATTTCAACTTTGCTACTAAGTTTGACCTACAGTCTTTTTTCCTAAATAAAAATAAACTTACATTTTTCACTATAAATGATCTGGACCACTGGATTGGGGCCATCATTCTGCGGCACTGGATCTATATCAGCCCATTCTGCTCTGTCTCTGAAAAAAAAATATAATTTTCAGTGATTACATTCAAACAGGTAAGAATTACCTTACATTACATTACACTTACATTAATATCAGTAACTTATAAATATCTTAATGTAATCATAGTTGGATTCTTCATGACCAAGTTTTGCCACTTTGCTCTTTTTACGAAAAATGAATAATCTTCCAACTAAAATAAGTTAATAGGGCCAGCCCTGGTGGTCTAGTGGTTAAGTTTGGCACACACTGCTTTGGCCTGGGTTTGGTTCCTGGGTGTGGACCCACATCACTCGTCTATCAGTAGCCATGCTGTGATAGCAGCTCACACACGAAATAGAGGAAGACTGGACAGCTGTTAGCTTAGGGTGAATCTTCCTCAGCAAAAAATAAATAAATAAATAAAATAAGTTAATAAATCAATAGTTTTCAAATTTAAAGTTTTTATACAACTGGAAAAACATGCTTCTGCAGCAAGTACAAAACAGTCTTAAATCAGAAATCTATCTAATTCATTGGTCTAATAAGACTCTTTGGAGTCAGTCAGCATTTAAAAACATTTCAATAACAATTTACTAGGAACTGACATTTTAAGATAAAAGTAAACACTATTAGTTTCCTACATACGGAAAGGTGGTCAAGTGGTCATCAGAAAGCAGGCACTGGGATCCAACAATTGTCTGAGGTGGAATACTGGCTCTACCATTCACTAGTTGTGTGACCTTGAGAAAGTTACTTAATCTCTCTGGGCCTCAGTTTCTCCATTTATAAAATGTAGATGATAATATTACCAACTAACCTTAGAAGGCTGTTTGGAGGATTAAGTGAAATAATACATTAAGCACTTAAAATGTACAAAATAGTAAGCACACAGTATATAGCAGATATACCATATATACACACCAATATACATATATTAGCATATAGCATATAGTATATAGTAAATATACTATATAATACACTCCCACCTTGCTTAACGACAGGGATACATTTGGAGAAATGCATTACTGGGTGATTTCCTTGTGAGAACATCATGGAGTTACTCACACAAACCTAGATGGTAAAGCCTGCTGCTCACCTAGGCTACATGGCACAGTCCTAGGGGACCACTGCTGTGAACACAGGCGGGCAGCCACTGTACACTACTACTGCCTGCTTCAATACATATGCTGTACGTTATGATACAGCATATAATCAGTACATCTAGTAAGCATCCACTGCATACTATTTCTCATTATCAACACTAAAACATTATAGCTGCAACAGGTGCCTACAGACACTTCTGTGTGAACTGCCCCGTGTGGCCACATTTGTTTTAACCATTCTTTTCCTTATATTCTTTTCCTTTCATCCATTTTTAGATCTCCGTACTGCTCAGCTATTGATGACAAAGGTTCTGCGGCACCCAGACAGTCCTGGAACCGTGTTCACTAGTAAGGAGAGACACGGGAAACAACTACCTGAGGCATGAGACCTAGAGACCCGGGGGGCGGCATGAGAAAGGTAAGGCTGTCGTTTGTCACTGAGAAATGAGACAGTCAAGCGAAGATGAATATTCTACAGCTCAGAGAGGAGCTCTGAGGGTTACCGAGCCACCACGACTATCTAAATTAGTAAACCATCAACTCCAGTAACAAAATCTGGACAGCGACCTTCACTCATTCATAAAATGAAGCCCATAAACCATCTAATTGGTTTACCTAGAACTAGAGAGAAAAAATAAGACAATAGGAAAAGAAGACAGAAGCACTTCTCAACCGTCTCTGCAGGCGCAGCTGGGGATGGGGAGTCCCCTCGCTGTCAGGAAGCAAAGAACCGACGGGGATGGGACTGGGCGTCGGCAGAGACGGATTAGAGGCGAGGAAGCCACGCAGTGCCCAACGCGGCCTACACGCCGCTCGTCTTATGCACGCCTGACGCGGGGAACAAACACCCTCAACCCTTCCAGCCTAACTCGGTGCCTGGCTGATGCTGGGCGCCACGACGTTGGCTGAGGACGTCCCAGAACTTCGACATCTCATACCGGCGCTCCAGGCCAGCAGAGCCACCCACGGGAAGCCATTTCGCCTTCTTTTTTTTAAAGATTTTATTTTTTTCCTTTTTCTCCCCAAAGCCCCCCCGGTACATAGTTGTATATTCTTTGTTGTGGGTCCTTCTAGTTGTGGCATGTGGGACGCTGCCTCACCGTGGTTTGATGAGCAGTGCCATGTCCGCGCCCAGGATTCGAACCAACGAAACACTGGGCCGCCTGCAGCGGAGCGCGCGAACTTAACCACTCGGCCACGGGGCCAGTCCCCTCGCCTTGTTTTTAAAGGGAGCAAATTGGACCTCGTTGAGATCATGAGTTCCCGCCGGGTTATCCAACTGCACCCAGACCCTCGGGCCAGGCAGATGGCTCTCGGGCCGGCGCCGGCGGAGCACGGAGGGGCGGAGGGCCCGACACCCCGGCTCCCGACCCCGGACGGCCCGAGCCGGGCTCGGGAAGCAGCGGCCGCGCAGCCCTCGGAGCCCTCGAAACCCTCGGAGCCCTCGAAGCCCGCGCAGCCCTCGGAGCCCTCGAAGCCCGCGCAGCCCGCGCAGCCCTCGAACCCCACCTTCGGAGCCCTCGGAGTCCGCCTTCGGAACCCGCCCTCGGAGCCCTCGAAGCCCTCGAAGTCCGTCCCCGGAGCCCGGCCGCGGAGCCCTCAAAGCCCTCGGGGCCCGCGCTCGAAGCCCTCGGAGCCCACGGAGCCCTCCCTAGGAGCCCGCCGGGCGTCACCTGTACAGCACGTAGGTGGGCGAGTCCAGGCTCAGGAACCCGTCGTCCATAGGGGACGCCACTGCGTCTCCGGCCTCGGCCGCCATCACATCCTCCTGCCGCGGCGGCTGGGGCGGCGGGCGCGGCTGGGGCGGCGGCGGCTCGGGCTGACTCGGCTCGTCGCCCTGCGCAGCCTCCCCAACACCCTCAGCGGCCGCCATCTCGCCTCCGTCCGCGCGGCCGCCCCGCCCCCGGGCCCGCCCCCTGCCTGGAGTCCACTTCCTGTTTCCTCGCTTCCTACCATCGAGGTGCGGGCCAGAGAGTCTCGGGCCGGCGCCCTGGCCCTGGCCGTTCTAGGCGGGCGCTCGTCGCCCGGGAGGCCGCGCCGCTCGGCCTTAGGTCTGCGGTTCGCGCGATCGTCAGTGTAGCCGCTCCGGAAGCTGGCGGCTGGTGCCTCGGAGCGCGGGGTGGCGGCCCAGCCGCTGGGGCGGAGAGCCCTCCCTGCTGTGCGCCAGAATCGTGGAGTAGTGGATGAGGGCAGCTCAAGAGCCGCATCGGGAGGGACCTGGCCTCCAGAGCTCCACGCTAACCCTGACAAATAGAAATGGCAGGCAATAGGATATATTGGCATATACAATGAAGCCATTTGGTGTAAACCTAATTTGGCCTGACTTTGTTTTTCCAAAAGAGCCTGACGTGGCCGTTGAGCGTGCACTGTATATCTCCTTAAGCATTTCCTATGGCAAGAACTAATGCCCTGAAGATAAAGGTGCAACTTGGTCCACATCGGCATTTCCTTAAGGATAAGCATCGCTCGGTAGACTGGGAACTAATTGCTCCGCTCGCCTGTGACCACCCAGCTCAAAACCACAGACCTGCTACCAGCTGTGTCAGGGAGACAGCGACTTAGTACCTGCTGTGTCCGTCAATCACTGTGCGGACAAGCAGTCTCCTGACTATTGTGAAAGGGACATTTCAATCATGTGCCATACGTGCTCTTTGAGGGTATATAACCACTCTGTACACCCCACTTCTTTGGAGCCCGCCCTTCCTTTGGGGAAGGAAGGCCCCCGGCTTTGGTTCTCAAATATTGGCTCAGAATAAACTCACCCAAATTTTCATTTATAGATTGGTTATGGATTATTTGTGTTGACAACTTTTTAAGGGCATTTATGTTCCTTGTACACTTTTTTTTCTTTTGGATACTGAGAGTTTATACTGCAGAATTTAAGTAATCCAGGGTTTTTGTTTTCTGAAATTGAAGTTCTAATTATGCAAGTAATATATGTATACCTTATGGGAAAGGTAAACATTCATTTAACAAATATTTACTGACTTCCTGTTATGTGCCAGTCTTGCTCATAGCAGTAAATAAAATAAATTGTCTGCGGTGATGGAGTTACATTCTAGTGAAAGGTGGCTGAATATGCCGTCCTAAAATAAGTCTGCAGGTGCTCAGGACATGCCACTCCAAAATGTGCTGCTTTGGAATACGTATTGATTATTTTGAGGTGTAGGCATGTTACTGCCTACAAACACAGATTCTTTACCCACCACATAAAACGGGCCAAATAAAAACTGGAACGCCAGGCTTATGGCAAGGAAAGGGTTTTATTTCAGATATCAGCCGGAGTTGAGAGCAAGCCCTCAAATTTGTGTTGTTTCACCTCAGAGGGGAGGCGAGGGGCTTTAAAGGTTTGTGAGGAATCTGGCTGCACGTAGATGGCGGGGGAGTCAGTGCCCTTGCTGCTCAGAGCTTTCCCACCAGCCTGCCTTGGGAGGAGAGCAGATGATAAGGAATCCAGGTGGGTGACCTTGGCTGTGTCTGTCTCCACAGTGGGTAGTGGATTCTGGACCCAAGGAGCCAGGGAGTAAGCAGGGAAAGAGTGCTTTGGTTTTAACCCCATATATGCTGGGTTTAATGTGGGGGAAGTGATATCAGGGCCGTATCAGGCACTTGAAAAACAGCAAATGCAGGGGGAAGCTTTCTCTGAGCTCCCCTTACCTGCCTAACACAGATCCTCCAAAAGGAACTCAACTGTCATCCGTAGCCTCCCCGGGAGTTTCCGGAGTAGAAGTGGCCACCACACCCAGACAAGTTTTGTGGAACTATCATATCTCCCATCTATTCTTCTAAGGGCCCATTCTTCTTTCCTAAAAATCATTTACCCTCTCCTAAGAGGCCTACGTCCCCACTCCCCTTTCCATATTCAGATGGTATTTAAGCCTGAATTCTAAGCAACCTCAGGGAGTTTCTGATTTTTCCCTCGGTGTCTCCAATGTACTCATGAGGTATACACGTTAATAAACCTCTGTTTGTTTTTCTCTTGTTAATCTGTCTTTTATTGCAGGAGTCTCAGCCGAGAGCTCAGAAGGGTAGAGGGAAAATTATTTTTCACTCTCTAGAGCAGATAGTCAGGAAGGTTTTTCTGGGGGCTATTTGCACAGAGACCTGAAAGGAAAATGCGTGCCAGGTAGAGAGAACAGGAGGCACATGCAGGTTCTGGTTCAGCAGGGACGCCAATACGACTGAAGTCCTGTGGATGAGGGGAAGGAATCGGTGGGTAACATGGTTAAAGAGGAAGCTGTGGCCCTGGGAATAATTTGGGATTTTATTTTTTTTAATCATGGTAAAATAGTCATAACATAAAATTTACCATTTTAACCATTTTTAAGTGTACAGTTTAGTGGCATTAAGTACATTCACACTGTTGTGCAACCATCACCACTATCCACCTCCAAAACGTTTTCATCTTCCCAAACTGAAACTCTGTACCCGTTAAACAGCAACTCCGCATCCCTCCTCCCCCAGCCCCTGGCAACCACTTTCTGTCTCTATGGAGCTGACAACTCTAGGTAGCTCACAGAAGTGGAATCATACAGGATTTGTCCTTCTGTGACTGGCTTATTTCACTTCACATAATGCCCTCCAGCTTTATCCATGCTATAGCATGTGTCAGAATTTCCTTCTTTTTTAAGGCTGAATAATATTCCATTGTATGTATAGACCACATTTTGTTTGTTCATTCATTTGTTAATGAACACTTGGGTTGTTTCAACCTTTTGGCTGTTGTAAATAGTGAAATATCTGTTAGAGTCCCTGCTTTTGCTTCCTGTGGGTACACACACAGAAGTGGGATTGCTTGACCACAGTGGTAGTTGTGTTTAATTTTTTGAGGAACTTATTTCCACAGCAGCGGCACAAGAGTTGTAATTTCTCACATACTCACCAATGCTTGATATTTCCTGTTTTGTTTTTTCATAACCATCCTAATGAGTGTGCAGTGATGTCTCATCATGGTTTTTTGTTTGTTTGTTTGTTTGTTTTCATATATATTTTTTTAAAGATTGGCACCTGAGCTAACAACTGTTGCCAATCTTTTTTTTTTGCTTCTGCTTTTTCTCCCCAAATCCCCCAAGTACATAGTTGTATATTTTAGTTGTGGGTCCTTCTAGTTGTGGTATGTGGGACGCCGCCTCAATGTGGCCTAATGAGCAGTGCTCTGTCCGAGCCCAGGATCCAAACTGGCGAAACCCTGGGTCGCTGAAGTGAGCACGCGAACTTAACCACTCGGCCATGGGGCCGGCCCCTCATCATGGTTTTGATTTGCATTTCCCTAATGATCAGTGATGTTGAGCATCTTTTAATGTGCTTATTGGTCATTTATGGGATTCAATTTTAAGTGGAAATTAGCAGAAGGTTTTGAGTAAGGGGCAGACATGTGATTTACGTTTTTAAAGTATTACTCTGCCTACTGTGTGTAAAATAAGCTGTAGAAAGGTGAGAATGGAAACAGATCAGTTTAAATGGATTCGGAATTCATTGATCGATCACAAAATTAATATAGTGGGTCCTAGCATGTACAAGGACCCGTGCCAATCCTCCTCCAAGGAAGGCTTTGCTGCCCAGCTTTGGGGAGTGCGGTCAGCAGAGCAGCCTCCCGGGTGGTCTGGATGACTAAATGAAGCAGAGGCACAGGAAGCACCCCTGCAGGGAGCTCAGAGCTCCCCTCCTGGGAGGCTGAGTCTTGCCAGGGCCGGCCTGACAGTTTGACCGCACAGGTGTTTGTCCCTAATATCGCATCCCAAATTCCATCTTAGTAACTGATTTCATGGCCAGCATTTTTTGGTGTGTGTGACAAGTATTTTTAAAAATGAAATATAATGGAATAGAAAATATCAGAGCACAGTGCAGTTAGAAGAAGAAAGTAATGTTTGGTGAAGTTTTTGTTTGTTATTTATATATATTCAGGTATAATGGGTCATGTTGTACAATATATTTCTTACTGGGGTTCGTGGTCAACAATTTTGGAAAACAATGACTATGTCAGTTGGGGTGGAGGGCATGAGCAGTGGATGGATTCTGGATATTCTGTGAAGGCTAATCTGATAGGATTTGCTGATGGTTTGTGTGTGTGTGTATCTGTGAGGAAGACCGGCCCTGAGCTAACATCTGTTGCCTATCTTCCTCTTTTTGCTTGAGGAAGATTGTCCCTGAGCGGAAGACTGTCATCTGTGGCAGTCTTCCTCTGTTTCGTATGTGGGACACCACCACAGCATGGCTGATGAGCAGTGTCTAGGTCCATGGCTGGGATCCAAACCTGCAAAGCCCTGGCCACTGAAGCAGAGTGCACAAACTCGACCATTACCCCACCAGGCTAGCCCAAGATTTGCTGATGGTTTAATTGGATGGGGGATGTGAGACCAAAATGTAGTTACGAATGACTCCGAGGTGAAAGTTTCTTTTGATCAGAATAGGCAAAAGTCCCTTTGACCATCCAATCCTGTTTTACTTCAGCAATGTGCTGTGTCCTTTTCTTATTTATTTGCATCCACATATACATTTCTGGTGGTGTTATTATTGTTGTTTTAAATTTTAACCAGTCTTTTTTTATTTAATAAATTTTAGTGTTGAATGGAAATATATTTTTCTGGGCTACAGTACAGCTTCTCTGTCCTTCCTGATCCTTCGATGTGTACCTCTCCAAACTCTAATAACCTATCCTAATAAATTACAGAACATATTGATTAACATTGTCAGTCCAGGAAGGGAAAATCAATTACTGCTGCCACTATTCCAAGATAAGTACCCTAAACTTCATTAGCCATCCCACCATGTCAGTCCAAAAAAAAAAATACCATCTGAGTAAAAAGACTGGCTGATGTTCCTTCAAAACAGATTGATGCTGTAAGCACCCATCACATGGAAATCATAAAAGAGTCATCATCTTCTAGATCCTTGTTATGTGCTTGAAACTATGTGCCAGGGCCATTTTCAACATATACAGGGGTCATAATAAACACTCCTGTTTTCTTACCAATCCTTGAGAATATGAGAAGCTTTATAAAAGATGTTTGGTGAAAATAAGAACAGAAAGATGGAAGTCAGAGAAGGGAGACAAGGGATGGAGTCGAACAAAGGCACCCCTGCAGAGGAGGAGGGACACACAGGATCTGGACAAACATCCACAAGGACAGCACCGGCTGGCATGACACACAAATGTGGTCTCATTCGAGACTTATGAAAATCCTGTGGAGAAGCAGGGCAGTTCTTATTCTCCCACTTTCCAAATGAGAACCTGAGCCAGGTCTGAGGTCACTTGCAGGACATGGAGAAGGGTAAAAGTAAATGCCAATAACCCATAATCAATCCATTAATCAAAATTTGGGGTGAGTTTATTATGAGCTAGGTCTGAGGCCTATAGACCAGGGCTTAATCAATATGTTCTTGTACACCAAAGAAGGGGGTGTACAGAGTGGTTACATACCATCCTAGGACAAAGAGCATACATCACATATAACAGAAATGTCCCTTTTACTACTGTCACAAGATGCTGAGCTGGCACAGCAGATGAGTGGTCAGCAGGTCAGTGGTCACATGGTGAGCACAGCAGGTTGGTAATTAGTCCTTAGTTTCCAGGAAGAGATGCTTATCCTTAAGGAAATGCTGATATGGGGGAAATGTACACCCATGTCTTTAAGGGTATCATTTTTGTCTTTGGGACATTGTAAATGTTTAAAGCAGGTGTACAATGCATGCTCAACAGGCCATGTCAGGACCTTTTGGAAAAACAAGGTGCGGCTGAATTAGTTTTAAACCAAATGGCTCCTTCATATACTCTGATGTATCCTACTGCTTTTCACTTATTTATCAAGAGATGGGTACTCATATAACCCTGTGACTGCCTCCTCTGTTTCAAAAGTTACCTTCCTCTGGTCTAGTATTTCTTAACCTTGGCTGCATTTTAGAATCACCTGGGGGAGTTTTAACAAAATTCCAGTGACCGAGCCCCACCCTCAGACATTCCAATTTCATTGGTCTAGGGCGAGGTCTTGGCATCAGTATATTTTAAAAGCTCCCCGTGTCATTCTAACATGCAGCCCAAGTTGAGGATCACTGCTCTAGGCAGTCGACAGTGCAGCCTGCTGCTCTGCCTTCAGGTTTCCTGGGGGTATTAAGATGCCACAACTGCTAGGGAGAGAGGCCGAGGCAGGGTTGATTAGCAACCAGTATGGATGTGTTAAATACAGAAATCAACCAATCAGTAAAAAAAAATTGAAAATATATTACCTTTAATTATATAAACTAAATCACAAGGTGTGCGTAAATACAACTACTTACTGGGGCGGCCCCGTGGCCGAGTGGTTAAGTTCTCACACTCCGCTTTGGCGGCCCAGGGTTTCGCTGGTTCGGATCCTGGACACGGACATGGCACCACTCATCAGACCAGGCTGAGGCGGCGTCCCACATGCCACAACTAGAAGGACTCACAACTAAAATATACAACTATGTACCGGGGGGGAGCTTTGGGGAGAAAAAGGAAAAATAAAATCTTTAAAAAAAAACCCAAAAAAACAAAACTACTTACCAAGTGATATAAGTTGTAGTGTAAATTGTTCATCAATTTTTAACAGGTTTATTGAGGTATGTTTTACGTATCACAAAATTTACATCTTTCATGTATAATTCATCATCAATTAATTTTTGATTTTTAGGAATTATGCATATGAACTTTTTTTCAGTATAGGTGTCACTGGCTAAATGATGCTCCCAATTTGATTGCACTCTTCCAGAGATTTCTCCACAAGCTTGATAGTTTTTAGGTGCTTGCGGATCATGTTAAATGCATGAACTTTCAGCTTCCCCCAAAGCTCTCTAGGTTTCAACATTTTCTCTCTCAGCTCAGTCGGGGACGGTGTTACCTTCGGGGCACTCCTTGTGCTCCAGGAGCTAGTACTAGGAATCTGTGAGCTGGAGAGAGAGGGAGAAAGGAGGAGAGGAGCGCAGTGAGGGAGAAAGTAGATGAGGACTGGAAATCCTGGTTGCCAGAACTAGGAGCCTGTGTTTGTCTTTTGGCTGCCTTGCTCCACCACCAAGGAGTACTTGTGGCTGTGCCCAGCCCTGCCAAGAGACAGTCATACAAGACAGTAAAGCAGTGATTGAGTGGAGCCCAATCATTTAGTGAGACGGAGGCATGGGTCAGTGGGATGATATCCTCAAAGTGCTGAAAGAAACCATCTGCTAATAGAATTCTATATCCAGTAAAAATATTCTTCAGGAAAGAAAGCAAAATAAAGATATCTTCAGATAAACAAAAATGGAGAGGTTTGCCAGCAGCAAACCCTCAAAAGAAGGCTCTTCTAAAGCACATACTTTAGGCAGAAGGAAAGTATCCTCAGGTGAAAAAAATCAGAGATGTAGGAAGGAAAGAAGAGCAAAGAAAATGGTAAATATGTGAGTAAACCTATATGAGAATTGATGATATAATATCATAGTACTAATGTTAACGTCTTGTGCAGTTGACAAATGTATAGAATTAAAATGCATGCAAACAGTAGTATAAAAGTTGGTTAAGGGTGAATAGACTCTTTTAAAGTCCCTGCATTTCCCAGGACGAGGATAAAGGTATTTGCTTCCTGCACCTCTGAGTTTCCATCTGACAACTTGTCAGCTTTGTCAATTCAAAAACAAACCAACCACCATCTCATTGAGAACTTGATTGGAATTGTAATAAATCTATAGACAATTTTGGGATAACTGACAACTCTACTATATTAAATCTTCCAATTCATAAACATGAGATATCTCCATTTAGATTTTTATGTCTCTCATAAAGTTTTATAGCTTCATATTTCATTAGATTTAGAGTTGCTTTTCTAACTGTTTCTGGTATACAGAAGTAAAACCGCTTTTTATATCCAGCCATTTTGCCAGCTTCTATTAATTCTAATAGTTTAGCTGAAGTGATCAAGACAGTGTGATACTGGTGCAGAAACAGACAAGTCAAGTAATGGAACACACCCGAGAGCTCACAGACGGATACATGCTCGTATACGGATGCTTGAGATTTGACAAAGCCTTCGTTGCAGAGGAGTGAGAAAAAAGAGTGTTCTGGATAACGGTGCTTGGACAATTAGGCGCCCACGCAGGAAAAAAAAATGAAATTACAGGACCACCTCACACTATACAGACTTCAATGTGAAAGGCAAAAGATAAAGCTTATAGATGATAACATAGGAGGAAATCTTCAGACTTTAGAGTCAGGAAAAATTTTTTAAACAAGATACAAAATTATAATAGTACAAGAAAAAATTATAAATCTGATTATTAAAATTGAGAGCTTTCTGGGTGGTTGGAAGATTGTGGCTTAGGAGAATCCTGAGCTTGCCTTCTCTCATGGACACATTAAATTACAACTATATGTGGAATAATTTCCTTTGAGAGAAATCTGAAAACTGGATGAAAAAACCTCCAAGACAAGAGACAACACAGAGAAGGGTAGGAGAGGCAGAGATACAGTCTTGCTGAGGGAAAAACCAGACCCCAGCAGAGGTGCTTCATGGTGGGGAGCAATCTCAAAGGGAAGGAGCCTTTCCCAGAGGAGCAGGGGTTTGAGCTCCACATGAGGCACCCAGCCCTTAGATCCAGCAGAGAAAGCATTTGACAAGATTCAACATCCAATTATGATTTAAAAAACCCCACACTGAATATAACGGGTATAGAAGGAAAGTACCTCAATGTAATAAAGACCATATATGACAAACCCACAGCTAACACCATACTCAGTGGTGAAAAACTGAAAGCTATCCCTCTAATAACAGGAACCAGACAAGGATGCCCACTTTCCACTCTTATTCAACACAGTATTGGAAGTCCTAGTCAGAGCAATTAGGCAAAAAAAGAAGCAAAAGGCATTCAAATTGGAAGGGAATAAGAGAAACTGTCACTATTTGCAGATGATATGATTTTATATATAGAAAAGCTTAAAGAATCCACCAAAAAAACTATTAGAAATAATAAACGAACACAGTAAAGTTGCAGGGTACAAAATCAACATACAAAAATCAGTTGTGTTTCTATATACTAACAACGGAATAGCTGAAAGAGAAATCAAGAACATAATCCCATTGACAATTGCAACAAAAAGAATAAAATACCTACTAATAAGTTTAACCAAGGAGGTGAAAGACTTGTATAATGAAAACTACAAAACATTGTTGAAAGAAATAGAAGACACAACGAAATGAAAAGATATTCCATGCTCATGGATTGGAAGAATTAAAATAGTTAAAATGTCCATACTTCCTAAAGCAATCTATAGATTCAGTGCAATCCTTATCAAAGTCTCAATGATTTTTTTTTTAGGGTAACATTGGTTTATAACGTTATATAGATTTCAGATGTGCATCATTGTATTTCGACTTCTGTATACACTGCATCATTTTCATCACCAAAAGTCTAGTTGAAGTCCAACAACATTTTTCACAAAAATAGAACAAAGAATCCTAACATTTATACTGAACAACAAAAGACCTTGAATAGCCAAAGCAATCCTAAGAAAAAAGAACAAAGCTGGAGGTATCACACTCCCTGATTTCAAAATATACTACAGAGCTACAGTAATCAAAACAGCATGGTACTGGCAGAAAAACAGGCACACAGATCTATGGAACAGAACTGAGAGCCCAGAAATAAACCCACACATCTATGGACAGCTAATTTTTGACAAGGGAGCCAAGACCACACAATGGAGAAAGGAAAGTCTCTTCAATAAATGGTGCTGGGAAAACTGGACAGCCGCATGCAAAAGAAAGAAAGTAGACCACTGTCTTACACCATACACAAAAATTAACTCAAAGACTTGAATGTAAGACCTGAAACCAGAAAGCTCCTGGAAGAAAACATAGGCACTATGCTCTCTGGCATTGGTCTTAGCAGTATCTTTTTGAATGTGTCTCCTTGGGCAAGGGGAACAAAGGCAAAAATACACAAGTGGGACTACACCAAACTAAAAAACTTCTGCATGGCAAAGAAATCATTAACAAACCCCAAAGACAACCTACCAATTAGGAGAAAATATTTGCTAATCATACATCTGATAAGGGATTCATATCCAAAATAAAGAACTCAACAACAACAACAACAAAAAAAAACAAAAAATGGGCAGAAGGTCAGAAAAAACATTTTCTCAAAGAAAAGATATAGATGGCATAGAGGCACATACAAAGGTGTTCAACATCACTAATTATTAAGGAAATGCAAATCAAAACTACAATGAGATATCACCTCACATCCGTCAGAATGGATATTATTAAAAAGACAAGAAATAACAAATGTTGGAGAGGATGTGGACAGAAGAAAACCCTTGTACACTGCTGGTGGGAATGTAAACTGGTGCAGCCACTATGGAAAACAGTATGGAGATTCCTCAAAAAATTAACACTGGAACTACCATATGATCCAGCTATTCCATTGCTGGGTATTTATCTAAAGAACATGAAAACAGTAATTTGAAAAGATATATGCACTTTTATGTTCATTGCAACATTATTCACAATAGCCAAAACTTGGAAACAACTTAAGTGCCCATTGACACATGAAAGGATAAAGAAGATGTGGCATATATACACAATGAAATACTACTCAGCCATAAAAAAATGAAATCTTGACATTTGCAACAACGTGAATGGACCTTGAGGGTATTATGCTAAGTCAAGTCAGACAGACAAATACTGTGTGATTTCTCTCATATATGTAAGATAAAACAACAACAACAGCCACCAAACACATAGATACAGAGGATAGATTAATGGTTACCAGAGGGAAAGAGGGGTGAAGGGTGGAGGGAGGGAAAAAGGGGTAATGGGAGATATTTGTATCATGATGGATGGCAACTAGACTTTTGGTGGTGAACACAATGTAATATACACAGAAGTTGAAATATGATTTACACCTGAAATTTATATAATGTTATAAACCAACGTTATCTCAACAAAACAATACAAAACAAAAATTAAGAACTTTCTAGCCATCAAAATATACCATTAAGAGAGTGAAAGGCAAACCAAAGAGGGCTTAAATCCTAAATATGTACTGGGTTCCTACAAACAAATAAAACACAGATAACCTAAAATAGAAAATCGGTTTGGACAGATTCTGCACAAAAGAGGAAAGCCAAATGGCAAATAAATATATGGCAAGGTGATCAACCTCATTAGTAGTCAGGAAAATGCAAATTTAGAACCTTTTTATATACTACTACATACCCAGTAGATTGGCCAAATTGAAAAAGCTTGACGATTCCAGTTGACTACTCTACCTTGGAAAATAGTTTGGTGTTATGTAGGAAGGCGACCTTATGATCCAGTAATTCTATTCTTAGGTTCATACTGCAAAGAAAGGCATACTCCCATGCACCAGAACACATAAATGTTGTAGGCACCCATGCTGTCTGTTAACGGCCACAAACTGGAAACAACAAAAATGCTCATCAAGACTACAATGTGGGGGCTGGCCTAGTGGCGTAGTGGTTAAGTTAGCATGCTCTGCTTTGGGGTCCTGGGGTTCATGGCTTTGGATCCTGTGTGCAGACCTACACACTGCTCATTAAGCCATGCTGTGGCAGCATCCTACATACAAAATAGAGGAAGAATGGCACAGATGTTAGCTCAGCAACAATCTTTCTCAAGCAAAAAGAGGAAGATTGGCAATAGATGTTAGCTCAGGACCAATCTTCCTAACCAAAAAAAAAAGAAAAAAGAAAAAGAAAAAAAAGTACAATGTGTATTGTCACATAATGGAATACTACGCAAAAATGACATGAATAAACTAGAGCTCACACAGTAATATGGATGATTGTAGAAACAAAATGCTGAACGAAAGAAGCCAGACTATTTCATTCTATTTATACAAAGTTTAGAAACAGGCAACATTGTACCATATTGTTTTTACTTGATGGTAAAACTGTAAACAAAATACGGGAATCATTACGATAGAAGTCAGGATAGTGGTTATCTCTGGGGAACAGAGGAGATTGAAAAGAGGAATGTGTAGAGATTCAGGGCACTCACAATGTTTAATGGTGCCTTGGGATGTGGTTACATTGATGTTCACTGTATAACAATTGGAAAACTATAATTTACATTCTATACTTTTCTGGTTTTGTATTATATTTTACAATAAAAACAATTTTAAGAAGGAAAATAGAATTGGACTAAAAATGGTGAAAAATATGAGACTAAATCCAAAAGCCCAAAGAAAAAATAATTAATTCAATTAATACAAATACAAATGTGAATCAAGATGGTACCAGAAAAAAGTACCAAAGGTGAGAAACTTGCAATTCTGTCTTCTGAAGCCTCATATAAATCAATTTGACTCTAGGTAAAGGTTTTATGGTAGGTTGATTAGAATGTGGTGATTTTTCTAGAAAGTTATGTAAAAACTGTACTGCATTAAAATAATTTTCTATTATTGAAGAAAACTATAACTCATCTTTCTATAAAGACTGTATGAAATTCTGTAAGGTAAAAAAGACAACTTTAGTTTTATGAAGGCAGCTTGCTTCTGTCTGAACAGTCTGGAAGCAACTGTTGAAACATATTGGCCAAATATAATGTGTAGCTTGGTTTCCTCCACAGAAACAGTGTTTAATAACTGCATGATACTCCTTTTAGATATTGTACTTTACATAGTACTTAATAATTTATCCATTTTGTCTATCAAACATTATTTGTAATTTTTCACTTATATTTTATTCAATGAATATCTTCATACAAATAAAAATCATCTAATAAATATTCACTTTATGACTGCTGTAGACTAGTTATTATTAACAGCAGTGAAAATATCATCAACAACAATAAAAATCCCTACTCTTATGGTACTTTCATTATAGTGAGGGAGAAAAACGTAATATTTATTGAATATTAGATAGTGATAAAAGCTACGGAGAAAAAGCAGGAAAGAGAGGTAGAAAGTGTAGGGGTGAGTTACTATTGATGTTGATAGGGAAGCTGTCATTTAGTAGGTGACAATTGAATAAAGATTTGAGGGAGAGGTGTCAAGATGGCAGTGAAGGCAGACTCTGAACTCACCTCCTCCCATGGACACAACCAATTTACAACTACTCTGGCAACAATCGCCCCTGAGAGAGAACTGAAAACTGGATAAGAGAACCCTGCAACAAGCAACAGTCCTGACTGAGGTGGAAGAGGCAGAAATTCCTTCTGGAAGGGAAAAACTCCCTCTTTGCAAGCTGCAGCACTTCATGCAGCCGGGAGCAACCCTAAGGCACACAGCCTTCTCTGGAAGAGGGGGGGGATCTGAGCAGGGGGCGTTACCACTATAAGCAACCTTTGGACTCAGCACAACCAAGATGAGTGTCATAATATCTGGCTTTGCTGGCGACTAACTACAATGAGGACTACTCCTAGAAAAGATATCAGACATGAGGGGAAAAAACCCAGCTCTTAATGGGCCCATGAACAAATTCACCCATTTCAGAAAGAAACCTGAAATAACCAGAAAGAAAAGTGCACAGTCCTTTGGTGAAAAGAGACTCATCTGATAGGATCTGAGTGCATCTTGGTGAGAGGTGAGACCTCCCAGGTACTGAGACATTGGTGGCAGCCATTATTGTGACCTAGTACAGGTGTGCTGACACAGACACTGGCAGATGCCATTGGAGTTCTGCTCCATCTGCTAGAGCACCAATTTAATGCAGCTCAGCCAGGGCAGGCAGCCCGCCCTAGGGACTGGCCTCACCCAACAGCAAGCCCTTGGGCAACTTTTTGACCTGCATACACTGAGTGTCTGGATACTCTGCAGGCAGGCACATGGGTTTGCCTCTGTGGGGCAGGGTGTGCATGAGGAGCAGGTGGCATGTGTGGGGCATTGGTGGAGTGTGTGGGGCCTCTGCAGTGGGGTGACTGGGTAGGCTTCTGGGGGCTGGAGTCTGTGCATGAGGCAGGACTGTGTTGACAGTGTGTGTCCTGTAGGTGGTAGGGCTTGTCAGCTGCAGACTTGTGCTTCTCAAACAGCCACATAGGAGTTCAGCCTCACCTTCCAAAGCCTGAAACAATTGGGTGTCCCCATGCCTGGGGCCAGCCTCACTCAGCTGCAACCCTAGGAGAGCTGACCAAAGCTTTGCAGGCTGGAAGCCTACAGCAATTGTAAGCCCCTGAGCCTAGCAATAGTCAACAGTGGGGGCCTACTCACTTCATAGAAAAACTGCAACAGGAATGAGCTATTAGACCTTGTAGCCAACTGTGCTGGGGCTCCCTATGCCTGATAAAGTGACTGAAGGATCCATAGCAGCCACACACAGCTGAGTATTAAACCAGCTAGTCAGGGGGATAGCTTAGACTCCCTGGCCCCTGCAGCAAGAGCAACCCTGACACAACAGAAGGACACATGTATCCCACACAGGGGTCACTCCTGGAACATTTGGAACTGGTGATGAGAAGGAAAAACACTGCTGGGCTTCATAAGGCATCTCTTACATAAGGCGACCTCTCCAAGATCAGAGACATAGCTGACCTACCTAATACATAGATATAAGCACAGAGAAAGAGGCAAAATTAGGAGGCAAAGGAATATGTTCCAAGTAAGGGAAGAGGACAAAACTCCAGAAAAAGAACTAAATGAAACAGAAATAAACAATCTACCTGAAAAAGAGTTCAAACAAAAAGTCATAAGGATGCTCACAGATCTTGGGAGAAGAATGGATGAACTCAGTGAGAAGTTCAACAAAGAATTGGAAAATATAAAAAAGAATCAATCAGAAATGAAGAATACAATATTGGCAATGAAAAATTCAATAGAGGGACTCAATAGAAGAGTAGATGATACAGAAGAACGGATCAACAAGCTAGAAAAAAGACTAGAGAAATCACCCAAGCTGAACAGACAAAATAAAAAAGAATTAAAAAGGATGAGTACAGTCTAAGAGACCTCTGGGACAACATCAAGCATACTAACATCCCTATTATAGGTGTCCCAGAAGGAGAAGAGAGAGACAAAAGGGCAGAGAATATATTTGAAGAAATAATAGCTGAAAACTTTCCTAACCTAAGGAAGGAAACAGACATTCAGGTACAGGAAGTACAGAGAGCACCAAACAAGATCAACCCAAAGAGGCCCACATCAAGACCCATTATAATTAAAGTGTCAAGAATTAAAGATAAAGAGAGAATCCTAAAAGCCACAAGAGAAAGGCAACAAGTTACCTGCAAAGGAAACCCCATAAGGCTATCAGCTGACTTCTCAGCAGAAACCTTACAGGCCTGAAGGGAGTGGCATAATATATTGAAAGAGCTAAAAAGAAAAAGTCTACAGCAAAGAATACTCTAGTTGGCAAGGGTATCACTCAGAATGGAAGGAGAGATAAAGAGTTTCCCAGATGAGCAAAAACTAAAGGAGTTTACCACACACACACACAAAAAACAGTTTTACAAGAAATGCTAAAGCAACTTAGCATTTTAAGTGGGAATGAGATCACAAATAGGAATAAGAAAATTATTTTTTTTAAATGCAATAAAATCACTGGTAAAGGCAAAAGTACAGCAAAGGTAGCAGATCAGCCACCTATGAAGCGACTATGAAGGCCAGAAGACAAAAGTACTAAAATTACCTATTTTCATGATAAGAGGGTAATGGATACACACACATACCCCAAAACGGTTAGATATGATATCAAAAACATAAAATGTGGGAGAAGGGGAGTAAAAGAGTAGAGCTTTTAGAAAGAGATCAAACTAAAGAGACCATCAACTTAATATACATTCCTATATACGTAGATTATTATATATGAACCTCATGGTAATCACAAACCAGAAACCTATAATAAATACACAAAAAATTGAGAAAGGAACCCAAAAGTAACACTAAAGAAAAGCCATACTAAATGATAAAGAGAGCAAGAGAAGAAGAAAGGAACAGAGAAGAACTACATAAACACCCAGAAAAAATGTGACAAAGTGGCAATAAATACATACTTATCAGTAGCAACTTTAAATGTCAATGGACTGAATACTCCAATCGAAAATCACAGGGTGACTGATTAGATTAAAAAACAAGAACCATATATAAGCTGCATAGTAAGACAAACTTCAAACCTAAAGAAACTCACGAACTGAAAGTGAAGGGATGGAAAAAGATACTCCATGCAAATGGCAATGAAAAGAAAGCTGGGGTAGCAATACTTATATCAGACAAAATAGAATTTAAAACAAGAACTGTAACAAGAGACAAAGAAGGGCAGTACATAATGATAAAGGGAACAATCCAACAAGAGGATATAACACTTGTAAATATCTACGCACCCAACACAGGAGCACCTAAATATATAAAGCAATTACTAACAGACATAAAAGGAGAAATAGACAGTAACACAATAATCGTAGGGGACTTTAACACTCCACTTACACCAATGCATAGATCATCCAAACAGAAGATCAATAAGGAAACATAGGCCTTCAACGACACATTAGACCAGATGGACTTAGCAGATATATACAGAACATTCCATCCAAATACTGCAAAATAGACATTCTTTTCAAATGCACATGGAACATTTTCTAGGATAGATCACATATTAGGCCATGGAACAAGTCTCAATAAATTTAAGAAAATTGAAATAATACCAAGCATCTTTTCTGACCACCAAGGTATGAAACTAGAAATCAACTACAGGAAGAAAATCAGAAAAGGCACAAATATGTGGAGATTAAACAAAATGCTACTGAACAATGAGAGAGTCAATGAAGAAATCAGAGGAGAAATCAGAAAATACCTGGAAACAAATGAAGATGAAAATATGACATGGCAAAATTTATGGGATACAGCAAAAGTGGTTCTAAGAGGGAAGTTTTTAGCTATACAGGCCTACCTCAACAAACAAGAAAAATCTCAAATAAACAATCTAACAGTGCACCTAAAGGAACTGGAAAAAGAAGAACGAACAAAGCCCAAAATCAGTAGAAGGAAGGAAATAATAAAAATCAGAGAAGAAATAAATGAAATAGAGACTAAAAAAATAGAAAAAAAACACAATGAATCCAGGAGCTGGTTCTTTGAAAAGATAAAGAAAATTGAGTATCAAAACCAGACAAGGACAACACAAAAAAACAAAATTACACGCCAATATCACTGACGAAAATTGACCCAAAAATCCTCAGCAAAATGCTAGCAAATTGAATACAATGATACATTAAAAAGATCATACACCATGATGAAGTGGGATTCATTCCAGGGATGCAGGGATGGTTCAATATCTGCAAATCAATCAATGTGATACACCACGTTAACAAAATGAAGACTCAAAATCACATGATCATCTCAATAGATGCAGAGAAAGAATTTGACAAGAAATAGCATTGGTTTATGATAAAAACTCTGAATAAAATGGGTATAGAAGGAAATTAGCTCAACATAATAAAGGCGATATATGACAAACCCACAGACAATATCATTCTCAATGGAGAAAAACTGAAAGCTATCCCTCTAAGAACAGGAACCAGACAAAGATGCCCACTGTCACCACTCTAATTTAACATAGTATTGGAAGTCCTAACCAGAGCAAACAGGCAAGAAAAAGTAATAAAAGGGGCCCAAATTGGAAAGGAAGAAGTGAAAGTGTAACTATTTGCAGATGTCATGATTTTCTATATAGAAAATCCTAGGGAATCCACCAAAAAACTTTTAGAAATAATCAATGAATACAGTAAAGCTACAGGATACAAAATCAACATACAAAAATCAGTTGCATTTGTATACACTAACAACAAAATAGCTGAAAGAGAAATTAAGAATACAATCCCATTTACAATTGCAACAAAAAGAATAAAATACCTAGGAATAAACTTAACCAAAGAATTGAAAGATCTGGACACTGAAAATTATAAAACATTGTTGAAAGAAATTGAAGAAGACACAAAGAAATGGAATGATATTCCACGCTCTTGGGTTGTGAGAATTAACATAGTTAAAATATCCATGTTTCCTAAAGCAATCTACAGAGTCAATGCAATCCCTATCAAAGTTCCCACAACATTTTTTCACAGAAATACAACAAAGAATCCTAAAATTTATATGGAACAACAAAAGACCCTGAATAGCCAACAGAACCCTGAGAAAAAAGAACAAAGCTGGACGTATCACACTCCCTGATTTCAAAATATACTACAAAGCTATAGTAACCAAAACAGCATGGTACTGACACAAAAACAGACATACAGATCAATGGAACACAACTGAGATCCAAGAAGTAAACCCACATGTTTATGGTCAGCTAATATTCGACAAGGGAGCCAAGAGCATATGATGGAGAAAGGAGAGTCTCTTCAATAAAGGGTGTTGGGAAAACTGGAAAGCCACATGCAAAAGAATGAAAGTAGACCATTATCGTACACTGTACACAAAAATAAACTCAAAATGGCTTAAGGCTTGAATGTAAGACCCGAAACCATGAAACTTCTAGAAGAAAACATAGGCAGTATGTTCTTCGACATCAGTATTAGCAACATATTTTCAAGTACCATGTCTGATCAGGCAGGGGAAACAATAGAAAAAATGAACAAATGGGACTACATCAAACTAAAAAGCTTCTGCACAGCAAAGGAAACCATCAACAAAACGAAAGACAACCTAATAATTGGGAGAAGATATTGCAAACCGCATGTGGGATAAGGGGTTAATATCTAAAATATGTAAGGAACTCATACATCTCAAAGCAAAAACTAATAACCCAATTGAAAAATGGGTAAAAGATCTGAACAGACATTTCTCCAAAGCAGGTATACAGATGGCCAACAGGCCTGTGAAAGGATGCTCAACATCATTAACTGTCAGGGAAATGCAAATCAAAACTCCAGTGAGAGGGATTCCAGGAATGATGTCAGCAACATGGTGGAGTGAGCTCACCCGGGACTCTCTCCACTCCAAATTATAACCAAAAAGAGCAAGTGTTTTCCAAACAAACAAACAAAAATCCTAGCAACAGAAATCATCAGAGACTGACAGCAGCCAAATGACGGAGGGTGGAGAGGCTGGAGCTGCCCTTGGAGGAGCTAAAATGGGATAAGAGAGAACTTCACTCCTTCCCCTGGAGACTGGGATCACTGTCATGGGGGAAGGAAGGAGCAGGGGAGGGGCTGTACGTTTATGGGATCGTCCAGGACACCCACAGCCCATGCAGTGGAAACCCTCTAATGGGGGAAAGCTCTGGCGTTTGGGGACCCCATCAAGCCAGGGCCCTGGGGAAACCAGAGAGCAAAAGCTGATCGGAAGCCAGGTTGGCACGCAAGAGACAGTGCTCTTCCTCCCCCAATGTGCACTGCGCACCATCATTGCATCTGAAGGTGGAGGGCTCAGAACGTGTGGCTCTCGACCCCCGTCTAGTGGTGACAGGTTGTAACTGCAACCGAATAATAGAATCAGGCACAAAAACTGCTACTCTACCATCCAGCAATTTATAAAAGCTCCAGTCCAAAAGAAAAACAATAAAAACACAGAAGTGTGTCCTGAGGATTTGCAAATAGGTAAACTAAGTGAAGATTAGTTCAAAATAGATATCATAAAATACTCAATGAGGTAAAGAGAAATATAGAGAAACAAGTCAACGAGTTCTGGAGTTACTTCACAAAAGAGATTGAAACTATAAAGAAGAATCAATCAGAAATACTAGAGATGAAAAATACAATGGATCAGGTAAAACAGAATACGAATTCCCTGAATGCCCGTGTAGACACCATAGAGGAGCAAATTAGCGTAATCGAAGATAGACAGGCTGAATGGCTCCAGACAGAGGAAGAACGACAATGAAGAATTTAAAAAAACTGAAGAAAATCTCCGAGAAATAGCTGACTCCATGAGAAAATGCAACTTAAGAATAATCAGAATTCCTGTGGGTGTGGAAAAGGAAAATGGAGCAGAAACTGTGCTCAATGAAATAACAGAAGAGAACTTCCCAAATCTAGGGATTGAGAGAGAAATGTGTGTGGAGGAAGCTTTCAGATCTCCTAGATGTGTCAATGTAAAAAGTCCTACTCCAAGGCACATAGTAGTACAAATGGCAAAAATGAATGACAAAGAAAGAACACTAAGGGCAGCAAGGCAGAAGAAAATAACCTACAAAGGAACTCCTATCAGACTTTCACTGGATTTATCTACAGAAACCTTACAAGCCAGGAGAGATTGGAATGACGTATTCAAAACTTTAAAGGATAAAAATCTTCAGCCAAGAATACTCTATCCAGCAAAAATATCCTTCAGATATGAGGGAGAAATTAAATCTTTTCCAGACAAACAAAAGCTAAGAGAATCGTAGCCACCAGACCTCCACTACAAGAAATCCTCAAGAAGGCTCTCATACCTGAAAAAAGAAAAAAAGGAGAAAGGGGTCACAAAACACACAGTAGGGAGATAAATAGATAGAATCAGAACAGGACAGCAAATACTCAACTATAGCATTAGGATAAAGGGAAGGGAATCACCAAAGCAAAGACAATCTTATCACTCCACTCACAACACAAGTTGGAATAAAGATGAAAATAGTAATTTAGGAGGAGAGGAGGAAAAGGACTGAATTAATTTATGCTAAGGAAGTAAGAGGCCACCAGATGATGGACTATGTTATACACAAGAAATTGAATACAAACTTCAGGGCAGCCACTAAACTAAAAAACAGAACAGAGACACAAAACATAAATAAGGAAAAATCTAAGAAACCCAGCATAAGAAATGGCAGAAGTCAATGGGTAGGCTAAAACACACAGGACGAAAAACAAAGGAAACACAGGAAAACCCGAAAACAAGCAACAGAATGACAGCATTAAGCCCTCATGCATCAATACTCACCCTGAATGTAAACGAATTAAACTCTCCAATAAAAAGACACAGAGTGGTAAAATGGATTAAAGAACAAGATCCAACAATTTGTTGCCTCCAGGAAACACACCTCAGCTCCAAGGACAAACACAGGCTCAGAGTGAAGGGGTGGAAGACAATCCTCCAAGCTAATAACAAACAAAAGAAACCAGGTGTCGCAATACTTATATCAAACAAAACAAATTTCAAGATAAGGCAGGTAAAGAGAGACATAGGGGGCCAATACATAATGATCATAGGGACACTTCATCAAGAAGAAATAAGGCTTATAAATACCTATGCACCCAACACAGGAGCACCAAAGTTCATAAAGCAACTATGAACAAACCTAAAAGAAGATATCAAAAAAATATGATAATAGTAAGGGACCTCAACACTCCACTCACATCAATGGACAGATCATCCAGACAGAAAATCAACAAAGAAACAGTGGAGCTAAAGGAAAGCTACAACAGTTGGACTTAATAGACATATACAGAACACTCCATCCAAAAACAGCAGAATACACATTCTTCTCAAGTGCACATGGGACATTCTCAAGGATAGACCATATGTCGGGAAACAAGGCAAACCCCTACAAACTTAAAAAAATTGAAATAATAACAAGCATCTTCTCTGATAATAATGCTATAAAGTTAGATATTAATTACAAGAAAAAAGCTGAGAAAGGCACAAGGATGTGGAGACTAAAAAATATGCTATTGAACAAGAAGTGGATCATTGAAGAAATTAAAGAAATCAAAAAATACCTGGAGACAAATGAAAATGATAACATGCCATACCAACTCATATGGGATACAGCAAAAGCTGTAGTAAGAGGGAAATTCATCGCAATACAGGCACATCTTAACAAACAAGAAAAATCCCAAATAAGCAATCTTAAACTACACCTAACCAAATTAGAGAAAGAACACAAAGCCCAAAGTCAGCAAAAGGAGAGAAATAATAAAAATCAGAGCAGAAATAAATGCTACTGAAACAAAAAAGGCAGTAGAAAGGATTAATAAAACAAAGAGCTGGTTCTTTGAGAAGATAAATAAAATTGACAAACCCCTAGCCAGACGTACAAAGAAAAAAAGAGAGAAAGCTCAAATAAACAAAATCAGAAATGAAAGAGGAGAAATAACAACAGACTCCGCAGAAATACAACGGATAATAAAAGAATAATATGAAAAATTATATGCCAACAAAATGGATAACCTAGAGGAAATGGACAAATTCTTGGGCTCCTACAATCTCCCAAAGCTGAGTCAAGAAGAAGCAGACAATTTGAACAGACCAGTCACAAGGAAAGAGATTGAAATAGCAATCAAAAGCATCCCAAAGATTAAACCCCAGGACCAGATGGCTTTCCTGGGGAATTCTACCAAACTTTCAGAGAGAATTTAATACCTATCCTTCCCAAGCTATTCCAAAAAGTTAGGGAGTAGGGAACACTTCCTAACACATTCTACGAGGCCAACATCACGTGGATACCAAAGCCTGACAAGGACAGCACGAAAAAGGAGAACTACAGGCCAATATTGCTGATGAATATAGATGCAAAAACCCTCAACAAAATTTTGGCAACCCGAAATCAGCAATTCATCAAAAGGATCATACATCCTGATCAGGTGGGATTCAGACCAGGGATACAGGGACGGTTCAACATGCGCAAATCAATCAATGTGATACACCACATCAACAAACTGAGGAATAAAAACCACATGATCATCTCAATAGATGCAGAGAAGGAATTTGGCAAGATCCAACAGCCATTTATGATAAAGACTCTGAACAAAATGGGCAAAGAGGGGAATTACCTCAACGTAATAAAGGCCGTATATGACAAACCCATAGCCAACATCATACTCAATGGGCAAAAACTGAGCACCATCACCCTGAAAACAGGAATGAGACAAGGTGGCCTCTATCACCACTCTTATTTAACACAGTTCTGGAGGTTTTGTCCAGAGCAATTAGGCAAGAGAAAGGAATAAAAGGAATCCAACTAGGGAGGGAAGAAGTGAAACTCTCACTGTTTGCAGATGACATGATCTTATATACAGAAAACACCAAAGAATCCACTGGAAAACTTTTAGAAATAATCAACAACTACAGCAAAGTTGTATAAATCAGTAGCATTTCTATACTCTGATTATTAAACGAACTAACAGAAAAAGAACTCAAGAATACAATACCATTCACAATCACAACAAAAAGAATAAAATACCTCAGGGTGAACTTAACTAAGGAAGTGAAAGACCTATACAACAAAAATTACAAGCCTTTTCTGAAAGAAATGGATGACGACATAAAGAGATGGAAAGACATTCCATGTACATGGATTGGAAGCATAAACATAGTTAAAATGTCCATTCTACCCAAAGCAATCTACAGATTCAACGCAATCCCACTCAGAATCCCAATGATATTCTTTACAGAAATAGAACAAAGAATCCTAAAATTCATATGGGGCAAGAAAAGACTCCGAATTGCTAAAGCAATCCTGAGAAAAATGAACAAAGCTGGAGGCATCGCAATCCCTGACTTCAAAACATACTACAAAGCTACACTAATCAAAACAGCATGGTACTGGTACAAAAACAGGTGCACAGATCAATGGAACAGACTTGAAAGCCCAGAAATAAAACCACACATCTATGGACAGCTAATCTTCGACAAAGGAGCTGAGGGCATACAATGGAGAAAAGAAAGTCTTTTCAACAAAGGATGCTGGGAAAACTGGAAAGCCACATGCAAAAGAATGAAAATTGAGCATTCTTTTTCAACATTCACCAAAATAAACTCTAAATGGATCAAAGACCTAAAGGGGAGACCTGAAACCATAAGGCTTCTAGAAGAAAATGTAGGCAGTACATTCTTTGACATCAGTATTAAAAGGATCTTTTCGGACACCATGTCTTCTCAGACAAGGGAAACAATAGAAAGAATAAACAAATGGGACTTATTCAGACTAACGAGCTTCTCCAAGGCGAAGGAAGACAGGATTGAAACAAAAAAACAACCCACTAACTGTGAAAAAATATTTTCAAGTCATATATCCAACAAAGGGTTAATTTCCATAATATATATAAAGAACTCACACAACTCAACAACAAAAAATCAAACAACCTGATCAAAAAATGGGCAGGAGACGTGAACAGACATTTCTCCAAAGAAGATATACAGATGGCCAATAGGCACATGAAAAGATGTTCATCATTGCTGATCATCAGGGAAATGCATATGAAAACTACACTACGATATCACCTTAAACACATTAGAATGACAAAAGTAACTAAAACAAATAGTAACAAATGTTAGAGAGGTTATGGAGAAAAAGGAACTCTCACACATTGCTGGTGGAAATGCAAACTGGTGCAGCCACTATGGAAAACAATATGGAGATTCCTCAAAAAATTAAAGCTAGAACTACCATATGACCCAGCTATCCCACTAGTGGGTATCTACCCAAAGAGCTTAAATACAGCAATTCCAAAAGTCTCATGCTTCCCAATGTTCATTGTAGCATTATTTATAATACCCAAGACGTGGAAGCAACCTAAATGCCCATCAACAAATGATTGGATAAAGAAGATGTGGTATATATATACAATGGAATACTATTCAGCCATAAAAAAGAACAAAATCGTCCCATTTGCAACAACATGGATGGACCTGGAGGGACTTATGTTAAGTGAAATAAGCCAGATAGAGAAGGACAATCTCTGTATGACTCCACTCATATGAGGAACTTAAAAATGTGGACAAAGAGAACAGATTAGTGGCTACCAGGGGACAGGTGTGGTGGGGGGTGGACACAAAGGGTGAAGAGGTGCACCTACAACATGACTGACAAACAATAATGTACAACTGAAATTTCACAAGATTGTAACCTATCATTAACTCAATAAAAAATCCCAAAACTACAATGAGAGGGGCCGGCCCCATGGCTAAGTGGTTAAGTTCATGTGCTCTGCTTCGCTGGCCCAGGGTTTCACTGGTTTGGATCCTGGGCACGAACCCAGCACTGCTCCTCAAGCCATGCTGAGGTGGTCTCCCACATGCCACTACTAGAAGGACCCACAACTAAAAATATACAACTATGTACCAGGGGGCTTTGCTGAGAAGAAGGAAAAACTAAATGTTTAAAAAGTAAAAAACTATAATGAGATATCACCTCACTCCAGCCAGAATGACTATAATTAACAAGACAAGAAATAACGAGTGTTGGAGAGAATGGAACTCTCATACACTGCTCGTTGGACTGCAAACTGGTGCAGCCACTATGGAAAGTAGTATGGCGATTCCTCAAAAAATTAAGACTAGAACTACCATATGATCCAACTATTCCACTGCTGGGTATTCATTAAAAAAATGTGAATGCATAAAGATACATACTCCCCTATGTTCATTTCAGCATTATTCACAATAGCCAAGACTTGGAAGTAACCTATGTGTCCATGAAGGGACGAATGGATAAAGATGATGTGGCATATATACACAACAGAATACTACTCAGCCATAAAAAAGGATGAAATCTGGCCATTTGTGACAACATCGATGGATCTTGAAGGTATTATGCTAAGTGAATAAGTCAGAGGGAGAAAGTCAAATACCGTATGATCTCACTCATAAATAGAAGATAAATACAACAACAAACAATCACATAGTGATAGAGATTGGATTGGTGGTTATCAGCGGGGGAGGGAGGAGGGAGCAAGGCGGAAGGGGTGATTAGGCACGTGTGTAAGGAAAAAAAAAAAGATTTGAGGATGATAAAGTAGTGAGTCAATGTGGGTATCTGAGTGGAAGACCATTCGTGGCAGAATTCCAAAGACACTGAAGAAAGATTGTCTGTTGGGTTCATGGATCTAGGAGGTCAGAGTGGCTGGAGTAGAATGATTGAAGGGTAGGCTAGTAGGAGATGAGCTCAGAATTAAGGCAGAGCAGATCACACAGGGCCTTCCAGAATTTTGGTTTTTATTCTTGAGTGAGATGGGAAGTCATTGAATGAGTTTGAACTAGCTGAGTGACGTAACTTATGCTTTTACAGGTCACTATGCCTTCTGTGTTGAGAAGGGACCCCCTGATCTGTTCAGAATCCAGTAGCACAGTAGGGCCGGGTAAGAGCAGGGAAGTTCAGAGAGAAGGCGAATTCAGCAATCCAAATGAGAGAAGGGGTTAGACTAGGGTGGCAGCAGGGGAAGTGGTAAGAAGAGGCCAAATTCTGGCTAAATTTTGAAGGTAGAGTTGTCAAGAATTGCTGACCTGTTGGACTTGGGGGTGGGATAAGAGAAAGGGAAGGTCAAGGACTCCAAGGCTTTGGGCCTGAGCAACTGGAAGAACGAAGCTGACCTTTGCAGATATGGGACATTCTGGTGTAGCAGCAGAAACTTTGTTTCTTTGTGTGTGTGTGTGTGTGTGTGTGTGTGTTTGCGGGGTGGTTAGGATCTATTCTGGACATGTTTGGATTGAAATACCTTTTACTGTACATATCCAAGGATATAAATTGAGTAGGCACTTGAATGTACAAGTCCGGAGTTCACTCAGGTCTATGCTGGAGATTTGAATTTGGGAGTCTTTAGCACAAAGATGTTATATAAACGCATGAGACTTTATATGAATGAGATCATCAATGGAGTGAGTATAGATAGAAAGCAGAAGAGGACTAAGTGCCCTGGTGGCACTTTAAACATTACAAGTTGAGGAGAAGGGGCAGATCCAGCAAAAGTGACCCTGAGAGCACAGCTGCAGAGCTGGGGTGGTAGAATCACTAGACGAATGCGGTGTCCTGGAAGTCAAGGAGTTTGACAGAGGTGAGAGTGAGCAACTGCCAACAAGACTTACTTCTAGGTTTTCCTTCTATGAGTTTTATAGTTTTTAACTCTTACATTTAGGTCTGTCAGCTAATTTAATTTTTGTATATGGTGTGAAGTAGGGGTCCAACTTCTTTCTATTGCATATGGATACGCACTTGTCCCACCAGAATTTGTTGAAAACACTCTTTCCCTGTTCCTGTTAGATAGTCTTGGTACCTTTGTCAAAAAGCAATTGAACACAAATATAAGGGTTATTTCTGGACCCTCACTTCTATTCCATTGATGTCTATAAATATCCTCATGCAAGTATCACACTGGGCTTGCTCACTAGATTTGTAGTAAGTTTTGAAATCAGCAAGTATGATTCCTCTATATTTATTTTTTACAATGGAAAATTTCAAATATACACAAATATAGGGAAAATAATACAATGACCCACCACTTACCCTGTCAGCCAAATACTGTAATCATCCCCAGCTCATGGACACTCATTTCATGAATACTTCTCACCAGATGTCCCATCCTAATGGATTATTTTGAAGTAAATTCAACACATCATATAATTTCATTATAATATAAAAAATATAACTGTAGTACAATTATTCTGACTATACTTTTTAACAATAAAGATTTCTGCTACTACTGACATGGGGTATCGGTGATTGGATTTACCCTTCCACCCGGAACAATCAAAAAACTGGACCAAAAAATGACACAACAATTCTCAAATCACTGGACATCAGGAAAATGACAGTGATCCCCAAGTGATGAGAAAGAAATAAGGTGAATTCTTGATTGTTCCAGATTACAGCCTATAAAAAATTTCCAGGTCATGATGTAGTGAGGGAAACCCAGGCAAAGCCCAGTGGTCTTCCTGAGAAGAAGAGGCAGAACTGGAAGTCTAAAGAAGCCCAAGTGGCTACATTTGACAGAGTAGAATACCTGAAAGGAGACAGCTACAGAAAGAGAAAACTCCAAATATTTGCAGGGTCTCCCTTGAGTTTCAGTTGAGTAGTGATCAGTGTATGTGTGTAAGGAAAATAACCAAGGCTGGAGAAAGTATCACACAAAGGATTACATAGAAGAACTCCCCAAACTCACACAGGGTCAGAAATATTGCCTGTTCTCATCATTTAGAATGAGAAATCTCATAATCCACAGCACATTGGGTAGAATACTCAAGAGTCTTGCCTTAAAAGAACAATGAAGTACCACTACACACTTATCAGAATGGCCAAAATCCAGAACACTGACAACACTGAAAGCCGAGGACGAAGTGGAGCAGCAGGAGCTCTCACTCATTGCCGGTAGAAATGGAAAATGGCACAGCCACTTTGGAGGACATGTTTGGCAGTTTCTTACAAAACTAAACAGACTCTTACCACACAACCCAGCAGTCACGCTCCTTGGTATGTACTCAAAGGAGCTGAAAACTTATGTCCACATAAAAACCTGCACAGAGATGTTTAAATCAGCTTCACTCATAACTGCCAAAACCTAGAAGCAATCATAATGTCCTTCAGTGGGTGCATGGATAAATAAACTATGGTACATTCAGACAATGGAATATTATTCAGCACTAAAAAGAAATGAGCTATGAAGCCATGAAAAGACATGGAAAAATCTTAAGTCCACTCTATTAAGTGAAAGAAGCCAATCTGAAAAGTCTACAAACTGTTTGATTCCAACTACATAAATGACATTCTGGAAAAGGCAAAATATGGAAATAGTAAAAAGATCAGTGGTTGCTAGAGGTTAGGGGGTGGAGAGGGATGAATAGATGGAGCACAGAGGAGTTTCAGGGCAGTGAAAATACTCTGTATGATACTATAATGGCAGATACAAGCCATTATACATTTGTCCAAACCCACAAAATATACACCACCAAGAGTAAATCCTAATGTAAACTACAGACTTTGAGGAATTATGTGTTAATGTAGCCTCACCAATTATAACAAATGTACCACTCTGTGGGGAATGTTGATAATGGAGGAGGCTATGTGTGAGTGGGAGCAGAGGATTTATGGGAAATCTCTGTACCTTCTAATCAATTTTGCTATGAACCGAAAACTGCAGTTTCAAGAATTATTATAGGAATAGAAAAAGATTCAGCACTCAACAAAATAAAATTCACTATGTATGGCATCCAGTTAAAAATTATGAGGCATGCAGAGAAGCAGGAAAATTTGACTCATAATGAAGAGAAAAAAATACATGAACCAAAATCAACCCAGGACTGACAGAGATATTAGAATCAACAAACAAGGACATTAATATAGCTATAACTGTGTTCCATATTGGTCAAGGAGCTAGAGGAAATATCAAACCTGTTAAGTAGAAACACGGAAGATATAAATAAAATTTTTTTAAAAAGTAAATAGAACCTCTGGAAATGAAAAGTACACTGGTTGGCATTAATGGCAGATTAGACATTCAGAGGAAAAGATTAGTGAATTTGAAGACATAGCAATAGAAACTATAGAAAATGAAACACAGAGGGAAAAAACCCAAAAGAGATGAGCAGAGCATCACTGAGGGTTGGGACTGCAGCTAACTAACATATATGTAAATGGCGTTACCCAAAGGGGAGGGGCAGGGAGACAGAAAAAGTATTTGAAGAAACAATGACTGCTGTGTTTATAAATTGGAGGAAAACTATAAACCTACAGATCCATGAAGCTCAATGAACCCCAAGCACAAGAAATGTAAAGAAAAATACATAATGGCAAATCAAAATCAAACTGCTTGAAACCAGTGACAAAAAAGAGAATAAAAAATCAGCTAGAGTAAAAAGACACACTGTGTACAGAAGAACAAACCTGTGGATGGCAGCAGATTCTTCCTGGAAGCCGTGGCAGGCAGCCTCTAAGAAGATCCCTCACGACCCCACCTCCTGGTGTTCATGCCCTTGTATAATTCCCTCGAGTGTGGGCTGGACCTCATGACTAACTTCTTATAAACAGAATATGGTAAAAGGATGGGATGTCACATCTGATTATAAGACTGCGACTTCTAACATGTTTACCTGTCTCCGCAGACGTTTATGTCTCCCAGAGCCCTCACTCTGGGAGAAGCAAACAGCCAAACTGTGAACTGTGCTATGGAGAGGTCCTCACGGCAAGGAGCTGGTGTCTCTGGCCAGCAGCAAGCAAGGACCTGAAGCCTGCTAACAGCGATGTGAGTGAACTTGGAAGTAAATCCTCCCCCAATCCAGCTTTGAGATGACTACAGCCCTGACAGACACCTGCAGCGCAGCCTTGTGAAAGACCTTAGCCAGAGAAGCACCAGCTAAGCTACACCTGTATTCCTGAGCCATAGAAACTGTGAGATATTCAATGTCTGTTGTTTTATGCAGCCAACTTTGGGGTTAATTTGTTATATAGCAATAGATAACTAATACAGAAAAATGCAAGATAGAGAAAAGTGGGACAACTTTTTTAAACAACTAAAATACCCAGTGAAAATTTCCTTCAAAAAAGGGTTGGGGGAGAGTGACGGTGTTTAAGGCACAAACTTGTAACGAGTAGTAAATAAGCTACAGAGATCTAATGCACAGAACAATGAATATAGACAATAATACTACACAATGTTATGTAATGTGATAAATATAGTCAGTACAAGAAATGTTGAAGGACATCCTTTAAGCAGAAGGAAATGATATGAAATAGAATTCTGGATCTACACAAAAGAAAGAAGGGCACCACAAATGGTAACAGTACTGGAAAATATAAAGACCCTTTCTTCTTATTATACAATCCTCTTTAAAAGATAATTTATTGCTTAAAGGAAAAACAACATGTACTGTGGGCTTATAACAAATGTAGAATTAAAATGTAGTGGCATAAAGGCACTGCTAAGAGAATGAAAAACCCAGCAACAGGTTGGAAGAAAACATTTACACAACGATGATCTAATACAGGACTCGAATCTAGAATATATAAAGAATTTTCACAACTTCATAGGTATGTCAAATAAAAACAATAAAAATAAAAAAACTTTGAGTCACTAGGGAAACACAAATTAAGACCATGAGATACTATTGGTATACCTATTAGAATGGCTAAAAGTAAAAAAACTGTTCAAACCAAAACCACAAGATACCACTTACACTCACTGGGATGACCAGAATCAAAAAGAAGGATCTGAGTATTGGCAGGGAGGCAGAGGAGCTGGAACTCTCATGCATTGCCAGTGGGAATGTAAAATGTACAACCACTTTGGAATACAGTGTGGTAGCTTTAAATACAATTAAGCATATACCTACCATATGACCCAGCCACTCCACTTGAGGTATTTACCCAAGAGAAATGCAAGCACATGTCTATACAAAGGCTTGTAAACAAACATTTGTAACAGCTTTATTTGTAATAGGGCCAAAGTGGAGACAACGCAAATGTTCATCAACAGGCAAATGAATGAACAAATTGTGGAATATCCGTACAGTGAACGCTACTCAGCAATAAAAAGGAATGAATTATGGATACACACAACATGGATAAATCTCAATTATGCTGAGTAAAAGTCAAACAAAAATAAATACATACTATAGGATTTCATTTATGTAGAATTATAGACTACGAAAAATAATCTCTAATGACAGAAAGCAGATAAATTGTTGTCTAGAGATGAGAATGGATGTGAGAGCTGGGAGGGCCTGGAGGCATTACAAAGGGGCCTGAAAAAACTTTTTGGGGTGATGGGTATGCTTATTATTTTGATTGTTGAGAAGGATTCATTACTAGTGTATACATTTCAAAAATTATCAAACTGTACACTCTAGAGACATGCAGTTTAGGGGCCAGCCCCGTGGCACAGTGATTTAGTTCAGTGCACTCTGCTTCCACAGCCTGGGTTCACAGTTCTGATCCCAGGCACAGACATACACAACTCGTCAGCTAGGCTGTGGTGGTGACACACATACAAAATAGAGGAAGACTGGCACAGATGTTAGCTCAGCGTCAATCTTCCTCATGACAAATAAAAATGGCAAGCAATAGGATATATTGGAGTATATGAGGAAGCCATTTGGTATAAACCTAATTTGGCCTGACTTTGTATTTCCAAAAGGGCCTGACTGTGGCCATTGAGCATGCCTTGTATATCTGCTTAGAAATTTGAGATAAAGGTGCAACTTCCCTCCCCCTCCCAATGTTGGCATCTCCTTAAAGATTAAGCATCTTTCTTTAGGCTGGGAACTGATTGCAGCGCTCATCTGTGACCGCCCAGCTCGAGGCAACAGACCTGCCAGCCTGCGGCGTTCACTGAGACAGCAGACCTATCTGCCGTTTCCATCAATCACTGTGCTGACAGAGCAGCCTCGTAACTATTGTAAAAGGGACATTTCAATCACATGTGAAACATACTCTTTGAGGGTATATAACCACCCTGTATACCCCCACTTCTTTGGAGAGCTCTGTTGCTTTGTGGAAAGACTCTCCTGGGTTACAATCCTCAGATTTAGGCTCAGAATAAACTCACCCAAATTTTCATTTATAGATTGGTTATGGACTATTTTCATCAACAGTTCTTGGTGTAGTCAGCAGGATATCAGAGAAACCCACCAGAGGCCACCTGGAATCTACACTGAACCAGCATTCGGTACCAATAAGGGTCCATTGAGCCCCCCAGATCACTGCATTCTTAAGGTGACCCTGGTGAGTTCTCTTGAAACCTGGACCTCCTTATTTTAAGTTGATGGTCCAAGAGTTTATATGAGCTGGGTAAGGTCTTAAGACTAGAGGTTTTTAAGGGGTACTGGTACATACCCTACGTAAGAGGAACCTAGGAGGAATTTGCTAGGCCAGAGGGAGCCTAGAGGGAAGTTCCTAGGTCAGAGGAGCCTAGAGGAACTTGGGAGTGAATGGAGAAGGATGATGTTTTTAATTTGGCTTTAAATTGGAAAGAATTGTGTTTATAAGTCTGAACAAACGGCTTGATAGAGAAATGAGAGACTGAACGTGTTCAACTACGAAGAAAAGGGACATTTGCTCCTCCCGGCCTTTACCAAAAGGCATCCTTAGGTGACTAAGGACCTCAGCAGGAGTGTCAGAGGATCAATTCTCGTGACGTGCAGCAGTCCCATAGGGAACTCCACTCTCATTCACGGTAATTAATTACAGGCTCGTCCAGGGATGCGCACATAAGGGCTGGTCCCCCGACGCTCCGATCCTCCTATGGTGGTTTTAGATCACTGGAGGGAGAAACTGAGGCACGTAGGAGAGTGTTTATGACCTTTCTATAGGGAGTAACACTCACAAGCAGCACACTTTGTGACCCACTACACTGTCCTTAGTTGTTTGGACTTTATAACAAAACAAAATTAAAAGAGAAGTGGGAAATCGAGCTTCTAAAACAGCCCCATGAGCTCCCGAATGGGCAGCCTCTCCTCCAGACTCCGGTTGGCTTCATGCTGTGATTGCAATTGCTTAACAAAGGGGGATCCCAAGCCAGATTGCTAAGGCCAAATGAAAGAGAGAAAGAGGAAAAAAACCTGGGAAAACAAGTTTTTCCACCGCGGTCCGCTATAAGAACACCTAACTAATATAAGGAAAATCTTTGTTCTGTCTGTCTGTGTGTGTCTATATATGTTACAAAAGTTTTTCTATTTTACCTCCGAATGGTACAATTTCTAAAGAGCTCTATTCCATTGACCTAAAGTAAGCGCTTACAAAAAGTTTTTCTGAATAGAACTAACCCAAATGTCTTTAAAGTTTTTTTTTTAAGGTATGAATTAGGGCTGCCCCAGGGAGAGAAGCCCAGGGCATCCTCACCTGCATACCGATCTATATGACCAGATTCGTATCTAAAGTTATACGACAGCACAATAACCAGACCCCATCTGCACTGAAATCATTTAATGACTTTTTACATCATCCCTTACTACAGGAACCCCAGTGGGGGGATTTTCAAGGTAATGGCTCCTTTTTTTTCATCTCTCTTAGAGTTACAATGGCCATTTTCGTCTCCTCTTGAGCTTTGCAACCGGGAAACAAAGAAATCTTTAGAGTCAAAGGCTCCACCCCTGGGAGCCCCAACTTTGGGTTTCTGGGCCTGATCACCCCGGCGACCCCAAGTGGGGTGCCCTCTCTTGACGGTTGACTCATCAAGTATTTTAGTCACCTACTGAGTCAGTTATGAGGGTAGGAGACCTGTGGCTTATCTGTGAACTGTCCTGCTGGGGTTGTGTGCCCTGCACAGGAACTGTTGTGTGACTCTTATCTTGATAACCCTCTGGAAGAGGCCATGAGGGCGAGGTCTGATCTCTTCTTTTCTTTGTCTGTTTTGCTCATCATCTCTTCTGTTGTCACCAAGTCGAGGTTAAGTTCAGGCTGGACCTGACCAGAACCTGGACCTTCTGTAAAATCGAAAACTTGAGGGGTTTCTCTGTGCCTTTATGATGTAGTTGGACAGGTAGATCAACCTAGGATGTCATTCAAGTTACAATCCAGTTTCTGGGAAATCAAGAGCAACTGTCCATAGAAAAATCCTTGCAAGACTGGAAATACTGCTCTAGAGGCAGTTCAGATTCCACCCAGTTCCTTTATCTCGAAATGGTTTATCATCTCCCCTCTCTAGCAACTACTACCTAGCCCATCACTAATTCCTAAGACTGGAGAAAAAAAAAAAAAAAAAAGAGGGGGGAGGGAAAAACAGCTTCCAAATTCTTTTGGGTAACAATCTTGAGTTCTGCTAAGTTAAGTGATAAAAATCTGAGTATCTGGGTCATTTTTGGATTGGATAGAACACAAACATTGCTAAACATCTAAGTTTATCTACTTTTGGCTTTTTATTGCAGAGATACCAAAAGTCTTTGGGTCTTTTACTGTAAAGTGACACGTTCCTAGAAATTATGAAGTGTTTAGAATGCTGATATAAAAGACAATTCATAATTGCTTACCTTTTGTCTGTTAATGGTTAAAGGTTCTAATTAACATATATAATTAAAGCTATTGGAAATTAATAAGGAAAACAGCTCTGCATTCAAGGAAAGTTAAAATGTATGTTTTCAGTAAAGAAGGTATAAAGAAAGGAAGTATTTTTGTTAGTTTGGTTAAGAAAGATAAATTTGTTCTAATGTACTAGAAGGGAAGAAAGCAAGCATGGGACAAATTCTGAATGCAAAAGAAAACTGTAGAAGGTTTGTGAAGGAGAAATTCAGAAAGGAGTTTTATGCCTGGTCAAGTTAACTAAGATTAAAGTAAATCCAATTAAGTAAATGAATTTTAATGTTAAAAATAAGCTGGTACAGAAACTAAAATTTGGTTTTCTTTCAAAGGATACTTTTCTTGAACTTTCGGCCTGCTCTAACTCTACCTAAAAGATAAAAATCTATGTTTTGTTAAAACAATTTCCTATATTCAGAAAGAAAGAGGTCTCTTCTAAAATTTTTTGACTGTGTTGTTTGCTCTTGACTGTTTCTGTTGTCACTTTAAATGGATGCCTGAGCATTGTTTCACAGTGAGCGTTGTTTTCTATTTGAACAAGTATTTTAAAAACTTTTGACATTTTTGACAAGCTTCTCTCTCTCTCTCAAAAAAAAAAAAAAAAAAAAATTCAAGTCCTAAATAAAGGGTTTCCTTTGACCTGAATGAAGGGGGAGGATTTCTCTGAGGATTTTCAGAGGGCCCCTGGGACTTCACAGAGAAATTTGTGCTCTCTTCCTATAAGGTGGAAGATTCTAAACTAATGAGGCTTATTTGGTCTGTTAAATTACATTGGAAGCATTGTCAGATAAGTGGTGATAATTTTTCTTAGGTGGTATTAGGTGGGTAAGTGCTATTCGTATAGCTGTCTAAAATTATATAAGATTCCTAAAATTCTGATCTGTCCTGGTTATCAGTCATAATTCTAGTTATTATCTAGAAGTGTTGTATGTCACAAAAGTAGCCAAGTTTCTTTGTCAATTGCCCTTTTGAGTCTTTTGTCATTTGCAGATAGTTGCTGTTTTACTCTGATGCTTTTTGCTTTTGGAAATACGTCTCATCTTCAGAGGAATTCATGGAAAGGACTCTGACGCTTACTCTGGAATACAGGTTTCTGACAGACTTTCAGATCATAGAACTGAACTGGGTAAGAAATTACAGAAATCTAATGGGGAAACTGATGACCTCATAAAACTGCTAACAGAAGATTAAGATCAAAAGAACAGATTATACAGGACTGAATGAACTGTGGATGATTATAATTTTTTTTACTTTTGTTTGAAATAATGTTTTTGATGAGTTGTTTTGTTTTCCCAGATTTAAGGAAATCTTTTTCTCTTTTCTCTTCTGCTAACTATGCCTTACAGCAATTCAGTGAAATTATAACTTTATGAGCAGAACTGAAACATTTATCTTTTTCTCCCTACCTGATCCCTCCAGAATTTGGAAACTCTTTGTGAGTGAGTATGGTTATTTCGTGGCAATATAGTTATTTGCATAAGTTCAATAAGAATCTGTTCTCCTTATAACAGGACACATTTGTTATCTTACCAAAACTTTGACTGGAATGTCATATTTGAGAGAAACATACAGACTCAGATATGACAATACTGCCTTTGAGGAATAAGGTTGACTTTCTGGAAATAAAGACACTTGGAAATATGGGCCTGGTACCTTGCTTTACAGAGAGAGATTCCAGCAATCTTACCTGGTAAGTAAGGAAGCTTGCTTATCTGGCAGGTGCCATGAACCTCGAAATATTTTGGGAAATCTGAAGAAAGGAGAGAAATTCACCCAAATCTAAGGTATTGCAGGCAAGGCCTGATGGCACAAATCCTTGGTGTGGCTTTCCTGGCCTCGAGAGGTCTTTACAGTTCAATCTGAGATTCCTCACAGAGAATTCCAGCAAAGCAGATTTAAGAGCCTATGCGATCAATTGCTATTCTTGCTGCACTTATGTAAATAACTGGGCCAAGTTTCTTGAAACTAAACTTATTTTGCAAACCAATTAGTCTTAATTTGACTATCTTTGGCAAAAATGAGAGTGATTTTAGAGAGAAGAATTATGTTTCAGTGAAAAACTATAACGCACATTTGTGGATATTAGATCCTAGTTCTGTTAATTGTCTTTGAGGCTTTTTCTACCTGTGAACTGGACTGGATCCTGAATTCTTCTACTGAAATATCTGATTACAAACCTCCAAACTAATGTTTTCAATTTTCACCTTATTTTCATTTGGAATCATTGAGAATTGAACATGCTCTTTTTCCTGAAGCCTTGCAAACTGAAGCTGAACAACTTGATAGAAACTTAAGAGAGATTCCTGTCTGTTGCTGTGTAAGCTGTAAGCCACTCAGAAAGATACCTGAATGCCCGATGACATCATCAGAGATATTTCAAGCTGCAAAAAGACCCTTATTTAAATACTGAAATGTCTTTAATGAGAAGGACTGTCCTTCAAAACAGAATGGCTTTAGATATTCTTACTGCATCCCAAGGTGGTACATATACAATCATTCAGACTGGATGCTGTGCTTTTATACGTGATGAATCTTCCAATGTGTCATCTCTGCTAAAACACATGAAGGAGCAAGTGGATGCCTTATGTGATCCGACACCCAGTCTTGAATTGTTTGGTTTGCTCCCTTCCGGTATCAGTTCCCTTTTCCGATCCGGATTGGAATTCCTATTTCTACTACTTCTTGGAATTCTTGTACTAGTCATAATATTCAAACTAATTGTTGTTTTCTTTACTCACTGTTGTAAGAGTAGCATACAAACTAAAGTAATGATTGCTTGACGGCTTGAGATGGTTGATCTGTCTTATTACTCTGGACAAATTTCTTTTTCTGATAGGGACTACGACTAAGAATTCATTTCAGACCAATCCTTTCAAAATGTTGAGTTATTATCGTTACTGTACTTGTTCTATAATCATATACAATGTAAATGTGAAGTGTCATAGAAAAGCACATATACAATGTTTGCACAACAATCTAAAATTAATTGGAAATTACATGATATGTGAAATGCTTCCTCTGTTAATATATATATATAACTCTATGCTTGTCCACTATTTCCCCCCAGCGTGGACGACTAGGCAAATAAATGAAATAAAAGCCTAGCACCGAGCAACATGATGGACCCAGGGCAGGCAGCAACAACCCTGGCGCTGAGGGACAATATTTTGATCATCAATGCTTTCTTTTGAAATATTAGAGATCAAAAGGGGGAAATGATAAATAAAAATGGCAAGTAATAGGATATATTGGAGTATATGAGGAAGCCATTTGGTATAAACCTAATTTGGCCTGACTTTGTATTTCCAAAAGGGCCTGACTGTGGCCATTGAGCATGCCTTGTATATCTGCTTAGACATTTTGAGATAAAGGTGCAACTTCCCTCCCCCTCCCAACGTTGGCATCTCCTTAAAGATTAAGCATCTTTCTTTAGGCTGGGAACTGATTGCAGCGCTCATCTGTGACCGCCCAGCTCGAGGCAACAGACCTGCCAGCCTGCAGCATTCACTGAGACAGAGCAGACCTATCTGTCATTTCCATCAGTCGCTGTGCTGACAGAGCAGCCTCGTGACTACTGTAAAAGGGACATTTCAATCATATCTTTGAGGGTATATAACCACCCTGTATACCCCCACTTCTTTGGAGAGCTCTGTTGCTTTGTGGAAAGACTCTCCCGGGTTATAATCCTCAGATTTAACCTCAGAATAAACTCACCCAAATTTTCATTTATAGATTGGTTATGGATTATTTTCGTCGACACTCACCAGAAAAAAAAAAGGAAAAAAAAAATGCAGTTTAGCTCTCTTCCTGTTCCCCACCATGGTGCAGGATCAAGGTGAAAGGAGAACCCCATGTGGGAACTCCGCATCAGCAAGCTCTGCCTCAACATCTGTGTGGGCGAGTGGAGACAGACTGACCTGGGCAGCGAAGGTGCTGGAGCAGCTCACTGGCCAGACTCTAGTGTTCTCCAAAGCTAGATACACCAGCAGATCCTTTGGCATCAGAAAAATGAGAAGATTGGCATCCACTGTGCAGGCCATGGGACAAGGCAGAAGAAATCTTGGAGAAAGGTCTAAAGGTGTGAGTACAAGTTAAGAAGAAATAACTTCTCAGATACCAGAAACTTGGGTTTGGAGATTCAGGAACACATCAATCCGGGGATCAAATATGACCCGAGCACTGGTATCTGTGAGCTGGACTTCTATGTGGTGCTGGGTAGGCCAGGTTTTAGCATTGCAGACAAGAAGTGCAGGACAGCTGCACTGGAGCCAAACACAGAATCAGCAAAGACGAGGCCACGTGCTGGTTCCAGCGGAGGTATGATGGCATCATCCTTCCTGGCAAATAAATTCCCGTTTCTATCCAAATGGCCAAAACACCGTTTTCAGTGCAATGTACTTTACTGTTGTGTGTTCTGTGAAAGGAGCCTGGCCATATTCAAGTCCTTGGACCTCAAGTGGCTTAAAAGCTTTGATGGGAATAGCTGGTAACACTCCTGTCATCCTCTGATCAGATGCCAGTGTTTCCCGGCAGACCCAGGCCTGAGCTTCGCAGCATTGCCTGTGCTCACCCCACCCTTGTGGATGGGCTGTGGTACCATAGCCCAGTGGACACTGATCTTAGAGAGGAAGGGATGGTTGGGGCTGGGGTTGGAATTCAGAGCCTTCATTAAAGGTGGGGTGCAGTGGTCCCATGTTCCGGGATGCTCTCCTCTGTTTGGTGAATCCGTTCTTCACTAGAGATTTTTCCAGCGCTGATGTCTGGTGACAGGATCACAGGCTATGGTGCAACGGTCAGGATTGAATTTGTTATAACTCTTCAGACTCGGCTTTCCTTGAAAATGAGAAGACTCTCTAGGTTGTTGAGAGGCAGCATAAATAGAGGTGGTCTTTGAGGCAAACCGCCTGGACTCAATTCCCTGCCCTCCCTTTTACTAGCTGTTACCTTAAGCAAGTTAATCTCTCTGCCTTACCTTCCTTACTGTATGCTGGAGGCAATGCTAATAGTAATATCTCCTAGAGAGTTAAACGATTCAACGGTTTGCAGAATGCTTAGACTTGTTCCAGGCACACGGAACTCAGAAAGGGCTGATTCTGTGTGCTGATATACGAGAAATGTTCCTCTAACCAGTGCGCTTCTCCTATGGTGTGAAAGTGGAATTTTCTTGTCTGTACTTTTCCAGGTCACTGAGGCAGGGACATTCAAAAGCCACCATTTCTCTGACCGTTAGACACAATACTTGGCCAGTGGTTCATAGTTTTCAATCGAGTTTAAATTTTGAGCAAATATTAATTCAGTTCAATAATTTACTCACTTGTGACTAACGAGTTAAATTGTCCTCAGGTCACTTTTCATTGCTGTTAAATGGTCTCTCATTTTCTGGCTGCCTTTGTAGGTATTTTAAAGCCCAGAGACTATTTGGTGTGCCTAGTTTTTTATGGAAATGGCTTATTTTGTCTTCCTGATGATAAAGTCTCATCCAATAAGATCAGATCCAGCTGCTTAAAGGGGAGAATCATGAAAAGTGTTACCACAGACTTTTTACTTCTCTTAAAATATCGATGTGCGTTCCCTTCTCAATCTTTCACTGTAGGGCCAGGGCCCTCACTTGTAAACGGAGTGAAAACTTGTGAAGGAAACTGATCCTCGTGCTTCAGTTTCATTTTTATAGGAGGGAACCTCACTTGTTTCAACTTCTGTAATTGCACTAACAGCTGCAACTGGAACAAACATCTTTGAGAACAACAAAAATAAAACAAAAACATGCACTTGAAAAATGAACAATAATTCATTAATAAAGACAGTTCAAAGATATGAGAAATGACAGCACAGTTGTATGGTAATGGGAATGATTAGTAGGGGGAGAAAACTGAAAATGTGCAGGGCATCCTTGGATGCGCCTCCTGCGGAATGCACCTATTGTACAGATGGAGGACTCTGCCACGAACAGAAGAGTTCATCATTACGCACAGACTTTCATATTTTGGACAATTTCCTTAAAATACAGTCCCAGAAATAAACTACCAGAGTAGAGGGTAGGAACATCTTACAGTTCATGCCGCACACAATTAGATACCTGTAAAAAGAAGTATGAGTGTATTTGTGGCTTCAAACTTACCAGAGCTGTACGTAAGATCTACCTCAGGTCTCGTTCATCCTGAAGTTACGTACCTGACTGTTCTGCACCACTATGAATGTGCTTGGCACAGGGATTAGAAAATGGGGAAAGATTCTGACTGCAGAAGTATGATCTTCGTAGCAGAGATCTTCCTTCCTTTTGAATCCAGAACAATGGTAGCTGTGGTAACTTGGTCATTCCTCCACTGAGAAGTGGAGTGTATTCTGTCAGCCCCTTAAAACTTGTCTGTGACAATTCTGACAAATAAAAGAGAAGAGATGCTGTGCAGTTTCCAAAACTAGTTCCTATGAAGCTTTGAAGCTATCGCCGGGGTCCCTTGGAATTTTTGCTCTGGGGGAAGCCAGCTGCGTGTAGCTAGTCTGTCTACTCTGAAGCTCCATTTTGAAAGAGTGCCCAAACTAGTCACATCTGGGGGTTGTGTGGAGTGTTGCCTATCAGCTCTCAGGAGTTCTGTCCCTGTCAGTCTGGGTACCACACACATGAGAAAATAGCCTTCAGATGACCAGCCTCAGCCATTATCAACTGCAACTGAACAAGGGACCCCCACAGCGAGCAGCTGAGCATGTGTCCAGACCTGAGCGACAGAACATATTGTCGTTTAAAGCCATCAGGTTTGGAGTGGCTAGCGATGTGACAGTAACCAGAACAGCGCTTAAGGCAAACTGGTGGGCTTTCAGCTGGGTGAGCCTTCTATTTGGGAACTTTTCTGTGTTGTGCCCATTTGGTCACACAAATCTTTGAAGGCAAAAACATTTTTTGGCTTAATTTTTGTGCTTCAACCTATCTCCTCATCCCTGTCTCCTTTGCTTCAATATTAAATACCCAGGACAGACACTCCATAAGAGCTAAGCTTACTACTGTTATCTCCATGCTAATGAGTGAAGGAAACTTCTATTTATCTTTCTGACGTTAAAATGTTACAATAAATACACATTAAAATGGGTACTATTTTGGCTATGTGCATACTAGTTTTTTATCTTGGTGCTAACTTCACTTTGGAATTACTTGGCTGATTATTTTAATGTAAATTTAATCAATCTCCACATTGCTACTACTGCTTTCCACAACACTGATGACGTCATATTTCAGTAATGCTTAGGGTAGGGGTGAGGAAATGGGTGAACTGTAAGGGTCTACAAGGTAGAAAAAGGAGCACTTATTGCCTAAATAGGATGCTTCAACACTAATGCTTTGTATTGTTAAAGAACGTAAATACTCCACCATTGGTTCTTGTGTCCTGTCTGTGGTAAGACTGATCATGCTGAATGATAACTGTAAGAGGGGAGAAGCCATATTTAACTTTTATCTCAAAGAACTCTGGACAACCAGCTTACAAACATTAAGTACCAGTCTAAATCCAAACAAAATCTATCACAGGTACTGGAAAGAAACTCAAAGAATAAATCAGTGGCATAATCTTTTAATTGGTAGGAACCTATGGCAAGGGCCAAAAGCAAGTAGATGAACACTATTAGACAATTATTCAAAATGTGTTTGTCACGATTTAAGAGCAGAAAAAAAGTCTAAACTGAATTTTTATACAAGTCTTTATTTACAACTTGTTTAACAACTGTACACTTTTTGCAGCCTTGAAAACATTTTTGTATTTGAATGGGAAAATATAGTTTGACCAAATCTTAACTTTATTCTTCATATACATATACATATATTATATGCATACATATAAACATATACATCTAATTAATACCATAACAAGTTGGCAGTCATAAAATTAAAATGAATAAATGATATCAAAAGGAAATACAATATAAGATTTCAAAAAAATTAAAAATCTATCTTCTAGTGGTTTATTGGACTTTATGTTTTTGTGATTTCAGTGAAAACTTCTTACTGAGTCTCTCCAACAAGTCATTCAACTCAGAAAAATAGTGAGAAAATCCACCGATCCAATAACACATAGTAAATGGCTGATAAACTTAGTAAACAGGGGGAAAATGCTTGGATGCCATTATGTACAATGTTGCTAAATCTGTACTGATTCCATTTGTGAAGTGAGAAATTTAGAGTCCTATGTGGATTTCATTTCTGTAGTATAATGACAAAGGATCAAGTTGTGAAATTATAAATTCAACAGTCAAGCAGAAATAAGAATATATCTAGCAATATCCTTTCTGCAAAGGCTAAACTACAAGGTGGATAACCACAATGTCAACTATGACACTAACAACTATGCAGAGAACAGTCAGTGATACTTAAGACATGAGTGTAAGGCTTTAGAGCTGGGACTGTAATCAATACAACGCCAACTCCAATGTACTAAGGTGTTTTCCAGCTCATCTGAAAAGATTAAAAAAGTACTATAGCAACAACAAAAAAGCTTCTTTCTACCCCAAATCTTTGATAGAATTTCTGAATCAAAATAAGGCAAATTATTAAATTATTAGATATGTTCAAATTTTACTGTTCATTACACAACCAAAAATTGGCTGTTAAAAATGGTGGGGCAATTGTTAGAACATGATAATTGCAAAACAAGATAAACCTGGAAATTATTCTTCTGAGTACAAAGCATTCTGAATTATACATAAGCTGTAAACAGCAAAGTTAGTGACAGCAATGACATTTTAGTGCATCTAAATTTTAAATAACTAAGGCTATTAAAAAACAAAAAGACTACTATTAAAAAAATTAAAAGGCCTCAAATCATTGATTGGCATTTGTGTACAGTCATTTCCTGTATTTATACTAAAATGTTATTTCTTATTTCAAGCATATTGAAAATTTCCCTTAATATGAGTCTCTGTAGAACACACATTAAATTATGCCACCAAGGAACTAATAAAATCAACTCAAATCACACCATTTACTCAGCTGTACCTCAACAACAGAATTTCATCATAATTTGCTTGGAATTTGACTCTACTGGATCAAGTCTGTTGCTTGACTAAACAAACTTACAAATGAAAGGGAAAGCATCACAACTTCCTAACAGGATAGTTACTGAGTACCAAGCCAACTCAAAAGAATCATGATTAGTCTCTTTCATTAACAATTTCAAAGATGCATCCATATAGATTCTTTTATTTATGTTAATTACTTTAGTAACAGGCCAAGTAAATACTAAAAAATATTTCATTAACTAAATCACTGGAATAAAATGTCTGCTTCATACATGAAACTTAACTTGATTCATAATCCAAGTTATTAAGAACAGGAAACTATGAAGAAAACCAAAAAAATTATTTGGATCTGGATGCATCTTTAAGCCGGAAGATAATCAAATGTGATTTTAAGGAGAAATGTGTTTCTACAGAAAACTGTTGGCCACTTTCATTACATCTCTATAGACTTAAAAGTAATAGGAGGATATGATGTGGATCAATTTTTGTCAATAAATTAAGCATTCGTCAGTTTGCTCGATAAGTGTGAGACAACTATGTATCATTAACTCAAAAAGACTACATAAAAAAGGAAGAAAACCTGAAGATACTAAGTTATCATTTATGAAATGATTATAACACTTGAAAAATAAAGTGCTAAGAATCTGTTTAAAAAACCATTGAAAACTAGTTTCCAAGAACAGGGTTTTGAATTTTCCAAGCTCTTTTAAAAAGGCTGGTTTTAATTTTTATAAGAAAAATAGCTTTCTTCAACTATGGTGGTAAAATCTAAGCGTTATCATAAGTTCACTGAGTACGTTTATTTTGTCCTTAATTTCTCGTTGGGCATTACAGCGCTGTCAAAAAGCATTTCCTACAGTGATGGAAATGCTCTATTATCTGTGCTGTCCAATAGGGTAACCACTATCCACAAGTGACTACTGAGCACTTGAAATGTGGCCAGGTGACCGGGGAACAGAATTTTAAATTTTATTTAATTTTAAACTGCCACATGTGGCTAGTGGCTAATGAATGGGACAATGCAGATCTAGAATCTACTCTTACCTAAGTTAACAAGCCAACGGATGATAAAGACATTTAGAAGGGGACTTATCTATTCAATAACTAATTACTAGATATTCAAAACATTCTATTTTGTCCGTGTGTGTGTATGAACGGGTTTAATTTTTTACTTTTTAAAAGCCGCTCTTCCCTCAGAGGACATAGTCTAGATTTCTCTATTTGAGTGTTGCTCTCTTCTAGGTGACCTGCCTGAGCAAAGCACATCAGGAGAACAGGGAAGAAAGCAGAAGAAAATACTACAGAAACTTTTTACACTGGAAAAGCACTTCTCTCATCTAAAAACACAAGATAAAACTCTAAGAGAACATTCTTACGAGCAAATCTCCCTATTCTTTGGAAGTAATCATATGTGTCGATGTTTACGTAACAAGGAATTATTTCAGTACTTTTGGACTATAATTTGAATACAAATATATTCAAGTTACAAACGGAAGAGTCCTGACTCCTAAAAACATCTCTCAATAGAACAAGCTGAAGAATTTGCTGTATTTGAACTTAAGAAAACTGGCCAAATTCATGAAGTTTATCTGTTACAGCAGAACCAAGAATATTTTGTAGCATCCTGCCATCTTTAGTATCTGCCTTTCCCATCACCTGACTCCTACCATTTTCCAGGTTCCCTGACTTCGGGCTCCTGAACTTGGCTTTCTTTATCCTGGCTTTGGGTATAGGCAATGATGAAGAAACTATGAAAGCTAAGGACGGTTTGTATGTTTGTATTTCAGGAGACAGGAAAATCAAAGGTAAGAACATCTTCTGATTAACTAGAAGATTGTTTCGTTTTTATTAATGCAACTCGAGAAAACAGTTTCAAGTGTGTTTGCATTTGAGATAACTTGGCTTCAGAAGTATTAACTTATAAAGGAGTCTTATTAATGTGAACTATAGAATGTAACTCATGCCTAGTAGCCCCAGCCTGGCTTCAAATAGACTTCTAGACTTAGAACTTCAGATCTGACTTTAAAAATTTCAGGAAGAGTACAAAACCCATTTCTTTGGGTGATCCTTTACATTTTTCTTAGCAAGCGCTCCAAAACAAGGAAGAATCCCAGTGGAAAAGATATTAATAGAAAATGCCCAGAAAGGGAGAAGGAAAATACTTATCTAATATTAGTAAAGTGCTGTGAATATTGCGGTAAAGTATAAATAATACATAAATGATTAGAATAGTAAATAATATCAAGACAATCATCTCTAATAGTGACATAGATAAAATAAACACACTATAGAATGTATATACAGTAATCACTGCTCACAGGTTAACAAATACCCCAAGAATAAACATGAATCCCTTGTATTAATTTTTTAATATAATTGCTACACTAATTATTTTCTGACGTCAATTTAGAGGTCTAAAGCCATAACGCCTGCTTAGAAGTCCCTCACACACGTTAGAGCCTCAGCATGCTCTGGAGTTTTCTTTCTCTCGCTTTGAGATTGCTCTCTCATGACATTTAATTCTTCCTTAAAGCTCTAAGTAGATATAGTTCAGGATATTTTATAGGCCCACGGACCCAAAATTCTGAGGCTATGGACACATTCTCTGACGATTTCTTCTTCAGACCCTAAGCATCTAATTCAGAGCCTAGTGGTAATGTACAGGTACATAAAGGGTCTCCTTGAATATATTAAGAAAAGCGTCTACTCCTGAGTTCATTTTAAACAAAATTTCCTGTGGGGTTACTAAGTATAATTAAGGGGGGCATAAAATTGAGGCTACGCTTTGTAAACTAGATAAAGTGGCAGATCTAGGTAACTATTAAGAAGTTGGTAGTGATTTTCAGCCACCACAAATTTCTTCTTATCTCATCAAATCACAGTAGCCTTAATGGCCTTAAATCACTATCTTAGATTTAGTAATGGTTTAACAGTTTCAAAATGAAAATACTTTCTCCTCCACTGATAGACACATATAGTTAATATTGTGTGCCTAGTTAATGCCCACTAAAGGGAAGGAGAATTAGAAAATAAACTATATTTGTGTCTACTCTTTTTTCCTGAATGATCATATGTAATAAAGACCGAAGATTTCATGTAAACTGTCCCTTTAGGGACATTTCTTAATAAGTCTTAGTTGTATTAGTACTTTCATCTGCCGGGATATGTGTTTATAGTTAGGTCATTTCTTATCCCAATGATCTGTTCTACTCTCTAGGAATGGATTTGCCTCAACAGCCTTCTGTCACTTTCTCAGATTTCTATGCTCATTTATATATAGTATACAAACCTAATTTTATAGAATATTATTTAAAAATATAAGAAAACAGAAAAACACTGAAAAGAGACATCAGGTTTTTGCTGATATATAATTGTAAGGAAACATTTACAGACCCCGCCCCCCGAACTGCCAAAACTCATATACTTGCCACAATTAGGTTCTGGACTCTGGTTTCTCAAACTAATATCCCATCTCTATCATTTTAAGTGCAATGTGAAGAATCCAAGTATATTCATGTTTCAACATAAGATTAAATATAAATTTTATAAGCTCTTATATTCATAAGGATAATACATGTGAATTGGACTGATAAAAGGCTATTAAAAAAAATCACTAATACTTCCCAGGAGCATAATCAGTGATTGAAAAGAGATGGATGTCATCACATTTGTGATGTCTTCATTTTATAAAAAAGAAGCTAAATATTAATACTTCCATAATTTGGGGAAATGGGGAGGGCTAGACATTAGCTGTGCCAGTAGCAAATTATTTTGTGTATTTTAGGCTTCTAAGAAATGAACAGTATTTATTGGAAAACTTTAGAAAAATGAAAGTATTGTGCTGACAATGGACAATAAAACATTTTCAAAAGTTTCAATAAAAGGAACATACACCAATTATTATTTAAATATACTTTATAGACAGTAAAAAAACTGGATGACAGATACATTGAGAATAGCCTTCCTGATATAAAAACCTCATGATATAAAATATTCGAATCATTATAGTTACAAAGAATAAGCTGTGACACCGCTTTCTAAATGTAATGAAACTGGCTTGTACAACCACTCAAAGCTTTAAGTGGCCATTTGGACAGTTGCGACTACAGAAAAAGAGATTGTTTTTATTGAATGGAAAACCCTTTTAACTTATAAAAAGGGAAAAATGAAAAACGTGCTACAATAATTCACAAAGATTCTGACATCCCATCTTATCTTGCTCAGTACACCCTTTCACCCTACTTCAGAGTATCAGACAGGCTTCACTGTCGAGAAGCACAATGCTACATCAGTTTGACAGCCATTGCTAGGCAGAGTTCCTTCATAATACGAGGATAAAAAGTCAAAATATTCTTCCATAGTTTAATCACTAGACAACAAAAAGCGTTTTGTCTTTATGTTGTTATTTTGCCCTTAGCAAAAAGGAAGATGCCAAGCACCTTCCTCTCACTTTAGGATCAAAGATAGTCTTATCCACATGGCTGTAAACTAGCTAGGATTACACTAGCTGTGGGTAAAACTCACATGTTCCAACTGGGGATAACTGTAACAGCCCTGGAGTCTGAGATCTGACAACTGGAGAGTAAATGCAGAGAGTTAAGAAATTTTAAAAATTTAGATTTTTGTTTCAAGATAATTCTTACGGTGGAATAAAACTTTTCAAGTTTTTAACATGGTGGTATCTTTAAAAGATGAATGCTTATCTAAGAGCAAGAGACACTCAAAAATATTTCGTATCATCAGGTAACAAGAATAAAACAAAACTGCTCTTGAAAAGGAGATGTGAGTAAAGTAGCTCATAAATAAGATGTATCTCTACTTCAACCTCACTCGTCTTTCACTGAACAATCACTTACCGCTGTTCATTGGCACAGACTGACTTTAATGCCTTTGTGAGGACTCACAGGATACACAGGCTCATGTTTCTGACTGGATAATATTTAGGTTAGTTTTGTACAATTGAGCTCTCATTATATAAACAAAACAAGAAAACCTTGACAAAATTACAGAGGACAATATCATCCTTATTATAATCTAATAATTCCTTAAGCCAATTTTGACAGGCTAGGGCTATCTAACAGAAATAACTCAATCTTGATCAATTTTGGAACATGGGTCCTTTATTTAGGGACTTCTTTTTCTTAGTTATTATAAAGTAATTAGACAAATGATAAAAACATATAATCGAGTTTTTGAAAGTTCTTTTAAGATATGTACAATTGTATTATTTATTCTCTCTTTTAGATGTGGTAAACTACTATATTTGCTGGATTTTTCCCCCCATTATAAACTTCTTAAATACACACTGCAGAATATAAATGTTATGTTTTAATATTCTTTAGTTATTTAGGTTGTATTTTCTTACCCTGGTTAGAAAAAAACCAGAAAGTAAGCTTTTTGTTTACAAGCAGTTGGACACTGGGTGATGGCTCACCCAACCTAACGCAATCACCCTGCACTCACTCCACCGCTGAGGCCAGGACTAGCCCCACTGTCCACGTCAACAGCGGCTTCATGAAGCTGCTGTATCCGGGGATTTGCGAAAGATGGCACAACACGGCTCACATCTAGATAAAGCATCCAATGTCTGTTAACTTTCAGACAGACTACGCATCATCACAAACCTTCTGAGAAATTATTAATCATTACTTAAGAAACAGAAATTTCATAAATCCTGTCCAAAGTTGGGCAAGGGAGACAGGACTGTTGCTGTTAAAGCTGTTTTATTCCTGCTTTAAAAAACATAAAAAAATTACAGGATGTTTAGAAACATAATTTCTTCTATATAATGAAAGTAATATACTAAACTTTACAGGTAAAGGACAGTGAAAGTTATGAATGTAAACACCAAAATAACAGCATGCAACACATGCTGAAGAAAAATAAATAAAACTTCCTTCTAAAAGCTTGGCATCTTTCCAAGCCGTTTAGAGCAATATATCTGAGTAGACGGGTGGGTAGGAGCCCAGGAGTGGGGCAGTAAACAGAAAACTAAAATTAAAACCTCTTATTGCATGGGATAGAATCCATGTAATGAACAGTTCACAGACTCTCTTATTTTCATTTATCTTATTTTGTGGGTATAATTTCCCAGTAATTTTAATTTTACCAAGGTTAGTGTTCATGCTCTGTTTTAAAACAGTTGAATCCTTATGCCATCTGCGAAATAAGGGGATAGAACTAAGAACCATCTTAAACTGCTTTTAATCTTTTATTGCCAAAACTTTCCACGTTGCCTAGGCCTGCTTAGCCTCCTGAAACCCACGACGTGTCCTCCTCGCGTGGTCCTCTCCACTACTACTAATTCCTCCTGCTTTACGGCCTGATCCGGCAGAAGCGCTCACACTGCGCTCAGACTTCCGCACTTAATGCAAAAATCAGCACATGCACGGAGTCATTTCTGTGTATACTATAATACCTTTCTGCAAGGACAGTTTCTGAGGACAAATGAAAATACTACTAATTTTTAGGTCAATTTTCTTATAAAAAACTAAGGACTGAAAATCAAACACTTGGCATACGGTTGCTGAAAATTCTTAATTATATTTATCTTGATTTAAAATTATTCATTTGTATTTAATATACAAAACTAAATTAAACCTGAACTTCCAAATAGCAAGTACATGAAATAAAATCCTCTTATTAGATAACCTATCTAAAAACAAAAACAAAAATCAGCCTAATTTCCGTAATTTTTTGCTTTTAAAAAAGATGGGCTATGGTGCAAGAAAAAGGCTGCAGGGCAACTTAAATATAATTTGGGACCCGACACTTACGTCAATATGGAAAGTTAAGCAGAGGCATTTCATTTTCAAATGAATATGTTGCATTTATATAGCACCTTAAATAGTCAAAGTGCTTGAAAATTATTATTACTTGACAGCCATTTGTCAATGTAAATAAACATGGTTTACAACCTGTCAACAAATCTAAGCACTGTGAGGCCACCAAACACCCAAGAGAATCTATTCAGTAGCAAATTCTTGGGCTAGGACATAGAATTAAGAAAAAATGTGAGAGAGACCTGTCACAACATTACATAGAAGAAGTCACTTACTGATCTTAATGACTGATATTAAAATGTTAGGTGTTAGGAATTACTGAGAAATAGAAGGGTTTCTATTAAGGAGAAAGTAAAACAAATGGAGGTGCGAGTCAACAAGGAAATTGCCCCAAAAGTAAGGCTACCTATTACTTCTAAGTACATGAAAAATAAGTCTTTTAGATGTGGAGGGCAGTTGACTTTACAAACGTTGCCACATTGCTGGGATTTGATTCTCAGTTACTATGAGATTCCAAAACAAGAAAAAAACCAATGCACTGCTAAATTTTCTTCTTCTGCAATTTCCCCCCAAATAACCTACTCCATGCATTCACTTCTGCCAGCAAACAAGATAGCAGAAAATAATGAAATTCTACGTATTTATGTTTTAAAAATAGTTTCCAAATCTTCGGACAAATTTAATTTCCTAGAAAACAATGTGAAAACTCATTTTTTACTCTAAATAGTTCTATCAGGTGCTTTAGGTAAGATCTGATTAGCACCTCTGCCAATGTATTTATGTCTTTGCAAAAAGTGCACTTGCCAACCATTTTATATAGTAAATACGCAAGTTATCTGAAGTGCATTTGGAAAACAATTGAAAACACAGATTAATACATCATAAAAAGATTAATTCCCTTTAAACAAAGACATTCTTATAAAGCATGGTAACACAGAGGCACAATAAAGAATATAAATTGTATATCAATTATTGGCAGAAAATCTAATTCATTACAAAGCCTACACCATCGGGGAAAGGACATTTTCATACAAAGAAAAGTACTACACTATTATACAATGCTTTTAATTGGGCATTTAAAAATTTTTGGCACATTAAAAGGAACTGAAAGGACTACAAAATAAAGGACCAAGAAACTAAAACATTATAGATACAGGAAAAAGTCCTCAAATGAGAAACTACTAAATATTAACATAAAATCGAGACAAATATTAAGCTGGCTGAATTTCCTGAAATGTTGTTATATGTAACAGAAGTACGTTTTGAATGCAGGGTATTTTTTATTCTAATGGCAAGACTTGTCTACCTTGCTGTGGCTGGTTGAACGTGGCCCGGGTAAGATCTTCTGGTGCTGGTCGCTTGTCTTTGCCGAGCCAGAAATGACTGCCCTGAACCTGTACTAGCAAGTCTGTCTTCAGCTGCCTTTTTATGCAGAGTCATTCCCTATAACAGAAAAAAATAATCAATGAAAAAATAGTGGAACATATTCTCATAAAAGAAAATTTCATCAAGCAGAATTTGTTACACAGTATCATAAGGCACAATTAGGTATGTTAATTCTGCTCATTAGAGATAAAAATCTTATAGACACAATTTAGTTCCAACAATTAGGTACAAATCTTCCTTTGGAAAAATTAAGGCTTAATTTTCTGAATTTACAATAACCAAAACCATAGATAATGAAGACAGATTTTTGAAATATATTACCCATACCCAATCATAACATACTTCCCTTTCCAATCAAATGTATAAAGTGATTTTCCAAGAAAAAAAGCAAAATTGATTGGAAGCAATTGATTCACATGGGGTTGTGGAATTCACAGGGCTTAGTTAGAATGGAAAAACACAAACGCACTTGTTTCTGAAGGTGGAAAGGCACAGTAGGTGTAATACATACCACCATGCTGTTTTTCTTCACTTCAGGCAGACTTGTATTCTCAAACAAACTAAGAAAAGTTCCCGAAAGCCCACAACAGAGGGCCCAAGTGAGAGCAAGGGGTCTTTCCTGAAGACAGGAGAAGAGTGGCCTACTAGCTTAGAAGGGAGAGGAGCCACAATGGAAAAAATCAACCAAGAACATAAAATTACTAATAAGAATTGAGGCGCAGAGCTCCAGGATCACTAACTTTAAAAAAACAATGATTTTATAGAGGTCATAATAGTTTATAACACTGTGAAATTTCAGTTGTACATTGTTATTTGTCAGTCACCAAATCTGTGTGCTCCTTTACTCCTTATGCCCACCTCTCAACCCCCTTCCCTGCTGGTAACCATTAGTTTGAGCTCTTTGTCCATGTATTTATTTATCTTCCACATGAGTGAAATCATATGGTGTTTGTCTTTCTCTGTCTGGCTTATCTCGCTTAACATAATACCCTCAAGTTCCATCTGTTGTCACAAATGGTACAAGTTTGTCTTTTTTATGGCTGAGTAGTATTCCACTGTGTACATATACCACATCATCTTTATCCAATCATCAGTTGATGGGCACTCGGGTTGCTTCCATGTCTTGACTATTGCGAATAGTGCTGCAATGAACATAGGGGTACATAAGTCTCTTTGGATCATTGATTTCATGTTCTTTGGATAAATACCCAGTAGTGGGATAGCTGGATTGTATGGTATTTCTATTTTTAATTTTTTGAGAAACTTCCATACTGTTTCCCATAGTGGCTGCACCAGTTTGTATTCCTACCAGTAGTGTATGAGGCTTCCCTTTTCTCCACATCCTCTCCAACATTCGTTGTTTTTTGTCTTGGTAATTATAGCTATTCTAATAGGTGTAAGGTGATAGCTTATTGTAGTTCTGATTTGCATTTCCCTGATGATTAGTGATGTTGAACATCTTTTCACATCCCTGGTGGTCATCTGTGTATCTTTTTTGGAAAAATGTCTGTTCATATCCCCTGCCTATTTTTTGATCAGGTTATTTTGTTGTTGTTGAGTTGTGTGAGTTCTTTATATATTTTGGAAATTAACCCCTTTTTGGATATATGATTTGCAAATATTTTCTCCCAGTTGGTGAGTTGTCTTTTCGTTTTGTTCATGGTTTCCTTTGCCTAGCAGAAGCTTTTTAGTCTCATGAAGTCTCATTTGTTCCTTTTTTCTTGTTTCCCTTGCTCAAGTAGACATGCTATTTGAAAAGATCCTTCTAAGATTGATATCAAAGAGTGTACTATCTATATTTCTTCTAGTTTTATGGTTTCATGTCTTACTTTCAAGTCTTTAATTAATTTTGAGTTAATTTTTGTGTATGGTGAAAGATACTCTCATTCTTTTGCATGTGGCTGTCCAGTTTTCTCAACACAATTTATTTATTTATTTTTGGTGAGGAAGATTGTTGCTGAGCTAACATCTGTGCCAATCTTCCTCTATTTTGTATGTGGGACACTGCCACAGCATGGCTCAATGAGTGATGAGTAGGTCCCCACCCAGGATCCAATCCGGTGAACCCAGGGCTGCCAAAGTGGAACACATGAACTTAATCACCATGCCACCAAGTGAGCCCCCCAACACCATTTACTGTACCTGTTTTTGTACCAGTACCATACTGTTTTGATTGCTATAGCTTTGTAGTATATTTTGAATCAGGGGTGTGATGCCTCCAGCTTTGTTCCTTCTTCTCAGGACTGCTTTAGCAATTCGGGGTTTGTTGTTGAGACATATGAATTTTAGGATTATTTATTCTAGTTCCATGAAGAATGTCATTGGGATTCTGATTGGAATTGCAATGAATCTGTGGATTACTTTAGGTTGTATGGACATTTTAACTATGTTTATTCTTCCAATCTATGTGCATGAAATATAATTCCATTTCTTTATGTCATCATCGATTTCTTTCAATAATGTCATATAGTTTTCATTGTAGAGGTCTTTCATCTCCTTGGTCAAATCTATTCCTAAATACTTTACTCTTTTTGCTGCAATTGTAAATGGGGATTGTATTCTTGAGTTCTCTTTCTGTTTGCTTGTTATCAGAGTAGAGCAGTGCAACTGATTTTTATAAGTTGATTTTGTACCCTGCAACGTTGCTACAATTGTTGATCATTTCTAATAGTTTTCAGATGGGTTTTTTTAGGGTTTTCTATACATAAAATCACGTCATCTGCAAACAGCAAGCATTTTACTTCTTCACTGCCTATTTGGATTCCTTTTGTTTCTTTCTCTTGCCTAACTGCTCCGGCCAAAACTTCCAGTACTATGTTGAATAAGAGTGTTGATAGTGGGCATGCTTGTCTTATTCCTGTTCTCAGAGGGATGGCTTTCAGTCTTTCCCCGTTGGGTATGATGTTGGCTGTGGGTTTGTCATATACGGCCTTTATTTTGTTGAGGTGCTTTCCTTCTATACTCATTTTATTGACAGTTTTTTAAATCATAAATGAATGTTGGATCTTGTCAAATGCTCTCTCTGCATCTATTGAGATGATCATGTGATTTTTATTCCTCACTTGTTAATGTGGTGTATCACATTGACTGATTTGCAGATGATGAACCATCTCTATGTCTCTGGTATAAAACCCACTTGATCACAGTGTATGATCCTTTTAATGTATTGCTGTATTCAGTTTGCTAATATTTTGTTGAGGACTTTTGCATCTATATTCATCGGTGATATTGGCCTTTAATTTTCCTCTTTGTGCTGTCCTTTTCTGGCTGTGGGATCAGGGTGATGCTGGCCTCATAGAAAGTGTTAGGAAGTGTTCTATCTTTCTCAATTTTTTGGAATAGTTTGAGGATAGTTTGAGTGTCTGCTATAATTCTCCACAGAAGCCATCTGGTCACGGACTTTTATTTTCTGTGAGGTTTTGGATTACTGTTTCAATCTCTTTACTTCTAACTGGTCTATTCAGATTCTCTATTTCTTCTTGATTCAGTCTTGGGAGGTTGTATGAGTCTAAGAATTTACCCATTTCTTCCAGGTTGTCCAATTTGTTGGCATATAGCTTTTCATAGTATTCTCTTACAATCATTTGCATTTCTGTGGTGTCAGTTATAATTTCTCCTCTTTCATTTCTAATTTTATTTATTTGAGGCTTCTCTCTTTTTTTCTTGGTGAGTCTGGCTAGGGGTTTGTCAATTTTGTTTATCTTCTTGAAGAACCAGTTCTTAGTTTCATTGATCCTTTCTACTATTTTTTTTGGTTTCAATTTTATTTATTTTTGCTCTAATTTTTATTATTTCCCTCCTTCTGCTCACTTTGGGCTTTGTTTGTTCTTCTTTTTCTAGTTCTGCTAGGTATAGTTTAAGATTGCTTATTTGAGATTTTTCTTGTTTGTTAAGGTGGGCCTGTTTTGCTATGAATTTCCCTCTTAGGACTACTTTTGTCATATCCCAATGGAGTTAGTATGATGCATTTTCATTTCCATTTGTCTGCAGGTATTTTTTGATTTTTCCTTTAATTTCTTCATTAATCCATTGGTTGTTCAGTAGCATGTTGTTTAGTCTCCACATATTTGTCACTTTCCCAGCTTTTTTCTTGCAGTTGATTTCTAGTTTCATAGCATTATGGTTGGAAAAGATGCTTGATATGATTTCAGTCTTCTTAAATGTATTGAGGCATACCTTGTTTCCCAACATATGGTCTACCTTTGAGAATGTTTCATGTGCACTTGAGAATAACGTGTATTCTGCTTTTGGATAGAATGTTCTATATATCTCTATTAAGTCCAGCTGGTCTAGTTTTTCGTTTAATTCCACTATTTTCTTGTCACTAACACTAACTTTTAACAAGGACAAAGTGGAAAGAGAATAGGTGGAGGCAGGACTGGTTCCTAGAGAATTTCCTTAAATATATAGTTTTTTCCCTATCTTTTAAATTTTAATTTTCAAGAAATCTATATTTGTTAACAATAATAGTATTCTAAACACAATACAATTTCCTCTTTTGTTTTTCAAAATTGTGATAAAATCTTAAATATGTAGTTTTAACCAAGGCAAATATAAATGAACTATGCCATAAAATTGTATAAATTTTTGACAAAGATCAAATCACATTATTAGAAGGCCTGGGACACTAGCCTTTAAGACACAGCATCAATTATAACTGTAAAACAGAAATAATGGCATTGTGCCAATAACACAACTATAGAGTCAGGGGGGTCTGACGAAAAGAATCTGGTCCAATTTCCTGTCTTGCACAACTGACACTTCGAAAAGGCAAAAGTGGTCTTACAAAGAAGAACAAAGAAGGAAAAGATGACAAAAAGTCTAGAAAAAAATATTGAAAAAAGTACAGCATTCTTACAAATTCATAGCTATTTATATCTAGAAAATGTTACTGAAGCCCAGATATTGATGAGCATTTATTTTCCCCTGCAATACATTTAAAGTTTTTTTGTGTTGGAAAATTCAACCTCAAAACCTCCAGTCGTTCAGGGTCTAATACTGCTGGACCAGTTAGAACATTTTCCAAACCCTATGAGATAGTTAGCCAGTCCTGGTGGTCTAATAGTTAAGATCCCACATTCTCACTGCCACGGTCTGGGTTCATTTCCTGGTCAGGGAACCACACCACCAGTCTGTCGGTTGTCATACTGTCGTGGCTACATACTGCTGTGACGCTGAAAGCTATGCCAGCGGTATTTCAAATATCAGGAGGGTCACCCATGGTGGACAGGTTTCAGCAGAAGTTCCAGACTAAGAAAGATAAGGAGGAAGGACCTGGCCACCCGCTTCCAAAAAACTGGCCATCAAAACCCTATGAATAGCAGCAGAACATTGTCTGATAGAGAGCGGGAAGGTGAGAGGATGGCACTAACTGTCAACAACCACAAACGAGATAGCTGAAGTAGCCTTGGTGTAAGTACCACTCCTGGAAAGGCACTGAAATAGTCCCACAAAACAAAAGTTACTGCAATTTTGTGTAGATAATATTACAGTCCCGTTCCCCTAGAATAAAATGATTCTGAGGGGCCAAAATCCAACTGATTCTATCCTCTAGGTTTAATGAAGTGTTCAAAACGCCCTAACCCTGTTTATGGTGGTTCTCTTATCTGCTTTTCAGTCCTAAGGTTAGCATTAAGGTTTTGTTAGTTTGTGTTAGAATGGCAATTACTTTCAGATTCATTTGGTAGAGTTACTTCTACAGTAGAGGGAGTATAATAAATATTACATATTCACTGAACTTTGCAATATGATGTCAAGTGTTATTTTCTTACCATATTGTACCAGGCACTAACAAGATATTTCTCCTCCATCTCTCTTTGACTCTTTGTTTTCTCATATTCTTTCTGAAAAGCAAGCACATGTAAATATTTAAAGATAAAAAACAATTCAATATCAATGAAGTACTCACACTTAACAGTCTAAATTAATGGACACAATTGTATAGAGGAAGGCTCCTAGAAAATAAAGAATCGAAAATAAAATATTTTATCATCTAGTATAGTAAACTACCTCTAATGAATGGAACAGTCGGTCCCGTTCCTGGAGCTGATTTTTAAGAGCCTGTATTTCTGGTGCTGCTCCTTGATTCTGTTTAGGATCTAAAGTACGGATAACCTGTAAAAAGCAATAAAAGAAAATTAAAAAAAAAATCAAAGGATAAACTTTATGAGAATCAAAAGCTGTCTTACATGAATACTTTAAAATGTGAATGTATGAAATAATATTCAATTGTTGTAACTTTCAATTATAAAACTTTTTAATTATGTACAAGAATCAAGTATAAGAAGTAATTCTGGGGTCCGGCCCTGTAGCTGAGTGGTTAAGTTCGTGTGCTCTGCTTCGGCAGCCCAGGGTTTTGCCAGTTCAACTCCCGGGCGTGGACATGGCACTGCTCATCAAGCCATGCTGAGACGGCATCCCACATGCTATAACTAGAAGGATCCACAACTAAAAATACACAACTATGTACCAGGGGGCTTTAGGAGAAAAAGGGAGAAAAAAAAAGAAGTAATTCTGGCTTAAAATTAATAAGTAATACCACAGCAGACACTACTGACAGCTGTCTCCTTTTCCTTTCCTCTGATTTGGTTCAGCTAGTGTTCCCCTCCGACCAGACGTGTACTTAGGGGCACGTCCTTATGGTTTAAAAGCCTATCACTGTGGCCCATCCCCTCCTCTGCCAGTGCCCCAGTTTAAGCATGGGCATGTGATGCAATTCTAGTTAACCAAATAGAAGTTTTCTGGGAAGTCTTTTTGCTTTTTGGCCCAATGCTTTTACTATCAAAAATAACCAAATCTGTAGAAAATTGGAAAGAACAGAACAATAAAAATTCATTTCCTTTAACCCAGATTCACCAATAGCTGCACTACCACATTTGATTTCTCTCTCTAGACACACAAACACACACACACACACACACACACGCCTGCTTGTTTTGGGGACTATTTTAAATTAATGTGCAGACTTCATGACACGTAACTCTGAAATATTTCAACGTGCATCTCCTTAGACTAAGGACATTCCCCCACATAATCATAATACCATTATCATCTGTAAGAAATTAACAATATTAGAAATCATCACCATTCAGTCCAAATCCACATCTCCACAGCTGTCTCCAAAATGTCTTTCAAAACTGCTCATTTCTGCCCCCAGCCCAGGACCCAAATATTAATGCACTACATTTGGTATTTAGGTCCCTTTGGCTCTTTAAATTACAACAGCTCCCTCACACTCCACTGTCTATATTTGTTTTTCTATAACATTGACTTCTATGCCAAATTCTGGATTTATCTGATGACTTCCTGAAGGTGCTATTTAACTTGTTTCAATAACCACATTTTCCCTGGGAACTGAAAGTTAGGTCTAGAATATTGCTTAGAATCAGGTTAAATATTATTGGTAATGATACCCCACCAGGAGGCACAAGATATTGGTTGTCCTACCATTAGTGTAGCTAATTTTGATTACTAGTTAAGGTGATGACTGCCACTTATTTCCTACATAAAGATACACTGTCGTTTTGGCAGTTCTTGACCTTCTCCTGACAGCTCTCTGTGTGAAAAGTCGCTGTACGTGCACTATATTCTGAGATGTCAGTGAAATATGATCAGAAAGTAGAGATACCCACAAATTCATACTTACACTTTTGGCTTTCTCTAAGTATTTTTTATATCGTTCTTCCATTTGCTTCATTTCCTCTTCTTTCTTTCGTAAAGCTTCTTGTAATTCTTCAATTTTTAAGGCTGCAGATGAGACAGCAAAAAATTTTTTTGAGATTATAACAACTTTAAAAATATATCAACCGACAAACAGTAAATAGGTAACAGCTTTGAGAGATTGTTTGGTCTATTTCTACATATAATTTTCTTTAAAAAACCCTAATTTATAATTTTTGTTTTTACAAAAAGCTTTTTTTATAAACAAAAATTGCAGTATGGAAGTGAATAAATTAAAAAGTAACCATTGACAGATGAATGGATACACAAAATGTGGTAAATACATACAAGTGAATATTATTTAGCCTTAATTCTGATATATGCTACAACATGGAGCCATTACCAAGTGAAAATTAAAGATATTATGCTGAGTGAAATAAGCCAGACATGATGCATGATGGCACTTATATAAGTTACCCAGAATAGTCAAATCTGTAGAGACAGAAAGCAGAATAGTGGTTTCCAGAGGCAGGGGGGTTAGGGGAGAGAGGGGAGTTATTGTTTAATGGGTATGGAGTTTGAGTCTGGGACGATGAAAAAGTTCTGGAGATGGACAGTGGTTGTACAATATCAATATACTGGATAGTTGAGTGATGGATTGTGTTTGCACGATAATGTGAATGTACTTAATGCTACTGAACTGTATAACTAAAAATGGTTAAAGTGGTTATTTTTATGTTATGTAGATGTTACCACAATAAAAAACAGTAAAAGTCTGCATCCTACTCCCACCTCCACACCAGAGAATTAATAAAGTCAGTTACCCACATGTGTAAATATCAACAGAAGTAAAAGTTTGGCTGACTTACATGCAACTACACTATGGAAATAACTAACTTCATAAAATATTCATTAGCATCCATAGTTAAGGAAAATCTCACTGCTATAATTAGAAATTTAAGAAACATTATGAAGATGATTATATACTTTTTGTAAATAAGGCAAATTCTTTAATTGCTAGAATGTCATAGGACCTATTTCTAAAAGAAACAATATTATATAAACTCATTATCACTAGGGTAATATATGGCTAACTAATTTAAAACTATGCTAATTGGGAAAAACTCACAGCTGTTGTTAAATCTTGGTTCAAGATCTTCTATAATGGCTCTCTTCTTCTGCAATTCATTATTGGCTTCATGCAGCTTCTCTCTGTAACAAAGTATGTAACACTGTGTCACCTACTACTGTTTTGTATTTTTTTCCACAAACGAAAACTCTAAGTTCTTTACTCTTGGAATATACTTGCATAGCACACAGCGCTATGAAACACAGATGAAAAGACTAATTCAACATGAATTTTATATATATATATATATATATATATATTTTTTTTTTTTTTTTTTTTTTTTGCTGAGGAAGATTTGCCCTGAGCCAACATCTGTTGCAGATCTTCCTCTTTTTGTATGTGAGCTGCTGCCACAGCATGGCCACTGACAGACGAGTGGTGTAGGTCCATGCCTGGGAACAGAACCCAGGCTGCTGAAGCGGAGTGTGCCGAAATTAACCACTAGGCCACTGGGGCTGGCCCAATATATTTTTTAAATAAGTGAAAAAAATAGAGACAAAAATCTCAGAGTTTGAAGTAGTAGTCAATTTCTTTTACATGAACCTGAACAAGAGAGTACAAAGAACTTAATGATCTTAATATTTTTTCTAGGAACAAGATATTGTAAAAATTAAATTACAAATTTGCAGAGATTTTACAATGTAAAATCTTACTGAAAAAGAAGTGAAGTTCTAAAAACAAGAACAGAAAGAACACTACACACCAATACAAAGGAATGCATTAATGATACATGCAACCACATGGATAGATCTCACAGAAGGTTGAACAAAGGAAGTCAGACATGAAAGGGTAATACTGTATGATTCCATTTATATCAAGTTCAGAGACTATCAAAATTAATGAAAGGTGATAGAGATCAACACAGTGATGAGCTTGGGGATATAATCAATCAATTAGAAGAGAGAAGGAAGAATCCTGGTGGGCTGCTGGAAATATGCTATATGTTGATCTGGGTTACCTATGTACGTAGAAGGACATTCATGAAGTGGCAGACTTAGGAACTTAGGATTTGTGTACTTTACTGTATGTAAGGCATATTCTAATACAATAGTAAAAAGAATGAATGTACAGAAAGTACGTTTTTCCTGGTGTTTATATAATATGTGTAATTCTCCCTATATAGTACCTAGTGAGGCACTCTGTAATATGAGAGGGAAACAAGGCTACAAAAATTGGAAAACAGAGAGAAACACTAAAAAACCAGAGTATTTTGTTACGCCTTTTTCTGGTTTTTTCTATGCATAATACTTTAATAAATTCTTTTATTTCTCAACAATTTCTTTTTTGAGGGTGTGACACACACAAACACACAAATATATATATACAAAATAAATACATACACTTTAAAGAACAAGAAAAACTAAGCCCAGCAAAGAAACAGGTGAAGATACAGAAATTATCCCAGAACCTCAGAAGTCCCATGTGTCCCTAACCCCCTCCCAGAGGTAACCAAAATTCAGAATTTTAATCATTTTCATTTTTGTGACAGGCATTTGTCTGTATTCCTAAAAAAATATTGCTTAATATTTCCCAATTTTTCCTTTATACATTAAATTATACTGTATATATTATTGTGTGACTTCCATCTTTTACTTAACATTATGTCCTTGGGATTCATCCATGTTGATGTGTTAGCCCTAGTTCACACATTTTTACTGCTGTCTAGTGTTCAACTGTTTGAATACACCTCATTCTAGCTATCATTTTTACAACTGGCAGTATTTGTATCATTTTGACTTTTCTATGATTACAAACAACATTACTCCATACTTGCTTCTATAAGTCTCCTGGTACACATGCATTATACCATCTCTAGGAATCAGGGTATATAGAGGAGAGTGGAACTGATGGGTCATATAATACGTGCATATTCAAGTTTACTAAGTAAACTGATGTATACTCTTACCAGCCGTGGATGAGAATTGCTCAATATCTTTGGCAGTACTTAGTATGTCTGATTCTTTTTTTTTTAATTTTTATTTATTTATTATTTTTTTGAGGAAGATTAGCCCTGACCTAACATCTGCCACCATTCCTCCTCTTTTTGCTGAGGAAGACTGGCCCTGAGCTAACATCCATATCCATCTTCCTCTACTTTATATGTGGGATGCTCACTACAGCATGGCTTGCCAAGCAGTGCCATGTCGGCACCCGGGATCCGAACTGGTGAACCCTGGGTCGCCGAAGCAGAACGTGTGCACTTAACCGCTGCGCCACCGGGCCGGCCCCTGTCTGATTCTTAAACTTTACCAATTTGGTGTGTGTAAAATGGACTCCAGTGTAGTTTTAAATCTGCATGAGAATGACCATTTTTTGAGATGTCTATGAGCCCTGTTATGGATTGAATTGTGTCTCCCAAAAACATATGGTGAAGTCCTAACCCCCCAGAACCTGTAAATGTGACTTTTGGAAACAGGGTCCTTGCAGATGTAATTAGTTAGGATGAGGTTATACTAGATCAGAGTGGGCCCTAAATCCAATGACTGGTGTCTTTATAAGAAGGCCATATGAAGACACAGACAGAGAGAAGGCCATGTAAAGATGGAGGTAGAAATTGGAACGACGTGTCCACAAGCCAAGGAACACCAAGCACTGGTGGCAGCCACCAGAAGCTAGAACAGGGGCATGGAACAGACTCTCCCTCAGAGCCTCCAGAAGCAGCCAATCCTGCTGTCACCTTGATTTCACACTGCTAGCCTCAAGAACAGTTAGAGAATAATTTCTATTATTTTTAGCCACTCAGTTTGTAGCAATTTATGGCAACCAGAAGAAACGAATACAAGCTTCATGTTCACTCACTAACAAATTATTTTTGATGAAGTAAATTATTTTTGACCATATAAATGACAACACAGAACAATGATCAGACAGTGGTTTTACAAAACAACGGGTATTCTATTTTTTGCAATAAAGGAATGGAAAACAAAAACAGGATAGAATTCGGTACTAAATTCTGACTCAAGGTAACTTCACAATGGCTGGGAGGCAATATTTTCTACTCTTCTAGTACATTAGGAATCTGCCCATTGTTAGACTTGGCAGCAAGTGTCAGTTGCTAGGTGTATCTCACTTTTCCCACATTATAAAAAGAAAATTGGACAGCATGAGGTAAGCTGCCAAACTAGAGAATTTCTTTCCAATCTTAGCAGAGCAAGTCATAGTTATCTCTGAGGTATTGAGGATGCCTGGTTTACCATAGGGTAACACTGTAATACTCCAACAGGCTAGCAATTCATGGCCACTCAGTGTTTGCAAGGAGAGAGTTTTGCTAGAAAGTAATAGGAAGGATTAAAGTTGTTACTGGGTGTGAGAAAAAAAATCACGAAACATTCCTAACATTGTCAACTTCAACTAAAGACAAAGATGGAGGAAGATTTCTTCTTCATGAGAAAACAAATGCAATATTTTAAACTTTATTTCATCTTTTAGATTAAAAAGTCACGTTCAGATATGTTTGCAATTCAAGGAAATGTTTGAAAATCTGCTACTGATAAGCTTTATAATACTTTAAAAAATTACTTAAAGAGGAAGATTGAGGGGCTACACTCCAGAGCTGGACAGCTACCAACCGTGGGCTGAACTGAGCCTGCCGCCCCTCTTCGTATGCAAGTCTCACTGGAATACAGTCACAACATTAGTTTGCTTACCATCCACGGCTGCTTTCACGCTACACCCACAGAGCTAAGTGGTACGACACAGACCATGGCTTGCAAAGCCTAAAAGAACTACCATCTGGCCCTTTACAGAAAAAAGTTTCTGACTTCTGAACTCGAGTGTCTCAAACCCCTAGCTGTGATTATAAATACTGTCATGAACACATAGACCCCGGGAATCTCATTTGAGAAAAGTTATAAAGCAGTCATTGTTCTGATGTGAGGACCTTGGGTAAGCAAGACCCTATAGATGCTATCAATATGTCTTATATGGTTCTGTACCTCCAAGGGACACCCATGCTATTGCCTAGATACTCTGTAACCACCTAACACAAGAGATGATACAAGAATGAGCCTCAATGGCTTTTATACTTACAGATGTTCTTCCAGCTTCTTTTTTAGAAGAACTGACTGAAAATGGAAAATTAAACAATAATTTATTACTTAACATTTTAACTAATAAATTATTTTTTAAAAATTAAGAGCATAGTAGTAGCTAACTCTGAATCAGTCCTCAGTAATCTCTCTTGTCAAAGAGCTGAAAACACACCATGTACCCACGTTTATTTTTCTTTGATAATGGAGAGAGCAGCCTGTAAGTGATAGCAATCAGTATAAAATAACTAGAAACTGCACATCTGAATTTTCTATTTACAGTCAGGGAAATGAATAAAAAGGCCACTTATGTATAGACCGAATATTCCTGGACTCAATAGGCATGCAGAACTCTAGTAATACTAGACTTTCCTTAAGACACTTTTAATCTGCTATGTTGTTTAACTTGCATCATGATAAAGTGAGAGAGCAATTTCCATAACTATTTACTGACTTAATCACTCATTTACAAATACGCAGATTGCAGATAATTTATGTGATGATATGAGAACTGATATTATATGCAGAGAATTTAATATGCTGGAGAATGCAGCTTTAAATGGGTACTAATGGAAAAAGGAAAAAGGTCTTCTGAAGAACAGGAGATCAGAATTGACCAATCATGAGCCAATTAATACAGGCTTATAAAACAAACTGTCCAATCAATCAATAGCAGCGAGGAGGGAGGAAAAAACCCTCGCACTAAGTTCTTCGATTTTTAGTCACCTTATTCAGTAATGATTATCATAATTGCTTATTCAAACCCATTCTAACACAGCTCTGGAATATTTCAAATTCCCTTCTTTGCTCAATGTTAACTATAGCTAGGTCAGTGGACCACAGCATCCTCTATCATTGCCTCCCCTAAATATTAAAAAAAGATAAATCTGTTAACTTCAGATTATTGCTTGTTCCTTCTTTGGTACACAGGGTAAAATGAAAATACTTTTTATACACCTTAACTTTAATTTACACTTATGGTTTTCTTTTGTTTTTCCTCTTTATGTGTGTTGAAGACTGTCCTTGAGCTAACATCCGTTGCCAATCTTCCTCTATTTTGTATATGCGAGACTGCCACAGCATGGTTTGATGAGAAGTATGTAGGTCTGCAAACTCCAGGCTGCTGAAGCGGAGCGCACGAACTTAACCACTACGCCAGTGGGCTGGCCCCTACACTTATGTTTTGATGAGGTTCTAGTAAGATTAATTATTATTTTTTCTTTTGAGGAAAATTAGCCCTGAGCTAACATCTGCTGCCAATCCTCCTCTTTTTGTTGAGGAAGAGTGGCCCTGAGCTAACATCCGTGCCCATCTTCCTCTACTTTATACGTGGGACGCCTACCACAGCATAGCTTGCCACGCGGTGCCATGTCCGCACCTGGGATCCGAACTGGCGAACCCCAGGCCGCCGAAGTGGAACGTGCACACTCAACTGCTGCACCACTGGGCCGGCCCCTAGTAAAGTTAATTTTAACTCTGAGATGATACACACTAAAATAATTATTTAATGAGTGGTTAAAATGCCAGGCACTGCACTAAATCATGTCATATACGTTGTCTTGTGTTAAGCTCCCAGCGCTGAGTAACATTAGCCCTATCTCATAGCTGAGGAAGGTGAGGAGACATTCACTAGCTTTCAAGTGGCAGATCCAAGATTAAAACCCAGGTCTGCCAGACCCCAAAGTCTATGCATGGTCTTCATTCACTTCCATGCTTTCTATGCTGCAATGCCTCTCCAACTGGACTGTTACTATCAAAATATGTGGCAGGAGGGAACCAGACTGTGCTAGGAAGCTAGCTTCAAAATAATTTTTAAAACAACCTAATTATAGCAATGGGGCAGAGCGGGACGGGAGGAAAAAAAAAAACAAGAGCAGAGTCTCTTTAGTTTGACTTGTTAAATTTTTTATATTCTTTAAGTATCTTAACTGTAACGGGCATAAGCTTATAAGGCAAGTAATACTGGTACATTCATTGTGCATAAAATTCCCATAACTTAAAATTTCAATACCATCAACTATGATGGCAGATAATGTATAAATTAAAAAACTGCTTGATATATAGAAATGAATAGGAAGCCATACTTACAATAGCCTTGAGCAGAAACCATGCCAAGAGACAGAGAGGACATATTAGTATGAAGCAAACACAGCAGCCAATAGAAGGAACCATTTAGTAATTCATGAACAGAAGTAAAAGATATGCTTTTTTTTTCAAAAATGTACATTTTTCTTTCTTCTATGGTCTCCTCATCCTGTCTCGTTCTCTGGAGTTTTATACACTGTGGCTAGCTCAAATTATCCATATGACTGGATATAACAATGCTTTTCTGCTTCCATGCTAAAAATAAATGACATAAAAATAATAATAAAAATGTGCAAACCATCCTACTCTGACTTAAGGTCACATGAAAGGACTGTGCTTTTGACAACAGAAATAGGCAGAAATTATGTTGCTCTTCAGGGGGACCAATTCCATTTGGCAGGTTGTTCTAAGTAGCACATATTCCTGAGATGTAACACTGTAGGTTAGTGAAAGAGAGAAGACAAAAATATCAAAAATCTGCTGGGGGGAAGAACCACATGTCCTGTGCCACACTATTTCTCCAAAGCACTTTGAGGCATATCATCAGGAAAAGTTTCTATCTGAATCTTTTCCATATATAGAAAAGAGCTCTGAGAGAATTTCCAAGAATTTAGAGCAAGATATCTCATTAGCATCTGGACAAATAAACTGACTAATTTACACAAACAGTACTTTATAGGGCTGGCATCTCACTTCAGAAACATGTTCTCTTGAAGTAATGGCACATAGCATATTTAATTAGATTTGACTACCACAGTGATACCTAATCAGGCTATGCAAAAGTATTTTTTACAGAATAATTTCGTTAAGTATGTTTCAGTATAAGTAAGAGAATCAAGTACAATGGTTATTGCTCTAATACTAAGGTTGAGCTGATCCTGATATTCCGCCATTTTTGCTTTCCATGTACCACACACCCTTCCCCTTTTTACCACAACAAATCAACAAAAAGTCTCCCCCAAGTTTTAGAGAACAAAATGAAGTTCACATTCACCTCAGTTTAACGGACCTAGTGATTTCAGCAAACTAAGAAATACTGCTCCTTTGGTTCGTCTCTAAGGTACTCTTCATTAGGCTTACTAATATTTTAATGCACTAAAGGTAGTTTCGCTTCACTTCTTTGTGATTTAACCTTCTGGATAAAAGTATGTCTAAAATGTAAACCAGGACATTTTAATAACTGAATAAGGCAGTTTAAACATTGGTGACAATTTCAGGAATTTGGAATCAATCTGGGAATCCAAGAACTACCAATGCATTAATTAAAGGATAAACTAAAACCACCGATCTTAGAAAGAAGAGTATGCTGCCAATATAAGCTAGACGTATGTTAAGAAACTCATAAAATTAGGTCACTGATGAGCTTCTCATATCTCAGGTTTTAAGTAACACGCGAATTTAACTCCACTTCTTTGATTCCTTTTGTTTTTATACCCTCATACGTTAATAAGGCTGGATGAAACTGGATCTATCTATAGTTTGGACAATGATCCTCAAAATGACTCTACTAATGGAAACAAGAAAATAGGTTTATACTCTAAGGCCAGAGTTATGGTAAATCACACTGGCAAAAAAAAAAAAAAAAACCGGCTGAAGCAAAGGTTGGTCACTAAAATTTAGGTTTTTTTCCCCTTTGCACTATTTTTGAGCACTTTATAGTCGTAGGTCTGTTGCTGACTGCTCATTAAATGTAAAGGATTTGCAAAATATGATTTATTTACACTTTTACCAGGATTGACTGACTATGATATGCTACACAAGCACTGTGATAGATGATGAGCATGAGGAGATGAAGACCTAGCTCCTGGCTCAAGGCATTTACTATATTCTGGATTTGAGTGTGCCAGCCAAGGGCTATGAGAGATATGTAGAGTGCTAAGGGACTATAAAAAAAGGTCAGGGAACTTATACATGAACGTGTGTTGTATGTGTGGGAGGACAGTAAGAGGGATTCAGAAATTTAGAGATGGTGGGATTCTAGGAACGGCACTATTTTCTTAAATATCAATTTTACATCAAAAATTTCTACTTGAACACAGTAAGTTTCTAACCAGCATTTTTTTAACCAAAACCCATATACTTTGAATATTGAGTTGAGCACATTTAAAACATCAAGCCTCAATTAATTCCTTAGCTGATAATTACAAATGAAATTCTAATTCCCAGAAGAGTCAATCTGAAAGACACAATAAAGTACTGTCTGGTTCTTTTTATAAGAAATGTTAGTAAAAGGAAAACACTGTTTCTTTTCTATAACCTATATAATTATAAATTATTTTCACAGAGATCCCCAAATAAAAAATAAAAGTTACAGGTTTTCTTAACACTATAAACTCTTGGCCCATGGTCGTTAACACATCAAAACTTACATCTTCTGCTTTTGATCCTTGATCTTGTAAAGATTTCTGCAGTTCTTCGACTTGTGACTGCACTTCCAGAAGTCTCTGATTCACCAGCCTAGAAATCAAAGGTACATTAATTTCCCAAGTTCTGACTTAACTTACGCCCTTTTCCTTAGGTTGTCACATAGGTTAGACAGTATAATTAGCTAAACAAAGCCTCATGTTATAGTAGTAGTGGCTCATTTCCTGATAATTTTTCATATCGCTTGAAATTTCTATGATTTCCAACATAGTGTGTGGGTGGACACATTTTGTTGAACTTGTATACTTATGCATATCTAGTTCTCTGAAATTCACTTTAATGTATGTTTATTCAAACTGTCTTGGGCACTATGCTCAGCACTAGTGCTAAAAGATCACTGCACTCAAGGAATTTAGTAGAGAAGCAAAACGTAAACAAATAAAATACAAGAGAAATACTTCAACAGTGACCAGAGGCATACAAAAGGAAGGATGGCTGCTCAACGAGCAAGAACTGCACCTAACGGTATGGAGAAGTCAAGATAGGCTTCACTTGAATTGAGATTAGAAGAATAAATAAAATACTTCTGCGGTTAGCGGTGGAAAGGGGATTCAAGAGAGAATTCCACATGTCCAAAGTGCACAGGAAAATGAGAGGGTGCAGTGAGCTCAGGAATGGTACGACTGAAGAGCAAGTTGGGAGGGAAGAATGACTGGAGATGGAACTAGAGGAGAAAAGGAGAGGTCGGGTAAAACCCTGTGTGAAATGCAAAAATATTGGGAACTTATCCAATAATCTTGTCTAAAATTTGGCTGGAACTGGAATAACCCAGCCAGCCTTTAATAACGCTGATTCTGGAGCTCGATCTTCATAAATTCTCTAGGACATTATGATGCAACATTCACAGACCAGTGGACCAGTTTGGTTACCTAGGTCTCGGTGACGTTGAAGGACTGTGAGAAGGGAGAAACACAATTAGACAGCATTTTAGAAAGATCCCCTTGGTTTGAGAGTGGAAGATAGTATCAGAAACGGTCACAGAGCAGGCATGAAGAGCGGGAGGAGGTCATTACAGCTATTACTAGATACGCCTGAAACAGAGGGAACAGAAGGGGAAATATATTGAGAAGACAAAAGAGCACAAGGAATAAAAAAATAACACTTAGGATTTTGGTTTGAGCTACCAAGAACCATTTATTGAGAAAGGAACATAAAGAATCTCATTTTGTCTTTGTTAAAAATGAAGTGCCTAGAGATATCTGTCAAATGGTTAGATATCTGCATTTGAAGCACAGAGAGAAGCCTGAATTGAATAGATTTGGGAGCTATTTGAAATTAACTGAAGCCATGAGCATAAACAATATTGATTAGATGTGAGGAAGAGTGGAAGAGAAATAAGATGGTCCATGGCAGATCACCAACCAAAGGACAGAAAGAAGAATCTCACCCTGGAGAATAATCAGAGAATTAAGAAAAACCTAAGAGAGGGATGTTACTGAAAATGAAAAATGTGAAGAAGAGGGAAATGATCAATAATAACGAATATACAGTGATGTGCCGCATAACATTTAGGTCAACGATGGACTGCATACATGACAGTGGCCCCACAAGATCAGTACCGTGTAGCCTAGGTGTGTAGTAGGCTGTATCATCTAGATTTGTGTAAGTACACCCTATGATAGTCACACAATGATGAAATCACCTAACAACGCATTTTTCAAAACGTATCTCCGTCGATAAGCGATGGTTGACTCTAGTAAAGAGACGAGGAAAGATAGTCTTGAATATTCCCATCAGATTGGCCATTTAAGAGATGACTGGTTATTTTAGTAAGAAATGCTTTAGTGAAATGACAGTAGTAAAAGCCAGACCGCCCCAAATTAAGGGAAGTGAGTATTTAGAATCAAAACAGCCAGAAAGTTCAACAAGAAATTTTTTTATTCAATGTTGTAAGAAATTCTTATTATAAACCTTCTAGGCTCTATAATTTAGTAAGAATTACAGTAAAAATGCAATCAGTTATAATAACTGATGTTTTCACATCAAGGAATAGAAAATGTGAGTGCTTTTCAATAGTTAAAGAATTAGCTGAATATATCCATATTTAATATGAGGACAGGGGTACATAAATATATTACTAGTGACACTGTAACTTTGTCCAATCTTTTCAGAAAGCAATACGGAAATATATATCAAACTCTAAGACTATTTCAACTATCTTAGCCATTTCTCAAATTATTTAGTCAACAAATATTGTAAGCCTACTAGGTGGAGGCCATGGTAAACGTCATAAAACAGAATCACACCAAACCAAGATGTTTCTTGGAAGGATTTGAAAACAACTCAAAAGCCCAGTGATGGGGAATGGACAAGTAAACACAGTAACAAAACTCTTAAAATATGAAGCATGTGCGTGCATGTGCACGTGCACACACATTTGAAGCTATACAAATACATGTAAATATATATGAAAAAGTTCATCTACAAAATAAATGAGGACTATAATGCCCGCCCCCATGGGCCTGTTAAGGGATTAAGAGAGATAACATATAAAGTGTATCTAGTTCAGTACCTTATAGTACAGGTACACTATAAATGCCTGTCTTCTTTCTCCCCATTCAGGAATTTAGCTAGTTAACATTTTAATGGAAGTCTAATCATATAAGGTTAGTTGTCTGGGGGGTGTAGGGAGAGGGTGCGCTTGAGATCATGATATACTCTGAGAGGCACAGGACCAAGATCACGTGTGCTTTGAGAAAGCTCCCTGAGCCGTTCTGATATGGCTCTCCTCTCAACTCTTCACGCCTCTGCTAATATTGTTCGAGGGTCAGAAGGGACTACAGATTTTTTAAAAACGCTGACTCATTGGGAAAACTAATTGGAAAGGACTGTGGAGGTCTACTACAAACCTTTCCTTCTAACAGATGACATGTGGGCGGTAAGCAAACTGTATTTAAGGTCGTACAGTTAAAACACTCAGTGGGATTAAAACTTGGGTTTCCTGGTATCAGTCCAGTGCTGTAAACTGCGGCAGAGACAAGGTAAAGTAAATACTTCCTAAATTCAGTAACAACAAACTTAGGGTAAAGTTAAGAGAAAAAGCATCCTGTGAAGAGGAAGGCAGGAAAAAAATAAATGCTTTACAAACATGACAGAAGATAAACTGGCAAGAAGGAGGGTACTGGTTAGGGAAAGGCTCTGGAGTCAGGTAACCTGGGTCTGAGCCCAAACGCCCTCATCTGCGAAGCTCAACAAATAAGACCACATATGTAAAATACTTAGCACAACAGCTGGAACAAACAGGAGCTGCTATTATCATTGTTACAGGTCATAGATATATACAGTCTGAAAGGAAGTTATCATCAGGGTTGTAATTTAGGAAACAAACACAATACTAAATTGCAAACAGCTGTAAACAACATAGGGCCTTGGAGGAATCAGTCATCCACCCACATGAGTACTGTATGGATGACAACTCGCTGTTCTGTTTCTGATGAGAAAAAGCAATAGCTGGAAAACCTGTGAGAAATAATGCAAAGCATTATAAAGAAGTGGTACTGATTCACCGAACGCAAAACAGGGTAGGGAGAAGGCTGACTGACCAAGCCGGCTAAAGAGCAGCCCAGAGGCAAAGGGCGAGGATGTGAACACGGAGCTCTCACCACGCGCACTGCGTAACCGCCAGCTGTTAGCTACAACTTCTCTTCCTCTCCTGCTCATTTTCCACTTTAAGTATTTTTAAAAGAGTATTTGTTCTTTATGTTCCTTAGAATTGATATGAAAATGTCCTCCCTCTGTTTATGCTTAATTATGTTCTAATAATCGCCCTGGTATTTATACTGTTGGCAGGTGCTACCTCAGTAGCTTTAAAAACTAGAGCTATAGGGGGCCAGCCCTGTGGCGTAGTGGTTAAGTTCATGCACTCTGCTTCAGCAGCCCAGGGTTTGGGGGTTTGGATCCCAGGCATGGACCTAGCACCACTTGTCAAGCCATGCTGTGGCAGCATCCCACATGAAAAGCAATAGAGGAAGAATGGCACAGGTGTTAACTCAGGGCCAATCCTCCTCAAGAAAAAAAAAGAAAAGAAAAGAAAAGAAAAAGAAAAAACAAAGCTAGAGCTACAGGAGGATGGGTAGGATATGTAAATTGTCATAACAATTCTGACTCACAAGACTGACTCATATCTGGAAAATGCCACATCAATCAGGCATAATAAAGAATCTGTGATAGGCAAACTATGAAACTGTTAATAAAAACGCCAAATCCTTAAAAAATGACAGAATATCACAGCACTAAAAAAAAAAGACACCACATGTTTGGTGTCTAAGAAATATTTCCAAAATGGAAAAGCAGCAGAAGATTGTCCCAACAAAGTATAAAAGTAACCCTCGCCAGAATAAGCAAGTGCTTTTAAAGTGGCTTTGAATCACAGCATAATGCCAACGCTGAAAACTTACAAACAGAAAACTGATTTTCTTGTTAAATTTGCAGATTCTAAATTCTCAAAATAATTGAATTGTCCGTAAGATGAATGATTTCCTTTTACAGTCACAAGAGATAACAGATTTTTAAAAGAATGCTCTGTCAACTCAATTATGATGGAGCCCACTATTTTTCTCACACCAATCGATCCTCTGAAACATGAGCTTATAAAAACAGGGTAAACGTCATTAATCTGATAACGATCATGAATTGAAATTGTGAATTAATGGTCATTTTCTTTCAAACCTCTAGTTTAATTAGTGATCAGAAAGGGAAAATGGTAGGGCTTTGGTATCCTTTTCCCTGAGAAATAAAGAGGAAAATACTATTCTAGAGGTACAATACTTTTTGGCAAGTCTGTCCATAAGTGGAGAAATGGATTAAAATATTCTTAAAAGGAAAATGAGATAATATATTATCATTTTTTGAAATAAATTCAAACCTCTGTTTAAGGGAATCAAAATCAAGGCAAAAAGAGAAAATCTGTTAAATGCTAAATGCTGTCGCCTGTAAACAGTCCTACCTATTCTCTGTCTCCAGTTCATTCTTGCGTAGATTTGCATCATCCAGAAGGCTCTGCAATAAGGCAATTTTTTCATTGTCTGAACCCTCTTGGTTAAGTTTTAACATCTTATTCTCATGCTGAAGGCGAATAAGTTTCTCCCTGAGTGAGCAAAAGAAAAACTGATTATCTGGTACATTAATATAGTATAGTTCTCACAATCCAGCTATGCACAGCTACAGATCTAATACAAAGAACAGAAATAGAAAACAAAGTATCTGCAAAAAATGTAGTTCCTGTTGTCACTGGCTAAGACGTTACATTTTAGGTCTTAAGTAAGTACTTTAGAAAAGATAATCTAAAGATTCAGAATCTTCAAATATCATGATTTATAATGAAAGAGATTTTAAAATCCTATTTCCTTGCTGATGTAAATATTAAAGCTATGAATGCACTTATACATTTGTTCTTTGGTCCTCATCAAAAAAACAGGATCTCTAATCTCTAATGCTATGCTCTTAAATTACCAATCATTTGGTGGAAAATTATAATATTCAATGAAAAATGCCTTCAAGATGTGCAGTCCACCCACTCCTACAGATACATAAAGTTGTATCCTTGCAACAAGCCAGATTATCAGACCCAAGTTACTGTTTTGTGCTCTTTGTGTTATGCCAAAAGCTTAGATTGAGGGATGTTAAAAGCAACGGCTACACAAAACTTGCCACTATTTTACTGCACAGATGATATAACTCAACATCAATTCATATAAAGATACAATTCAAGATATACTTGTTGAAGACCTAATTCATTCTTTACGTAGGGTCATCTTTAGATGGCCCCAAGAAGACTACTACCAATACCAGGCACTATGAAAAGCTATGTTTCTCATGGAAAAAGAAAAAACAAAAACAAGATAATAAATACACAAAATAGTCTGCTCTTATTTTGTAAATACCACAGATCTTATAAGGTGCTTTTACTTTTGCTACTGAAAAGATGAGAGTCAAATCTGTGGTCCAAGTTAAGCAATTATATAGAACTCGATATATTTTGTATATGGACAACAATGACTTTATCATATTTTTCAAGGACTGTAATTAATTACAATGTAATTACAAAATTATATAACAATGTAAAACACTCAACATGGGGAAAAAAAGAATAAATGAGAAGAAAATACAAACCCTCCATAACCCAATGGTACAAAATAATTACTGCTGAACTATATATAGCCTTCTAATTCTATGCATATGTACACACATGCAGACACTTTTAAAAATGGATCACACTGCACATATTACATTGACATTTGATATTTACACTTAAATTTTCATAATCTTTTCATATCATTGAATATTATACTTTAATATTTTAAATGACATGTTAAAATACATAGATGAATCATTATTTAATCAACATACAATTATAGGACATTTATTGTTACCCATTTTGAGCTTTAACATGTTAACAATGATCAGTTGTATGTATATTTTTGGTTATTTCCTTAAGGTTAGTTCCCAGCAAAGTAATTTTTGAGTCAAAAGATAGGCAAATTTGCTTAGACAATATACAGTCTGCCAAACTGCTTGGAAGAAAAGTTGTACCACTACAAAAAAAAAATTTTTAAATTATGTGTGGTGATGGATATTAACTAAATTTACTGTGGTAATCATTTCACAATATATACGTATACCCAATCATTATATTGTACACCTAAAACTAATACAATGTTATATGCCAATTATATCTCAATTTTCAAAAAATTAATAATTAAAAAAAAGTTGTACCACTTTAATCTTTTATCCTAGTTTATGCAGTTTCCAATTTCTCCACACCCTTAACTAACTCAGTGAAAACTGTCACAAGCTTTTGAAAATTTGACAGACATTTCATTATGTATTAAGAATATTAGCCTAGTGTCTATGACCTATGTTGCAAAATTTTCATCCCTTTTATCATTCATTTTCTTGATAGCTCTCTTCTGGACAGAGTATATTTTAATTTGTACTGAGTCATACTCAAAAAAGCCACTTTATTTGTTGAATCTTTATCATGTTCTTTTTCCTCAGTTTAAAAATCCAACTATTACCTATAAGATCCTTAAAAATTGTTTTTTTGGACATAACCATTTATTTATAAATATTCATTAATAATAAGAGTTCATTCAATCAACAAATTTTACTGGTTCAGTAATGAAGTACCATATCAGATGGCAGAAAGTAAAAGGCATAGATGATGCTCCCAGAGCTGCTGTTGCTTTATACTCCTTTCGTCTGTCCTCCTTAAATGCCACAACAATCTATTAATATTGTCTCCATTTATTCAACAAGTATTTGAATGCTTATTGTAACTTTCACAGTTTATAAAACTTTTACAACCTTTATTTTATTTAATACCCTCAAGAATGTTATGGAGAATCAAGGCCAGCGTCAATTTAAAAAGTTGGCAAATATACCCAAAGAAGGTAAAAGCAATCTTCAGGAGTAATCGTTCTCTTTCTGCTGGACACTTGGTGCCTACCTGCACTGCCCCCACTCTCCCACCCCCCGGCAACAATTTTTCATTCTTACACATAAAGCCAGGTATGTACTGAAATAAATGGAATTTTTAAACTACTATGACTAAATAAAAATGTAAGGTGCTACTGAGGGAAGAGTAGTAGAGATAGGGAGATAACTCCTCCTGTCTACTGCATTCTATCCTTCCCAGACCATTCCACGTAGTTAACAGATAAATCTTAGGGACTAAATATCTTGCAGATTGACGGCTAAGCATAACCTTTGTCTTTGGGCCAACTGGTTTCATTGTATATGTCTGCTAAGGATACCCAAGCATAGATCTATTAGATTGCTGTGTACGTGTGAAACGTCCTATCGAAATCAAAATTCAAGTCTCTGGGGCTAGTTGAAGGAGCTTCTAACTTTACATGCTGAAAACACGGACATTTAATACTGAGTTCATGTTCAAAGTGTTAGTGCAGTGTGACTGTGAACCTCATGATGTCCTTACCTGATTTCAGGTGTAACAATCTCTGCTGCCAGACTATCTGAAGATTCTTGACTTGCCAGAGGCATTAACCCTAAAAATATACAAACACAAACGCAAAGTTGAGAGAGAACATGACCATCTCCTTTGGTTTCTATATGAAACCCAACTTTGAGCATTAATTTTAACAGCTGAAATCTTGTTTAAATCAAGTAAAAGACCAGGTTAGAGTTGCCTTACATTATTATTATATCATTTGAACAATTTTTTAAGTGTACGACTGAGTGGGTGTAAGTACATTTACTATGTTGTGGAATCATCACCACTATCTATTTCCAAAACACATCATCCAAAACATAAATTCGGTAACCATTAAGCAGTAACTCCCCATTCCTTTCTCCCTTAGCCCCTCATAACTTTTAGTCTACTTTCTGTATGTCTCAATGAATTTGCCCATTTTAGAAACCTCACATAAGTGGAATGATACCAATATTTGTCCTTTGGTGTCTGGCTTACTTCACTTAACATAACGTTTTCAAAATTCATCTATATTGCAGCACTTATCAGAACTTCATTCTTTTTTATGGCCAAATAATATTGCACTGTATGTATACACCACATTTTCTTTATCCATTCATCTGCTGATGGACACCTGGGTTGTTCCCATCTTTTGGCTTTTTGGATAATGCTGCTATGAACACTGGTATACCAGTATCTGGTTGAGTCCTTGCTTTGAATTCTTTTGGGTATATAACCAGGAATGGAATTGGTCAATCATATGGTAATTTTAAGTTTAACTTTTTGAAGAACCACGAAACTCTTCCACAGTGGCTGCTCTATTTTACATTCCCACTAGCAATGCAGGAGGGTTCCAATTTCTCCACATCCTCAATATCAGTTGTTATTTTTCTTCATTTTTGGTAATAGCCATCCTAAAGGGTGTGAAGTGCTGTCTCATTGTGGTTTTGATTTGCATTCCTCTAATGACTAAGGATGTTGAGCATCTTTTCATGTGCTTATTGGCCATGTGTATATCTATACTGGAGAAATGTCTACTCAAGTCCTTTGTGAACTGAGTTGTTTTTTGTTGTTGAGATGTAGAAGTTCTTTATTTATTCTGGATATCAATCACTTATCAGACACATGATTTGCAAATATTTCCTCCCATTTTGGGGGTTGCCTTTTCACTCTGTTGATAGTGTCCTTTGGTGTACAAAGCTTTTTAATTTTGACGAAGTCCAATTTATCTATTTTTTTCTTTTGTTGTCTGTGCTTTTGGTATCAATTCCAAGGAATCATCGCCAAACTCAATGTCATGAACATTTTCCTCTGTTTTCTTCTAAAAGTTTTATAGTCTTTGACCCATTTTGAGTTCATTTTGTGTATGGTATAAGAGTTCAATTTCATGCTTTTGGATGTGGATACCCAGTTTTCCTAGCACAATCTGTTGAAAAGACAGTCCTTTCCCCCACTGAATGGTCTTGACACTCTTGTTGAATATCAGTTGATCACATACATGAGGGTTTATTTCTGGGCTCTCTATTTTATTCCATTGGTCTATATATATATCTGTCCTTACTGTATTGTATTCTAATTTTATATTAAGTTTTGAAATTAGAAAGTGTGAATACTCCAACCTTTTTCTTCTTTTCTAAGATTGTTTTGGCTATTTGGGGATCCCTTTCTCGAGATTCCCTATGAATTTTAGGATGGGTTTTTCTATTTCTTCAAAAAATGCCATTGGTATTTTAAGAAGGACTGTACTTAATATTGTGATCTTAACAATATTAAGTCTTAAAGGAACATGGGATATCTTTCCATTTAGGTTTTCTTTAATTTTTTTTAAGAATGTTTTGTTGTTTTCAGGGTACAAGACTTTTTGCCTCCGTGGTGAAATTTATTCCCAAGTATTTTATTCCTTTTGATCTTACTGTAAATGGAACTGTTTTATTAATTTCCTTTTTCGGTTGTTCATTCTCAGCATATAGAAATATAACTGATTTCTGTAGGTTGATTTTGTATCCTGCAATTTTGCTGAATTCATTTTATTAGTTCTAACAGGTTTTTTTGTGGAATTTTTTAGGGTTTTAGACACACGAGATCACGTCATCTGCCAAGAGAAATAATTTTACTTCTTCCATTCCAATTCAGATTTCGTTTTTTTGGTCTAATGGCTCTGGCTAGAACTTCCTGTACTATGTTGAACAGAAGTATATAAGTGGTGGTAGTAGGTATCCTTGCCTTGTTCCTGATAGAGGAAAAGCTTTCAGTCATTCACCATTGAATATGATGTTAGCCGTGGGTTTTTCATATATGGCCTTTATCATGTTCTAGAAGTTCCCTTCCTAGTTCATTGAGTTTTTAATGATGAAAGAGTGTTAGGTTTTGTGAAATGCCTTTTCTGCATCAATGGAGATGATGTGGTTTTTTTTCCTCATTCTATTAATGTGATATCTATTCTCATGTGAGTTTCATGCTGCTCAATTACAGTAGCTTTATAGGATGTGCTGAAATCAGGATGAGTAAGTTCTCCAACATTTTCCTTTTCAAGATTGTTTTTGGGAATACTTGATGTGTATTTTCATATAAATTGTATGATGAGCTTGACAATTTCTACAAAAAAGTCTGCTGAGAACTTGATTGGGATTGCACTGAATCTTTAGACCAACATGAAGAGAACTGCAGTCTTAAGTGTAGTGAATTTCCCAATACCTGAACATGAAGTAACTCTCTATTTATTTAGATTTTCAATTTCTCTTAGCAATGATTTATAGTTTTCAGTGTACAAGTCTTATACCTCTGTTAAATTTATTCCTAAGCATTTTATTATGATCCCATTGTACTTTCATTTTCAGATTGTTCACTGGTTGTACACAGAAATATAATTGGTATTTGTATACTGATCCTACATCTTGAGATTTTGCTGAACTCACTTATTAAATCTATGATTTTTTACATCCTCCTTCCCAAGGATGGCTTTTCTTTCTTTTTCTTGCCTGATGGCACTGGCTAGAACCTCTGATATCATGGTGAACAGAAGTAACAAGCGTGAACATCCCTGTCTTGTTCCTGATCTTAGGGGAAGAGCATTTAGTCTTTCATCATTTAGTATGACGTTAGCTGTAGCTTTTTCATGGATGTCCTTTACTACTTGAGGAAGTTTCCTTCTATTCCTAGTCTGCAGAGAGTGTTTATTATGAATGATGACACCCACTTTTTTTAACTGTGTGATATAACATATACATCTCTCCACGTCAGGCATATATAAGACATACCTCATTTTTATTTTATTTATTTTTTTGTGAGGAAGATTGGCCCTGAGCTAAGATCTGTTGCTACTCTTACTCTTTTTGCTTGAGGAAGACTGTCACTGAGCTAACATCTGTGCCAATCTTCCTCTATTTTATGTGGGATGCCACCACAGTGTGACTTGACGAACGGTGCTAGGCCCGTCCCAGGGATCTGAACCTGTGAACCACAAGTCACTGAAGCGGAGCATGTGAACTTAACCACTATCCCACTGGGCCAGCCCCATATACCTCATTTTTTTTTAATGGCCCTACAATACACAGTTAAATGAGAATGCCATTCTGGTAGTACTGAACTTTTAGGCTGTTTCCAAATTTCATTATTATAAACAATGCTTTAATTCATTAAGGTAAAGTTTTACAGCAAAATTGCTAGGTCATGAATATATACACAAAGAAGGTTAAAACATTACAGGTTTATAGGTAGCAAAGAAACAAATGTGAAAGTTTATATAAGATGATCTCTCTTTTCTTGATGACACACAAGAGAGAGAGTTGAACAATTAAAGTTAAGGCTAGATTCTTAAAATTTTGGAAAAACTCAGATAGAGTGGATTAGAGACATATGAAAGCAGTACTAGGCAGCAGTGAAGATACAATTATGATTAGAAATGATTTTTTTTGGTGAAGACAGTCAAGAAAGATATATAATTTTCTCAAAAGCAAAAATAAACAAGTGGGACTACATCAAACTAAAAAGCTTCCACAATGCAAAGAAAACCATCAACAAAATGAAAAGGCAATCTACTGAATGGGAGAAAATATTTGCAAATCATATATCTGATAATGGGTTAATATCCAAAATACATGAGGAATTCATAGAACTCAAGAGCCAAAAAAAACCCTCAATTAAGAAACAGGCAGAGGACCTGAGAAGACATTTTTCCAAAGAAGACACACAAATGGCTTACAGGTACATGAAAAGATGCTCAACATACTAGTCATCAGAGAAATGGAAATCAAAACCACGGAGAGATAGCACCTCATTGCTAGAATTGTTATCAAAAAGATAAGAAATAATAAGTGATGGTGAGGATACAGAGAAAAGGGATCCCTTGTGCACTGCTGGTGGTAATGCAAATTGGTGCAGCTACCATGGAAACCAGCATGGAGGTTCCTCAAAAAATTAAAAATAGAGTGACGTCAGGTGAGCTCCCCCCAGACTCTCTCCCCTCCAAATTACAACCAAAAGGAGCAACTGCTTTTCAACCAAAACACCCTAAAAACACAGAGATCATCAGAGACCCACAGCAGCCAAACGACGGAGGGCGGAGAGGCTGGAGCCGCCCTCAGAGGAGCTGGAACCAGGTAAGAGAGATCTTTGCTCCCTCCCCTAGAGACTGGGATTGCTGCTGTCGGGAAGGGAAGGAGCAGGGGAGGGGCCACGCATCCGGGGATCCTCCAGGACTCCCACCGCCCGTGCAGCGGAAACCGTCTAATGGGGGAAAGCTTTTGTATGGGGGAACCACAGCAAGCCAGGGCCCCGAGAAACCAGAGAGTGAGAGCTGATCAGAATCCAGGTTGGCATGGGAGAGAAAGTGCCCCTCCTCCCCGAATCCCTGCTGTGCTCTGCCATTGCACCTGAAGGCGGAGGGCTCAGAACGCGTGGCTCTCGATCCCATTCTAGTGGTGACAGACTGTAACTGCAACTGAATAATAGCATCATGCGCAAAAACCAGTCCTCTACCATCCAAGAATTTATAAAAGCTCCAGTCCAAAAGGAAAACAGTAAAAATACAGAAGTATGTCCTGAGGACTTGGAAATAAGTAAATTAAGTGAAGATGAGTTCAAAATAGCTATCATCAAAATACTTAATGAGGTAAAGGGAAATATGGAGAAACAACTCAACGAGATCTGGAGTTACTTCACAAAAGAGATTGAAACTATAAAGAAGAATCAATCAGAAATACTAGAGTTGAAAAATACAATGGATCAGATAATACAGAATATGGATTCCCTGAATGCCATAGAGGAGCAAATTAGCATAATCGAAGATAGACAGGTTGAATGGCCCCAGACAGAGGAAGAAAGAGAACTAAGAATTAAAAAAACTGAAGAAATTCTCCGAGAATTAGGAGATTCAATGAGAAAATACAACTTAAGAATCATCGAAATTCCTGAGGGCGTGGAAAAGGAAAATGGAGCAGAAAGTGTGCTCAACAAAATAGAAGAGAACTTCCCAAATTTAGGGATTGAGAGAGAAATGCGTGTGGAGGAAGATTTCAGATCTCATAGATATGTCAATGTAAAAAGACCTACTGCAAGGCATATAGTAGTACAAATGGCAAAAATGAATGACAAGGAAAGACTACCTAGGGCAGCAAGGCAGAAGAAAATAAGCTACAAAGGAACTCCTATCAGACTTTCAGCGATTTCTCTACAGAAACCTCACAAGCTAGGAGAGATTGGAATGACATATTCAAAACATTTAAGGATAAAAATCTTCAGCCAAGAATACACTATCCAGCAAAAATATCCTTCAGATATGAGGAGGAAATTAACTCTTTCCCAGACAAACAAAAGCTAAGGGAATTCGCAGCCACAAGACCTCCACTACAAGAAATCCTCAAGAAGGCCCTCATACCTGAAAAAAGAAAAAAAGGGAGAAAGGGGTCACAAAACACAGAGTAGGGAGACAAATAGAATCAGAACAAGATAGCAAATATTCAACTACAGAATTAGGATAAAGGGAACAAAATCACCACAGCAAAGACAAACCCATCACTCTAACCACAAACTCACACACAAGTTGGAATGAGAGGTGAAAATAATAATTTAGGAGGGGAGGAGGAAAGGGACTGAAAAAGTCTAGGCTAAGGAAGTAAGAGACCGCCAGTAAATGCACTATGTTATGCATGAGATTCTGAATAAAAACTTCAGGGTAGCCACTACACAAAAAAAATAGAACAGAGGCACAAACCATAAATAAGGAAAAATCTAAGAAACCCAGCATAAGAAATTGCAGAAGTCAATGGGTAGGCTAAAACACACAGGACGAAAAACAAAGGAAACACAGGAAAACTGGAAAACGAGCAACAGAATAACAGCCTTAAGCCCTCATGCATCAATAATCACCCTCAATGTAAACGGATTGAACTCTCCAATAAAAAGACACAGAGTGGCAAGATGGATTAAAGAACAAGATCCAACGATTTGTTGCCTCCAGGAAACACACCTCAGCTCCAAGGACAAACACAGGCTCAGAATGAAGGGGTGGAAGACAATACTCCAAGCTAATAACAAACAAAAGAAACCAGGTGTTGCAATGCTTATATCACAGAAAACAGATTTCAAGATAAGGCAGGTAAAGAGAGACATAGAGGGCCAATACATAATGATCAAAGGGACACTTCATCAAGGAGAAATAATGCTTATAAATATCTATGCACCCACCACAGGAGCACCAAAGTTCATAAAACAACTATTAACAAACCTAAAAGAAGACATCAAAAATAACACAATATAGTAGGGGACCTCAACACCCCACTCACATCAATGGACAGATCATCCAGACAGAAAATCAACAAGGAAACAGTGGAGCTTAACGAAAAGCTAAAGCAGTAGGACTTAATAGACATATATAGAACACTCCATCCAAAAACAGCAGAATACACATTCTTCTCAAGTGCACATGGAACATTCTCAAGGATAGACCATATGTTGGGAAACAAGGCAAGCCTCTACAAATTTAAAAAAATTGAAATAATAACAAGCATCTTCTCCGATAATAATGCTATGAAGCAAGAAATTACTTACAAGAAAAATGCTGAGAAAGGCATAAAGATGTGGAGACTAAACAACAAGCTATTAAACAAGCAATGGATCACTGAAGAAATCAAAGAAGAAATAAAAAAATACCTGGAGACAAATGAAAATGATAACATGCCAAACCAACTCATATGGGATACAGCAAAAGCTGTAGTTAAGAGGGAAATTCATCGCAATACAGGCACATCTTAACAAACAAGAAAAATCCCAAATAAGCAATCTTAAACTACACCTAACTGAATTAGACAAATAAGAACAAATGAAGCCCAGTCAGCAGTAGGAGAGAAATAATAAAAATCAGAGCAGAAATAAATGCTATTGAAACAAAAAAGGCAGTAGAAAGGATCGATGAAACAAAGAGCTGGCTCTTTGAGAAGATAAATAAAATTGACAAACCCCTAGCCAGACGTACAAAGAAAAAAAGAGAGAAAGCTCAAATAAACAAAATCAGAAATGAAAGAGGAGAAATAACAACAGACTCCACAGAAATACAACGGATTATAAGAGGATACTATGAAAAATTATATGCCAACAAAATGGATAACCTAGAGGAAATGGACAAATTCTTGGGATCCTATAATCTCCCAAAGCTTAGTTAAGAGGAAGCAGACAATTTGAACAGACCAATCACAAGGAAAGAGATTGAAACAGCAATCAAAGGCATCCCAAAGACTAAAACCTCAGGACCAGATGGCTTTCCTGGGGAATTCTACCAAACTTTCAGAGAGAATTTAATACCTATCCTTCTCAAGTTATTCTAAAAAATTAGGGAGTAGGGAACACTTCCTAACACATTCTACGAGGCCAACATCACATTCATACCAAAGCCTGACAAGGACAGCAAGAAAAAGGAGAACTACAGGCCAATATCGCTGATGAACATAGACGCAAAAATTCTCAACAAAATTTTGGCAACCCGAATTCAGCAATTCATCAAAAGAATCATACATCATGACCAACTGGGATTCATACCAGGGACACAGGGAAGGTTCAACATCTGCAAATCAATCAACGTAATACACCACATCAACAAACTGAGGAATAAAAACCACATGATCATCTCAATAGATGCAGAGAAAGCATTTGACAAGATCCAACAGCCATTTATGATAAAGACTCTGAACAAAATGGGCATAGAAGGGAACTACCTCAACATAATAAAGGCCATATATGACAAACCCACATCCAACATCATACTCAATGGGGAAAAATTGAGCACCATCCCCCTGAAAACAGGAACGAGACAAGGATGCCCTCTATCACCACTCTTATTCAACATAGTATTGTAGGTTTTGGCCAGACCAATTAGGCAAGAGAAAGGAATAAAAGGAATCCAACTAGGGAGGGAAGAAGTGAAACTCTCACTGTTTGCAGACAACATGATCTTATATATAGATAACCCCAAGAATCCACTGGAAAACTTTTAGAAGTAATCAACAACTACAGCAAAGTTGCAGGTTATAAAATCAATTTGCATAAATCAGAAGCATTTCTATACTCTAGTTATTAAATGAACTAACAGAAAAAGAACTCAAGAACAGAATACCATTCACAATCGCAACAAAATGAATAAAATACCTCGCGGTAAACTTAACTAAGGAAGTGAAAGACCTATACAATGAAAATTACAAGGCTTGTCTGAAAGAAATGGATGACGACATAAAGAGATGGAAAGACATTCCATGTACATGGATTGGAAGAATAAACATAGTTAAAATGTCCCTTCTACCTATCAGAATCCCAATGACATTCTTCACAGAAATAGAACAAAGAATCCTAAAATTCATATGGGGCAAGAAAAGACCCCGAATTGCTAAAGGAATCCTGTGAAAGAACAACAAAGCTGGAGGCATCACAATCCCTGACTTCAAAACATACTACAAAGCTACAGTAATGAAAACAGCATGGTACTGGCACAAAAACAGGTGCACAGATCAACGGAACAGAACTGAAAGCCCAGAAATAAAATCACACATCTACAGACAGCTAAACTTCGACAAAGGAGCTGAGGGCATACAATGGAGAAAAGAAAGTCTTTTCAACAAAGTGTGCTGGGAAAACTGGAAAGCCACACGTAAAAGAATGAAAAATGACCATTCTTTTTCACCATTCACAAAAATAAACTCTAAATGGATCAAAGACCTAAAGGTAAGACCTGAAACCATAAGGCTTCTGGAGGAATATGTAGGCGGTACACTCTTTGACATCAGTATTAAAAGGATCTTTTCGGACACCATGTCTTCTCAGACAAGGGAAACAATAGAAAGAATAAACAAATGGGACTTCATCAAACTAAAGAGCTTCTTCAAGGTAGGGGAAAACAGGATTGAAACAAAAAAACAAACCCACTAATTGGGAAAAAAATATTTGCAAGTCATATATCTGACAAAGGGTTAATCTCCATAATATATAAAGAACTCACACAACTCAACAACAAAAAATCAAACAACCCGATCAAAAAATGGGCAGGAGACATGAACAGACATTCTCCAAAGAAGATATACAGATGGCCACTAGGCACATGAAAAGATGTTCATCATCGCTGATCATCAGGGAAATGCTAATCAAAACCACACTAAGATATCACCTTACACCCATCAGAATGGCAAAAATAACCAAAACAAAAAGTAACAAGTGTTGGAGAGGTTTTGGAGAAAAAGGAACTCTCATATACTGCTGGTGGGAGTGCAAACTGGTACATCCACTATGGAAAACAGTATGGAGATGTCTCAAAAAATTAAAAATAGAAATACTATATGACCCAGCCATCCCACTACTGGGTATTTCTCCAAAGAATTTGAAGTCAGCAATTCCAAAAGTCCCATGCACCCCTATGTTCAGTGCAGCATTATTTACAATAGCTAAGACATGGAAGCAACCTAAGTGCCCACCAACTGATGACTGGATAAAGAAGACATGGTGTATATATACACATACAATGGAATACTACTCAGCCATAAAAAAGAATAAAATCATCCCATTCACAACAACATGGATGGACCTTGAGGGAATTATGTTAAGTGAAATAAGCCAGATAGAGAAGGACAATCTCTGTATGACTCCACTCATCTGAGGAATTTAAACATGTGGACAAAGAGAACAGATTAGTGGCTACCAGGGGAAAGGGGGGCGGGGGATGGGCACAAAGGGTGAACAGGTGCACCTACAACATGACTGAGAATAATGTACAACATGGTGTCTATATTTAATACCGTACTGCACATTTGGAAGTTGCTAAGAGAGTAGATCTTAAAAGTTCTCATCAGAAGAAGAAAAATTTATAACTGCATATGGTGGTGGATGTTAACTAGACTTATTGTGGTGATCATTTTGCAATATATACAATATCAAATCATTATGTTGTACGCCTGAAACTAATATAACATTATATATCAATCATACCTCAATAAAAAAAAGAAACAAAAAGAAAGATAGGTAAGTTTCTTTAGCTAGCCTTGGTAATTTGGCACAGAGAAAAAACTTTAGCCTATCTGAATTAGGGTTTGACAAGCTGGTCTAGAAATAGGTCAAGAGGGTTAAGGAAAGATGGCGGTGATGAGAAGGACATAGTTAAAATACTAGTTGACATGCAGGTTGGGTAAGCTGGAAAATGAGGCCAGAGGATGAGGCCAGAGTCGATCAATAGAAACATCAGAGTGGGGTTAAAGGTAAAATGAAGTAAATGAGCAGGTTTGGCAGAAGGAATGAGGAGAAAAAGGAGATTGTAGGCAGAAGAAAAGGAAAATTCCAGTTTCAGGTGACTGAAAAGCCATGGGCTGGTTACTACAGGAGGCGTGAACAAAGGGGAGCTGTCCGAGCCATGAGTGGGAAGCCCACGTGCCCCAGCGTGCCCATGGAAGAGTGGGGGAGGGTGAACCTGCAGCTGGGGGCTGCTCCTTTGCTGTGATGACAGTGGTTTTCTACTTTGGATAAAAGTCCCTAATGGATTGATACCCACCTCACATCTCACTTGGAAAAAACCCTCTGATTTACAAAGTTTAATATACTTTTGAAGTGGTGATGAGAAACTTTCCATAATTATTACTAACAGAGCTTATTTAAGAAATTGTTATGCTTTTGACCTAAGAAAACTCAAATATTTAAATATAATTAAAATATAAAGTAAGCTAGTAAATCTGGTCTCATAACTATAGCCCATTTGCCATAAAATCTGGGTAACAGTTTAAAATTTATATCACTTTCATGGCCTCTTCACCAAGTTTTAAATTTTCATCTATTGGTGCAATCATCTTAAAATGAATCTAATATTTTTGCTGATACTATTAGAAATAAATAACCTTGTTTGGGCTACTGAAATGCTTTTACCTTGAGTTGTGAGCTGCCCTTCTTGAGCCTGTACACAGCGAAGCTCTTCAATGGTCTCCTTCAGAGAGTCCCTCTCTGTTCTTAACCTCTGAGGGACGTTAGAAACAAGAAAAGTCAGCTTCAAGATTTATGAGTTTGTCCATTGGTGGTCTCTGCCTTACCTAACAGAATGGTAAACAGTAGGGAACATGGACATGTTCTACTTTTGATCTGTTTCTATAGAAACATCATAGAAGGAAAAGATTACAACAGTTTTTCCATTTAACAGTACTGAATATCTAACTATGTGCAAGGCAACACGCTATTCACAGTTAAACATAAGAAACAAAACTGTCTATTCCATCCTTAACAATAAGTATCTTATGTAATTAACATTCTTTTATTAAAGATCAAAGATTTTAAATATTCACAAATCATGACAAAGTAAAAACATTCTTAAAACATTCAAAATATGCTGAACAACAAAAGAATTGTCCTCTGTATTAATCATATAGAAAGTAGAAAAGCTCCATAAATTTATAGAAAGTCACAAGCAGAACCATGTAAATGAGGCAACAATAGTAGAAAAGATAAATATAATAAAAGAAATTAGAATGGAAGTAAAACATTCTTTTAATCGTTTATTTTAGATCTATTTCTGCAACACAAACATAAATCGGTAATTTAAAAATAAACAGAATCTCTAATTTTTAAATTTAGAAGGAATTAATGTAGTCCAAACATGACTTAAATATTCTTAATTTTAGCAGTGCTCAAAACCAAATGCCTAGTATATATACTCACATCTTTTTCTTTTTGAAGACTGTCAACTTTTTCTTTTAGCCGCTTATATTCAAAATCTAATTTATCTGCTTTCTTCGATTCTTCAGATAATCTATTCTGTAGTTCCACTACCTGATACAGAAAGGTACCATTAATTTTTATAATTTGAAACATTAGAAGTTATCACTGTTTTCTTCTACAGATCTATGAAAACTCTCACCACTCAAATACTCAAAAAACACATATACGATACAGCAGCCTAAGCCAATGGAGAGAACTAGGAACAAAGATCTGCCCAGATACTATGGTTCTGAAGCCAGATCATCCAGAGTAACAGTGCTCAAAATTATACAAGAACCTATAGGATTTCCATTCCCTATAATACAGATAGCTGGATAGTCTCAAACCCTTTAAGCATAAAGGAAAAGAAATCCCAGGAGAAAAAAATCCAAGTGCATAGTTAAACTTACAAGAAAATAAGGGAAAACCCATGGGCTAAAACTGGAGTGGGAATTTGGGTGGAAGCTACGGGTACCATGAGGTGCCAACCGCCAATACCAGGAACCTAGAGCTTTGAATTTAATGAGGGACAGGTGTTTGTTAAACTACCTTGTGCCCTAAAAGGTAGTGAGTCAGTAAACAGCGGCTTAGGGAAAAAAATCCATCAGCTGGAAAAAAATCAATAGGAAATTTGTTTTAAAGTAAGTGCTGTGGGCTTAAGAAAGTCTAACTTGAAAATCTGCAACTATGACCCACTAATACATGCATTTGCATTTGAATTTTTACCATATGCCTTGTCTGGCAAATCCTAAGCCAAGCAATTAACTTAAAGTAGTCCTAGTTGGTAATGCTGTGGACAATCTGCATAAGCAAAACACACACTGTCTGGAGGAACACAACCTCGACCCAGGCCCCCAGTATTCCCAAAGATAAAGATAAGCCAAATGAAAGAGCAAATCTAAAACCACAAAGGTCATAAAGAAATGAGCCACTTTGGGAGCTGGCCCAGGGGTATACTGGTTAAGTCCGCATGCTCCGCTTTGGTGGCCTGGGGTTTGCAGGCTCGGAGTCTGGGCATCAAGGCATGCTATGGTGGAATCCTACACACAAAATGGAGGAGGATTGGCACAGATGTTAACTCAGCAACAATTTTCCTCAAGCAAGAAGAGGAAGATTGGCAACAGATGTTAGCTCAGGGCCAATCTTCCTCACCAAAAACGAGAAATAAGGCACTATGAACAATGGTCAGGAAAAAAACATTAACAGCAATAACAACAACAAAATAGTTGAATACGACCTCCAAGGATTTCAGATTGGAATGATCAGATATCAAATACTAAGTTTAATACGTCAGGAAAATAAAGAAGAAAATCTAAATTATGGAATGAATAAGAGACCATCAAAAACAATCAGACAGGTTTGAAAGAGCACCTAAAGGAGAACTTGTAGAAAGAAAAACATTATCATTAAAAAATAAAATATATTAAGTTCCAGATCAGAAACAGGTAGAGAGAATTACTGTATTATGTAATTTCACTATAATATTTCTAGATACAGATTTCTTTTTACTTATTTCGTTTGTAATTCAATGTTAATACTAAATCTGATGTCCTTTATTAATTCTGAAAAATGTCCAACCATCCTTTCCTTCAAATGTCTTCTATAATTCTTTCTGTTCCCTCCTCTGGAATTCTAATTAGATCATTTCTCATTTTAATTTAAAACCTTTTAATCTCACTTATAGTTTCTTTGGGCTACATTTATTTTGAGTAATTTCTCAGTCCGTATTCAAGTTTACTAATTCTTTCACCTTTGTTGTCTGTTGAAAAATTTAATAATAAAATGTTGGGAAAAAAGGTATTCACCAAAAAAAACTTGCCAGCCAATCATGGTGCACAGGTCTATACCACTAAAACTTCTCCAGCTCATTTTATTGAAAGCTAGTATAATCTTGTTGCCAAAATCGGATAAGGAAAGTATGAGATAGGAAAACTTCAAGTGAATCATAGAGGCAAAATATTCTAAGTAAAATAAACAAAGCAAATCTAACAATGTGAACACAACAAATAAATCCTGTGTAACCAAAGGGAGTTTATGTGTGGATTGCAAGGATGTTGTTTAAGCACAGAAAATCCTTTAACGCAATTCATCACATTAATAGAGAGGAGAAGCAGCAAAGGAATCTCCCAACAGGTGCAGAGAAAGTAGCTGGTTAACTTCAATATCCATTTAAGATAGACGCCCTAAGCAAATTAGGAATACAATGGAATTTCTTTATCCTAATAAAAGGGAGCTACAAAAACCTAGAGCAATCCTCTAATATACTGGTAAAACTTTTAAAGTATTTTGTATGAAATCAACAAGAAATGGTTGCCTACTATTATTGCTTCTATTCAAAGTTGTGTTAAAGGTTAGAATGCTGATTAAGAAGAAAAAAGGGTACAGAGTAGAAAGAAAAACAAAACTGCTTTCATTTGTGTACTATATGACTTCTGACAAGAGACCCTACAGACGTTATTAGAAGCAATATGAGAATTTGGCAAGGATGAAAAATCAATGTATAAAAACCAATTTCAATCATACAAATGAGGAACAAATTGAAAATGGAAAATGGTATCCTTTTTCTAATTGCATTTACTAAAACCAAGTAACAAAACGTACCTAAGAGTAAATGAAACAAAATATGTGTGATATTTACAAGAAAATTATAAAACTTAGCTGAAAGACACTGAAGAACTAAATAGAAGGAAGTTATACTCACTGATAGGAACATTCATTGTCATAAAGATGTCAACTGTCCTCAAATTAACAAATTCAATGTAATTCCAATCTCCAAAATTTGGGGGTATAAAGGAAAAGAAAAGGTCTAAGAATAGACAATTTTGAAATACAAGGTATGGGTGTCTGCACTACCAAATATCAAAATTACTAAAAATCTATAGAGAGTAAGACAGTAGGGTATTGGTGTAAAAGTAGACAAACCGAGCAATGAAACAGAAGAGAGTGCCCAGAAACAAACCTACACAGAACATGGAAACTTTAGATGTAAGGTAGAACTGCAGGTCATTGTGGAAGAGACTTAAATAAATGCTGCCAGGTTGACTGGCTGCCCACAGACAAAAAGTATCAAATGGACCCCTAACCTCACACCCTACACAAAAACCAATCCCATGTGGATTGAAGACTTAAATGTTCAAGGTGAGCTCTGAATCTTTATTAGGAAAATAGAGATTAGTGTTACATCTTTATGCAGGAAATGATTTCTTAAATCAGACATAAAAAGCACAAATCACAAAGAAAATGATACTTAAAGTTCATTATACTAAAATTATCAATCTCAAAAAAACTAAGAGGACAGGTCACAGATTGGCAGGAAATAAACACAACATGTGACGAAAGATTAATATCAAGAACATATAAAGGTCGGGGCCAGCCTGGTGGCGCAGCGGTTAACTTCGCACGTTCAGCTTCTTGGTGGCCCGGGGTTCGCTGGTTTGGATCCTGGGTGCGGACACGGCACCGCTTGGCAAAAGCCATGCTGTGGTAGGCGTCCCATGTATAAAATAGAGGAAGACGGGCATGGATGTTAGCTCAGGGTCAGTCTTCCTCAGCGAAAAGAGGAAGATTGGCAGTAGTTAGCTCAGGGCTAATCTTTCTCAAAAAAAAAAAGAGAACATATAAAGAACTTTCAGAAATCAATAAGAAAAATAATCTAATTTTAAAAATGAATAAAAGATAAAACCAGGCAAGTCACACAAAAAAGTGATCAGGAAATATATTTGTAATCAGGGTAAAGAAAAGTATAATCATAATGAGACACTATTTCATATCCATCCAATTGGCAGAATTGCAAGTTTGGCAATATTATGCAGTGGCGATGATGTGGAAAATCAGGAATTCATACAAACTTCTTCTTGGTAATACGATCACTCTGGAGAGCAATTCGGTAGTATCCAATTAAAGGAAGATCCTTAAATTCCAGATAGTTGTAAAACTTTGACACGTGCAGATAAGGATATGTTCAATACTATTAATAGTAGCATTTCTTGTAATATAAAAAGCAATTGCAACATTCTCTCTGTCCTTCAACAGAAAGATGGATAGATTGTGTATATTACTCAACAGGATACTACAGAGCAGTGCAAATGAATGGAGTACAGCTGTATTGACTAATACAGACAGATCTCACAAATATGCTACTGAGCACATGGAAACTGCAGAAGAGTCCTTTCACTATAGCATTCATATAGTTTTTGAAATGTCAAAAATGTTATAAATTATATATATATATTTATGGATGAACATATGCAGCAAAAAAATAAAGATACAAGGGGGCCGGCCCAGTGGCCAAGTGGTTAAGTTCATGCACTCTGCTTTTGCAGCCCAGGGTTTAGCTGGTTCGGATCCTGGATGCGGACATGGCACTGCTCATCAAGCCATGCTGAGGCGGTGTCCCAAATGGCACAACTAGAAGGACCCACAACTAAAAATACACAACTATGTACCAGGGGGCTTTGGGAGAAAAAGGAAAAATAAAATCTTTAAAAAAAAAAAAGGATGCATGAGAATGAAAACCACAAAACAGCAGAGTGGTTACTGTAATGAGGAGGGGAACAGTATGTTTTAGTTTTTAAGCATGGATACCTACTGTATTATTCTTTTACTTTTGTGTATTTCTTAAGTATTACATTATAAATGAAAAATAAAAAACAACAAAAGGATCTGGTATAGAGGCCAATAGATAACCTCTGGATAAGACCTAAGTTTCATAGGTAAAAAATAGAATACTGTGAAAAAAAAGTCAGTAGATTTCTTCTTCTTCTATTTTTTTTACATATATATATTTTTTTTTGAGGAAGATTAGCCCTGAGCTAACATCTGCTGCCAATCCTCCTCTTTTTGCTGAGGAAGACTGGCCCTGAGCTAACATCCGTGCCCATCTTCCTCTACTTTATATGTGGGACACCTGCCACAGCATGGCTTGACAAGCAGTGCATAGGTCCACGCCAGGGATCTGAACCAGCAAACCCTGGGCTGCAGAAGCAGAACGTGCAAACTTAACCAATGTGCCACGGGGCCGGCCCCTAAAAAGTCAGTAGATTTTTGATAAGCCGTAGTGTTATAATGGAGAGCTTGCTTGAAAACAGTATTAAGAAACTCTGTTACTATTCTTTTACCTGTCGCTTATATGTCTCAAGTTGACTTCGAGCTGCATTGGCTTTTCTTAACTCTTCCTCTAGACTGACAGTATTCTGCATATACATAGTATTCTTCTCTTCTAAGAGTTTAACCTGCCGCCTCAAATCACCAAGATCTTCTAGCTTCTTTTTATATGATTCCACTTGGCCTTCTAGTTTAGACACTTTATCAGAAGAATGTCTAGAATGAGATGGGAAATCAGAAATCAGGAAGACAATCACATTTGTAAAGCTGTTTAACATAGTGCTAGACCAAGAGGAATTGCTAGGAAATAACACAGTCTAATGAAATTATAAGACCAAAGGTGATCCTAGGTTAAATTTTTGCTCAGGTTAAAAAATATGACCAAAATTATAGCAAAATTTCTAATAGAGAACATTATATAATTTAAGGAGACCGAGTAGGTGAGGCAGCCAGCAGAGTCACATGCAGCACAAAAGCAAAACAAATTGTGCAGTGTTCAAATGATTCGGCAATTTGAATGTTCTTAGTGACCACGGGAATAGCTGATTCAGTGGAGCAATGCGAGCAGACGGTGGCAAATTGTAGGGGGTTAAAGAGTGAAGGTAAAGTTTACCTTGTGTAATCTAAATTTGTTCTACAGGGAAGGAGAGAGTAGTAAGTCTCTCTTTTTCTAAGATGAGAGAGACCTAAACATAAATATATGCTAAGGAGGGAGATTCAAAATATGAAGAGAAATGATAATTAATGTAACACAGTCTCTGTGTAGGCAAGAAGGGTGGAGACCCAGAGCCCTGAAGAAGGAATTAGTACTAAGCCAGAGGAAGAATAACAAGTCTACACTCTAGAAGCAAGAAAGAAAAGATGGGTGGGAATGCAGGGAAGTTTGGAGGTGCAGATACAGGACATAGAGAGGTCCACAGCACCTCTTTCCTCTACACAGTGGGAGACAATGTCACCTACTGAGACTAAGGCATGGGAGAGGTGCAGTGGGTGGGCATTCAGGTGAGAAGAGTTATGAAAATGTGTAACAGCTATGAGAGAAACGGCAGATGGAGCTAGCTACTATGAGCAATAGAATGCTGGACCAGTGGTAAGAACCCAGTGAAGAGTCGAGATCATTAATCTGTACTAGGACAAAACTGTATCACTATGTGGTTTTTCTCCATTCATTCTCAGCGTTCAAAGAGCAAAAGTGTAAAAGATTGTTGAAATGATCCAACAGAAGACAGACTATACAAGAAACGGAATGGTGGAAAAATGAGGTGGCAGGGAGTGAGGCGCCTGGTGACACAACAGTTGAGGTGAAGACAAAAAGTTCCAGCAAGGAAATGCAGTCTCGTGGGGTGTGACAGTGTCTGAGAAAAAGGAAGGCCAAGTGACTGGAGGACTCAAAATTAAAGAACAGGAGCAGTAATTAGAAAAGCTCCAGAGCAATACACATGATGAAGTGATGGTCAGAGACTAATTTTTATTTAATATTTATATAGCAATTATTTGCCAGATACTGTTTCAAGTGTTCGCAAATAGAAACCCACTTAATTCCACATATAAATCTGAGATAGGTATATGTATGATTTCCATTTTACAGATGAGAAAATGGTTACATGGAAGTTAAACACAAATGGCAGCACTGGGATCTGAACTCAGGTGGCCTGGCGCTCAGCACCCCCTGATGTGCGCAGAGATCCTAGTGTGTCACATGGTGGAAGATTTGTTTACCTAAGAACATCTATTTCATCTTTTAGAGACTGAGCTTCATCTGCCAAAGTGGTGAGTTCATCATTCTGCTGCCGAAGTTCAGAGATTTCCTTTTCTAACTCTTCACAGCGTATTCGATAATCATCTTTGGCTGCTTCTAGTCTGTAACCAAAACAAAAAAGACCAAGAAAGCACTATTTACTGTCTAATCATTCTCCTTAGGACAGTAAAAGAAAATGAAAAACATAAGAATAAACTCTTCTTGAATCTGTCTCCTACTTTTGTGACCATAAGCTATAGTTTAAGTTTTAATTCTCCCGAAAATGAAGCCCACTCTTCCGAGGCTTGTGGAAAGATGATAACAGATTACCAGTCTGCTCTTCAGAAAGCTAGACATCAAGTAATATTTTCCTAAAATACAGCAGATATAATTCATCTAAAGTTTTATTTTTTATTATGAATCAGCATATATTCCTTGTTGAAAATTTATAAAAGATAAAAATCATGTACTAATCTAGATAGATAACTACTGTTAACATTTTTGGAGTATTTCCTCCAGTTTGATTTCTATTCATAGATATTTTTCCCTCAAAATATGATAACTCTGTTCCTACTTCTATTTAATTTGTTTTGCTTAACATACATCCTTCCTTTTGATTTACAAGATTCTTTGTCTCTCACGTCACAAATATTTATTATTTACTTTTAATTTTACTTATGTATTTAAGGTAGAGAAGTTAATTTTTATGTAATTCAATTGACAATCTTATGCTTTATAGTTTCCATTTTTAGGGTATGATTAAAAAGTTTTCTTCTTTTGGGGGCTGGCCCAGTTGCGCAGCAGTTAAGTTCACACATTCCACTTCTTGTCGGCGCGGGGTTCGCCAGTTTAGATCCCAGGTGCGGACCTGGCACTGCTTGGCACGCCATGCTGTGGTAGGAGTCCCACATATAGAAGTAGAGGAAGATGGGCACGGGTGTTAGCTCAGGGCCAGGCTTCCTCAGCAAAAAGAGGAGGACTGGCAGTAGTTAGCTCAGGGCTAATCTTCCTCAAAAAAAAAAAAGTTTTCTTCTTTTAATCCTATATTTCCTGTTAGTATTTATATGTTTCATTTTATTTTATTTTTTTCAACATATGCTTCTTTTGGTGAGGAAGATCGGCCCTGAGCTAAAATCTGTTGCCAATCTTCCACTTTTCTTTTTCTCCTCAAAGCCCCAGTACATACTTGCATAACCTAGTTGTAAGTCCTCCTAGTCACTCTAAGTGGGATGCTGCCACAGTACAGCTTGATGAGTGGTAGGTCCGCACCTAGGTTCTGAACCAGCGAACCACGGACCGCTGAAGTGGGGCACGTGAACTTAACCACTATGCCACCAAGCCGGCCCCGATATACGTTTTATTTTTAACATTAAGGTTCTCAATTTCAGGGGCTGGTCCCGTGGCCGAGTGGTTAAGTTTGTGTGCTCCACTTTGGCGACCCAGGGTTTCCCTGGTTCGGATCCCAGGCACAGACCTAGCACTGCTCATCAAGCCATGCTGAGGCGGCATCCCACATGCCACAACTAGAAGAGACAACTATTTACTGGGGGGGCTTTGGAGAAAAGACGAAGAAGAAGAAAAAAAGAAGACTGGCAACAGGTGTTAGCTTAGGTGCCAATTTTAGAAAAAAAATTTTTTTTCAATTTCACTGAAATTCATTTTTGTATGTGATATAATGTAGGAATCTGACTTTTCCTGCCAAAATACCTACCAACTGTCCCCAAACCATTTAACAAATAATTTAACGTTTCCCTACTAATTAGAAAATGCCACCTATCACATTAGACATTTTTATATACACTTAGATTGGTTTCTGGATCTTCATTTGTGTCACTATATTTTGCAGGACGAGTACCAAGTTATTTAATTAGTATAGCTTCATAACATATTTCAACACTGAATATGGCTAGTACTCCCTCATTATACTTTGTTCTCAAAATGTTTTAGGAATCTCTTGCTCATTAATACTTGTGGATGAACGTAAAATTCAAATTGGAATCAAGATCAAATTATATAATAATTTAAGAGAAAGTGGCATTCTTACAATGCTCCACAAAAAACATGTAAAAACATGATGTTCTCTCTCCATATACTAGAGTACTTAGAGTATTTTGGTTGACAAAATGTATTATCCACGAATAACGATGACTTATTTTTCATTTTTCCAATATTTTCATCTCATTTCTTTCTCATTTCATTTTCTAGGAAAATAATTACAGCTAAATCTTATATAGCATCTATGTGCCAGCAATAGTCTCAGTACTTTACATATATTAACTCATTTAATACTCACAAAAATTCTAGAAAATAGATAATACTATTAGTCCACCTTACAGTGGAGGAAGTAAAAGCATGCCCAAGCTTCCACAGCTGGTACGTGGCAAAGCCAGGAGTTACAGAACGTCTAGAAAAAGTCAAACAGATTAATACTCATCCTTATCTTGTTCTTTACTGAGAATCTTACATATTCACAAACTTATTTTATACTTTTCTTTCTCCTTTAACTTATGGATTGAAGGAGTTATAGAAACAGATTTAATAGTTATTGTAATAGATTTACTAATATTCAACAGGTTAACAATCTTGGGATAAAGTTTATTTTAGGGGCTGGCCCTGTGGCCGAGTGCTTAAGTTCTTGTGCTCTGCTGCGGTGGCCCAGGGTTTCGCCGGTTTGGATCCTGGGCACACACATGGCACCGCTCATCAGGCCGCGCTGAGGCGGCGTCCCACATGCCACAACTAGAAGGAGCTGCAACTAAGATAGACAACTATGTGCCGGAGAGATTTGGGGAAATAAAACAGAAAAAAAGATTGGCAACAGTTGTTAGCTCAGGTGCCAATCTTTAAAAAAAAAAAAGTTTATTTTAATATAGTACTGAACTAAATTCACTACTATTTTATTTAGGATTATTTAAAGAATATTTATAAATGGGATATTAGCAGTTTTCTTTTTTTAAAATTATCTCTGTGGGCTTTGATTTCAGGGAGGGGGAAGTGGAGGTAAATGCTTACACTCTGTTATCATTGTCTAGAATACTGAATCTAACTTCTTTCTTTCCCCCACCATTTTATTTTTTATATTTCAAATCTATAATTTGAAAGAATAGTTCAATGAATACTGTATACCCTTTGCTAGATTCACCTATTGTAAGTATTTTGCCTCATATGCTTTCTCTCACTCACTTCATGTATATACACATATGTAAAACACACACACAGTTTTTTGAGAACTATTTGAAAGTAAGCTACAGAGGGCATGATGCTTCACCCTCAAATACCTCAGCAATAAGGATAATCTTTTACATAATCACAATATCATTATCATATCTAAGACAATTAATATTAATTCAACAATATTACCTGAAATGTAGACTGTATTTAAATTTCCCCAGTAGTAGTAAAAATGTCTTATAGTTCTCTCTCCCTACCCTGATCCAGGATCCAATGAAAATTTATACATTATCCTTAGTTGTAACATCTCTTGTTTTTCTGTCTTGTTTCGTTTTTTATGACATTGACTTTTTTTAAGTAGTCTTGGCCATCTTAAAGGATATCCCTCATTCTGATTATTTCTTCACGATTAAATTCAGGTTAAATATTTGGCAAAAATACTACATAGGTGATGCTGTCTACTTCTTATAGCATCATGTCATGAGGCACACAATGTCAGGGTGTCCTATGCCACTGGTGGTGCTGCTAAGTTTGATGCTTTGGTTAAGGTGATGTCTCCTTTGTAATTAACAATCTATGGGACTGGAATCTTAAATGCCATCAATGCTAAAAAAAAAAAAAGAAAAAAATGAAGGTACAATCTCATACTAAGCATGAGCCAGAAGTATTACATTTGAATATAAATAATAAAAAATAGTGATATATAGTACTGACAAAATATTTAAACTATTGAAGTACTTCAAAATATAGTATTGCAATATGTATCTGGAATAATAAAAGCATTAGACATTATTTCTTTTATATTGAAAATGTAAGACAGTTTTAAATACCAGTTCCCTGAAACCATACTTTAAAAACTAGTCACGATTTAGAAACAAAAGGGTAAAGTCAGACTTAAATTTTACTATCCACTGACACTGTCTTAGAAAGTCAAGATGCAGATGAAGGGTTCTCAAACTTTTTGGTTTCAAGACTCCTTCACCCCCTTAAAATTATTGAGATTCAAAAGGACTTTTGCTTATATAGGTTTTCTCTATCGATATTTATCATATTAGAAATCAAAGCTGAAAAAATCTAAATACATTTACTTAGTTCATTTGAAAATAACAGTAATAAGCCTATTATGTTAATACAGACAAAACATCATTTATGAAAAACAACTGTAGGGTGGCAAAACGGATAAAGGGGCACATATGTATGGTGATGGATAAAAATCAGACTACTGGGGTGAGCACAATGAAGTGTACTCAGAAACTGATAAACAATAATGTACACCTGAAATTACACAATGGTATAAAACCATTATAATCCCAATAAAATTACTTGGGGAAAAAAACCTGTATTTTCTAAAACAAAAAAATAGTGAGAAGAGTGGCACTGTTTTGCATTTTTGCGATTCAAAAATCTGGTTTAATAGAAGACAGCTGGGTTCTCATATGTGTTTCTACATTCATCTGTCATGACAGTTTTTGGCTGAAGTATGAAGAGGAAATCCAGCCTTACACAGATATGCAGCTGGAAAAGAGAGGGCCTTGAAGATTCTCTCAAAGGATCTCAGTGAACCTGTGGGGCTCCTGGGACCACACTCTGAACTGCTGATGTAGATCATAGGGAATGAACTGTTTCTAAGGTTTCTGAGAAGTTTTTAATTTTTTCCTGTTAAGGCAAAAAACAAAAACAAAAATCCAGAGACAGTTCATTGAGAAATAATGAAGGATAGTTGATATGTTACCATATAAAGTTACCTGGTAATGTAAAAATCTAATTAATATTTCTCTTACTGTTTTAACACTGAAAATCTATGGCTAGGTACAAAACAGGTCATAATATATTTTTTCAAAGAAGATATACAGATGGCCAACAGACACATGAAAAGATGTTCAATACCACCAATTATTAGGGAAATGCAAATCAAAACTACAATGAGATATTACCTCACACCTGTCAGAAAGGCTATAATTAAAAAGGTAAGAAATAAGTGTTGGAGAGGCTGTGGAGAAATAGAAATCTGCATACACTGCTGGTGGGAGTGTAAACTGGTTCAGCCACTATGGAAAACAGTAGGAAGATTCTTCAAAAAATTAAAAATAGAAATACCATATGATCCAGCTATTCCACTTCTGGGTATTTACCCCAAGAACACGAAGACACTAATTCAGAAAGATATATGCACCCGTGCGTTCATCACAGCATCATTCACAATAGCTAAGACTTCGAAGCAACCTAAATGCCCATCAACGGATGAATGTATAAAGAAGTTGTGGTGAATATATATAATGGAGTACTACTCAGCCATAAAAAAATGAAATCTTGCCATCTGCAACAACATGGATAGACCCTGAGGGTATTATGCTAAGTGAAATAAGCCAAATGGAGAAAGTCAAATATCGTATGATTTCACTCATATGTGGAAGATAAACAAACACAAACACACACACAGATAGAGAGAACAGACTGGTTCTGTTCTGGTTAACAGAGGGGAAGGGGGTGAGGGGAGGGCGAATGTTGTAAAAGGGGACATTTGTGTGGTGATGGATGAAAACTAGACTTTTGGTGGTGAACACGATGCAGTCTATACACAAGTCGAATTATCGTGATGTACACCTGAAATTTAAACAATGTTATTAACCAATGTGACCTCAATAAAATAATTCTAAAAAAGAAAAGAAACATGTCATAATATATTTTCTCATCCTGCTAGGTCTTTCAATTTCGAGGTTCTATTTTGTCTTATAGGACACCAAATTTTTCCTTTTCTTCTTTACTCTTTTACCATCCAATTGCCAAAGGGCCCTTCTTCCTTCCTTTCGGCCTTTTCCTCTCCCAGAAGGTACGTTTAGAAATCTGTCTCTATAAACACACATCTGGCCTATGTCTCTCAACCCTGCGCGTGGAAAGGTCATCAGTCTCTTTAAATTCAGCGCCTATACTTTTTTATGATGTCTGGCCCTTTACGAAGATGCATTTCCTCTGAAATTTTTTCCTGCAATTTGTGGTATAGTCTCTTTTTTCGTTTGGAAAGTAATTCCAGATTTTGAGTGAATTTAATCGTTCTGGTAACGGCTCCAACTCACCCACAGGCCCCTTCCCTAGTTTTCTTCTTTCGTCTCCTCCTAATTTTTTTTCTCAGTCTGCCTTTACTCACCTCAAAGTACATGGCAGAAGAGAAGTGGGGGTGATGTGGGGGCTGTGAGGCTGTTTATTTTCTTCCTTTCATGCACAGTTATATGTCAGTCGGGACACAGTGTCTTCAAGTAATCCTGAAGTGCAGCTTTGACAGAACTCTTCCTCAATGTGAAGCTATTTTATACCACGTGGGAAGATTTGGGGGAAGTTGTTTATTACAAAGCTTCCTTGGTCTGCAGCTCCCCAGAAGTCCTAACACTACATTCTTACCTTTAAAAGACAGTTACCAAGTTTCTAAAAATTAGATTTTAGTGAGAGGTATTTTACCTGAAAGTTTCTTCTTGCAGCTGTTCTAATTGAGTCTGGAGCTGCAGATGTCTCCTTCCTGCTGGACTGTTAGGGTCTTCTATAGAATCTGATTGATTAAGTCTTTCCATTAATATCTGATTCTCTGCCAACAGACTACTTTTCTCCTCTTGCAATGCTGCAACCTGTGAGAATATAAGAAGACAGTAGTCACTTCCTCTAATTACCCTGGCATCATCACAATCACTTGTGAATTATCATTATGAACTAAAGGCTGTTTTTAACAAAGTACATTCAACCTCTACTTAAAACATTCACATTATTTTGGAAAACTGCATAGGCAGAGCAATATGTGAAAGTACGCAAGAATTCATTCTTTACTTTGCATCTGAAAAGACAGTTCACCAAAGAAGATACATAGATGGCAACTAAGCACACAAAAAGATACTCATGATTAGTCATTAAGAAAATGCAAATTTAAACCACAATGCTATACCAATACACTCCCATTAGAAGGGCTAGAATTATAAAAGACTGGTTGTGCCAAGCACTCACAAAGATGTAGAACAAATGGAAGTCTCATACACCCCTGGTGAGAACGTACAATGTTTCAAGCACTCTGGAAAATAGTTTTGCATTTTCCTAAAAAGTTAAACATGCAACCACCACATGACCTAGCCAATCTACTCCTAGGTACTTATTTACTCAAGAGAAAAAACAGCATATGTCCACACAAAGACTTACAAAGAAGGTTTATGGCAGCTTTAATTCTAATAGAGAAAAACTAGAAACAACACAAATGTTCATGAACAGGTGAATGGATAAACAAATTGTACTATATCCATACAAGAGAATACTATTTGGCAATAAAAAGAATTAAGCATTGATACTGACAACATGAATGAATCTCAAAATAATGAAAGGAGACACACAAAAAAGAGTATACACTGTCTGATTCCTTTTATATACAATTCTAGAAGATGGGACAGAAAGAGCAGGCGACTAGAGGGAGATTACAAAGAGTCATGAGGAAACTCTTGGGGATGATGGGCTCATTATACTGATTGTGGTGATGGTTTCACATTTTTATAGGTATGACAAGAGGCATCAAAACTGTACACTTTAAATACGAGCAGTTTACTGATGTCAATTATATATCAATGAGGCTGTAAAAACAAAAGTTGCCTGACATTTCTAATTCTTCTTCTCCATCCCCCAGTTTCTCCTGAACTTCTTCTAGCTGGGCTAATGGCCCTACCATTCCACCAAAACTGCTCAAAACAGGGTCACTGCTGACTCCACATCACTACAATCTATCAGCAACATTTGACACACCTGATCACATCCTCCTCCTTGAAGCGTTTTCTTCACTTGGCTTCCAGGACATCTTACTCTCCTTCTGTACCAACTCACTGGTCTTGCCTTCTCTTCCTCCGTAGTCAATTCTTTATTTGCCTGCCACTGGAGAACCCCACAGCTTTTTTCTCCTAAATACAATGATGGCTTCCAGTTTCATGGCTGTAAACACCACTTATTCACTGGCAACGCGCACACTTCTATTTCTAGCCTGGAATCCTAAACTGGGTATCATTTCCACTTGGATGTCTAATAGTCATCTCAAATTTAAACTGTCCAAGTGGAACTCTTAATTACTCCCTCCCCTCCCCCCATTCTTCCACAGTCTTTCCCATTTCAGTAAATGGTAACTCTATCCCTCCTGTTGCTCAGTCACAATCCTTAACATCTCTCACACTCACATCCAAGCTGTCAGCAAATACCACTGGCTTTACCTTCAAACATATTTTGACCACTCTTAAATTCTGACCTAAGCCAATATAATTTTTTGCTTGGATTATTGCAACGGCCTCTTAATTAGTCTGCTTGATTTGGCCCCTGCCTCCCTTTAGTCTATTCTCCACACAGCAGCCACAATAACCTATTAAAACAAAGCTCAGACCACAGGACAACTGTGATCAAAATCCTCCAATGGCTTCCATTTACTCAAGCCAAAGTCTTTACAACAGCTCATAAAGTCCTCTCTAGACTGATTTCCTCTTCCCATGCTCCCTTCCACTGTTACCATCCTCATCTTCTTGCTCTTGCTTGAAAGGACCAGTCACACTGCCACCTCAGGGCCTTTGCACTTGCCCTATGATGCTCTTTCCCTGGAAATCTGAGACACTTGCTCCTCTAACCTCTTCAGGATTTCATTAATACGTCACCTTCTGGCGAGCCTTTGTTGATTATTCAATTTAAAACTAATTCTTCCCACCCCACACTCCTTATTCTACCTTCTCTGCTTTATTTTTCTCTAGAATACATATCACCACAGAACAGACTATATTCCTACTTTGTTTATTGTTTGTCTTCTTTACTAGAATATAAGCACCTTGGGAACAGGGATGTTTTATCTATTTCTGTCGTTTCCTCCCATCTTCACTGTCTCTGCAGCAACTAGAGCAGTGGCTAGTACACAGTGGGTGCTCAGTAAATGCTGCATAAATGAATGAATCTGCAATGCTAGCTCTGTAATTTGTCAGATTTCCATTAATGCATGAGTCTTTTCTCAGAATAAAGCAGTGGCTCTATGCAATGCCACTGGGCTATTTCATCCATTTCTGCTCTTTCCTCTTTTTAAAATGCAGTCATGCATCGCACTGAGATGGGGACACGTTCCGAGAAATGCATCGGTAGGCTATTTCATCATTTCATCATATAGCATGCACTTACACAAACCTAGATGGTATAGCCTATCACACACCAATCTGCACTGTCCTATAGACTGCCCATTATTGACTGAAACGTTGTTATGCGGCACATGACTAAATATTTAGAGCTTTAAAATTTAAATTTTAAAAACTCATTTATTTGCTACTAATTTCTAATTTTAATTGTAGTTTGGTCGGAGAGCATGATCTAAAAAACACAGATTCTTTGAATTTTATCAAGAATAGCTTTATAGCCTGGTATGTGGTCAATTTATATAAAGGCCAAGTGTATAATACAAAACTTTAATACTAGACTTATCAGAGTAGCAAATGTTGCTAAAATATTTTCATTCAATGTATTTGGTAGAAATCCTTTCCATATACATAGAAAAAGGAGACTAATTAAAAATAATACATGAACAAGGTTTATTAAGGAAAAAAATCAAACAAGGCAAAGGGCTTACAATGAAAGACTGCTGTTTCCTGTTGAGTTTCTCCATTCCCAAGAGACAATTAGTTTTAACTGTTCCTAATTTTACTGCTTTGGTTATTAGTTTACATCTCTAAATAATATGATATACATCATTATTTCTTGATTTATCTTAGGCATTATCTAGTGACTCTCTCCTCTGACATGTTAAATTACAGCAACTTGTGCCATCTTTCTCTTCCACAAATATAGTTATATCGTATTCTCACATCCTTCGTGGGTCATCTCTGCAATTTCAGATTTTTTATTACTTTTTATTTTTTTAATTTTTCCTTCTTCTCCCCCAAACCCCCCCAGTACACAGTTGTATATTTTAGTTGTGGGTCCTTCTAGTTGTATCATGTGGGATGCCACCTTAGCATGGCTTGATGAGCAGTGCTAGGTCTGTGCCCAGGATCCGAACTGGTGAAACCCTGGGCCGCCAAAGTAGAGTGCGCAAAAGTAACCACTTGGCCAGGGGGTGGCCCACCTCTGCAATTTTAAACAACTGCTCATTTCACTCAATCACTCGCCCATTCATTCACTCATTCAAATACTCATTATGTGCAAACTACCTGCTAGGCACTGCTGCAGTTTTCTAGGTGCAAGGGACACCGTGATGAACAAAGCAGAAGAAGTTCTTATTCCTACGTGTAATATATTCAATAAATCATAGTAAATATATAAGCAAAAGCAAATCATATTAAACAAGAAAATAAATTAATAAATACATGCAAAAATAGAGTGAAAAGTGCTATGCAGAGGGTTAAAATGAGACTAAGAGGAGAGACTGGATGATTACTTTAGATTGAGTGACCATGCAAGGCCTTCCCAGGGAGGCCTCATTTAGTATTTGGCACATCTAAGTGCCCAATAAAATATTTTATGACAAATGAATCAGGTGATTTTGAGCTGAGATTGGATGACAAGAAGCAGCTAGCCATGTAATGATTGTTGCTCCACAGAAGTGGTTCTTGACAACCTTCCAGGTGAGATGAGAACATTAGGGCCCCACCTTCCTTCACTGCTCCTGTCTCGTCCTACTTCTCAACCCCTATCATCTGTACCTTTACTTTACAGCAACATTTCTATGCAGGACAATTCTAAATGTTGACAACCAACAGTCTGCATAATTACATTAGACACCACATTATCACGACTGTGCTAGTACTGTTTTCTGCAGAGCTAAGCGTGTTACAAGGCTAGCTCTTCTCTTCTCATAACCTCTCTGCAACCTTGCCATTCACTCTGCAATCCGTCTATACCAGGGATTGGTAAATTTTTCTGCAAATAATTAAATAGTGAGTATTTTGGGCTTTGAGAGCCACAGGTCTCTGTGGCATGTACTTAACTCTGTCATCATAGCCTGAAAGCAGCCACAGACAATATGTCAATGAATGAGTGAGGCTGTGCCACAATAAAACATTATTTACAAAAACAGATGGCAAGCTGTCATTTGCCAATCCTAGTGTATAACTTTAATTCTATATTGTCAAAGATAACATTTATATACTGCTCATAAAAATAATCAACTCATTTATTTATTATTGTAACTCGGCATTTGTGTAAAGTTCTAAAACTCGAAAACCAATTAACAGTGCTTACTTATGACTAGATAAATATTACTTACCATATAACCCAACAAATATGCTAGGATTACACTCCCTCCTATATACATCCAAAGCAATGACTGACTCCTACGCCTTTCAAAGTAAAATGCTTCCAGCATAAAATATTGTGAACTCTGTGTATCTGTTACCCAGGTTCAAGAGTTATTAAAACATGGCCAATTATGTCTCATCCACACCTCTATCCACTCCCCTCACCTCCCTGATTTTGAGGTAAATCCCAGACAAATACTTTTTTTTTTTAACTTTTTTTTATTAAGATTATGATAGTTTACAACCTTGTGAAATTTCAGTTGTACATTATTGTTAGTCTTGTTGTAGGTGCACCACTTCACCCTTTGTGCCCTCTCCCCACCCCGCCTTTCCCCTGGTAACCACCAATCAATTCTCTTTGTCTCTATGTTTAACTTCCACCTATGAGTGGAGTCATACAGAGTTTGTCTTTCTCTGCCAGACAAATACTTTTATTTCTTATTTCCATCTTATATGTGAGAGATTTCTTTGACTTTATCTTTATCCTATTGAATTTTTTATTTTGACAATTCTATTGTTAACTTACTTAAGTGTTTCTTTTTTTTTTCCTGAGGAAGATCTGCCCTAAGCTAACATCCATTGTCAATCTTCCTCTTTTTTGGCTTCAGGAAGAGTCACCCTGAGCTAACATCTGTGTCAATCTTCCTCTACTTTGTATGTGGGATGCTGCCACAGCATGGCTGACAAGTGGTGTAGGTCTACACCTGGGATCCAAACCTGTGAACCTGGGCCACCAAATCAGAGCACACCAAACTTAACCACTAAGCCACAGGGCCAGCCCCTACTTAAGTGTTTCTTGATCTCTGACTTTTCCTTTTTAAAATAGAATCTTATCCTTATTTTATAGATGCAATATCTTTCCTAATTTCACTGAGGGTATTAGATTAAAAAGAAAAATCTCTTCTACTATCCAAATTTTCTCTACTTCCTCTAGGGCTAGCTTCCTGTTTATCTTGATCCTTCGTTTGGTTATGCAGATTTCCTCACATTTAAGAATTAGTCAACAGCAAAGGTAACTGGAAGCTATGCAAGCATGGGTTTCACTTTAGGGCTTATCTACATGAAACTAAATTAGAGAACCTAGGAAGGTTGAAATGAAAAGGACCTTACCTTGCAATACTAATACTCAGTCTAATTTCCCTATACTTCTGTTTAATTACTTTAGAAAAGAACCCTCTGATTGGGAACCTGGTGATAGGTCAGTCTACATGCAGTGAGTGACAGGGTTGATGATGGGGCCCAACTATCCTCTGTATACCTCTCGCTCCAGCCTCACTTCAGCCTTTCATCATTATCTGTGGACTCTCCGGGTTCTGCTACAGCAGCTGCCTCCTTCCCCTTCTACGGGTGTTGTTGCCCACTGCATTCCTTACTCTTTTTAGCCATTCAGCACTTTTCTAAATATCTTTTGGCTTCAGAGGTTGATGAAAACTAGTGGTGTGCCGTTGCTGCCTACACCCAAGCTGATTTTTAAATATTCAGGAGTCTTATGAGCTGAGTCTTGTGAGTTAAACCCTTAATACCTTCAAACTGACCACTAAGTGAGTATTCATACTACGGAAATTGGCAAACACTACAGATCAGGGCTTTTAAAAATCTCCCTCACCCCTCCTGAGAGCTGGCACTGATAGCTCCTCTGTCTCTTCTTTACCCCTCCTCTTTCTCTTTTCTTGTGGGCTTACATCATTTTAATTCATTATTATAAATTTAATGCAGTTGCAGGAAGGAAAGAAAATTAATATCTTTGCTCAGTCTACTATCTTTAACCAGAAATCTGTTTTCCTTTTTTGTCTTTAACTAGGGTTGCATTATATAGTCAAACTGTACTGTGTGGCAGTACACAGCACATTTGGGGGTACTTACAGAAGTGCATTTCACAGGCGGTACACAGAACAGACCTCTTACCTGCATATCCAATTCATGGCACCTTTGAGCAATTTCTTCCTTTGCTGACAAAGCTTCATTTAGTTCCTCTGTAGTTTTCTTCAACTGATTAGAAACAAAGAGATACAATAAACACTTCAATATGAAGTGGCAACAATTAATAATTACATATGTACAATATTGAAATAAAACATTTTTCCCTTTTCTTTCTGAGAGGCAGAGAGAAATCAAGAACCCTCTGCCAAGAGTCAAAAGACTGCACTTCTAACTTTAAACATCTTTTAGTCCTAAGTCTTGTCTTTTCTGTTCTTTCCTCATAACAAGTTTTCTTACATGTCGTCTTCTCTCTGGGCTATTTGGCTCTTGGCAATGTTGATTCTGTAATAAGGTAGAAATTTAACCTTGGTGACATATGTCTGCACTAGAGGAATAGCGGTTCAAGTGTTAAAATATACAACTAGTGTATTTCAACACAAGTTTTTTAGTCACATTAAATCTTTGTGATAATTTGTATATCAGTTTTAAAATAAAAGATTTTTATTATTCTGATTCTCAACACAAACCAAACATTCCCAAATTGTGTCCCATTATTACACAAACTCTAAGTTAGCAAAGTATGACAAAAAATAATTAAAATTAATTTTTAAAACCAAAGAAAAAATTGATTACAAAAAAACGCATTCAAGGTGACAACTTTAAAATCAAACACCATAAGGCAAAGGAAAGATAAATTACAACTTGGGTTAAAATTATAGCACATCCAAAGATTTTCCTGCAAAACATTTAGAAATCATGGGAAAGAAATGAGAGAAGACAAAGAATACAAAGATTTCTGTTCATGCTTTGGAACAGATGTCCCAGAATAGCTGGAACATAGAAACTGACAATGTAAGTAACGGCATTTTATTAAAAAATAAAATTAAAATTACAAAATAACTTTTCTGTTAAAACTGCAATACACTGCAGAGTTCATTTAAAAATAAAGTTCCCTAGTGCATTTAAATATGTATTGACAAATCTTCACCTCTTCACAAGATAAAGGGTAGAGGAGATATCTTCAATTGAAGAATACCATTAAATAAAAGGTAAAATATCTTTTGTATGATTAATACATCATAAGATTAAATGCATACAACTTCCCAGGAATGCATCTATTGTGTTAAAAGTGGCATTTAGAAAGTATCACTAACGAAAAAAGAAAAATCATGACTAGAAAACATGAATTACAATAAGTTAAATAAGTTAATTTATTTCAAAGTGGGTTATGCAATAACACTTTAATTACAAATTTAATTACAAATGTGTAATATCTATTAGTAAAGTGGCTTCAGTTCTTGAATTTTAGATAAATAATAAAGAACTACACCAATACATTTCATAAGCTATTTCAATCGAAACATTCTTTTCATTAATATCTACAGTTTATCCTTTTCGATCTTTGCATGGATAAAAACAATGCAAATACCTGGCGATCAAGGTCAACATAGGCATCATTTCCAGCAGAGACAGGAGATTCTTTACTCATCAGCTGGAATTAAGATTTAAATGATTATAACTATGAGACAAAAGAGACATTCTATACAATATACTTACACAACAAACATGAACACTCAGCCACTAAAGAATTATAAAAATTAAAATGAAAACACAAAGGTAAAAGGAACATTTTCTTATACATGAAAGTTTCTCACTCCGGAAATTTTTTTTCACTCAGGATAATGCCTTCACTTAAAATTACACGTCTAAATTCTGGTGCTCATTGTCACTGTAGGTCCAGGCATAAGAATCAACTATTACTTATTCTTATTACTAAAAAGACAAGTCTCTAAGTTAAAAATGTGGCTAAATATTTGAAAACATTGACTTTTCAGTAAAAATATGGTAACACTAAGTAACTATTTCCAAAGAACAAATGTGGGCAACATCAACATTAGCCAGAATTAACTGGCTACAGTTTAATAACACGCACACACGAATCTGTTTTAGCTTCTCTCACCCTTGTGTTTCAAGGAGAGAAGGTCCAAAGGGTGTGTGAGGATTTGAGGGAGAAGGGGATAAAATTCCGATTGTGACAAATGTCAGGGGCAGATTCAAATGGGCCCAATTTTCTATTGTTTCCTTCTTATGTTCTGTCTGAGGACAAAAGAGAGAGGGACAATTAGAAATGTGGGGATGTGCTGTTGAGAGATATTGTAATCTCAGCCTTCATCCCACTCTCTAGAGAACTGAAATGTTATGTTCAGCTGTATCTTTTTCTCAAGATCAGTGGTTTTCAAAGTGAGGTCCCCAAACCAACAACATTCAGCATTGCCTGAGAATCTGTCAGAAACACAAATTCTTGGGTTCCAGCCCAGATTTACTGAATCAGAAACTAGGGGTTAGGGCCCAGCAACTTGTTTAATTTAAGTCCTCCAAGTGATTCTGATGCATACCGAAGTCTGAGAACCACTACTCTACATTAACGTAATGAGAAGAGGTCAAAGTCCCTGGGCATAAATATGGGGGGAAATTCTCAGAATAAAAATACCGGCTTCAATTTTTATGCTTTTATTTTGAGGACATTAATAAAAAGATTTTCAAAAGACTTTTCTTCCAACTGAAACAATATCCATTGTACAGAAAATAAAATCCAGAAAAAAAACATAAAGACAGAAAACCCATTATTCTACCATCTAGAAATAACCACCTTTAAAACTGTGAAATATTTAAGAAGCTACCTGTGCCAACCATGGGTCTGGCACAGTTCAAGCGAGAAAGACAAATCCATTATGGTGTGATAAGGGTTGTGACAGATATTCAGAGAGGAAGTATCTAATTCAGAGGCAGGAAGGAGAGGGAAGTGGAAGTATTTTCTCTCAGTGTTTTTTCTTCTATTGTTACACTGTAGTCCTTTTCAGAACACAGCAACACCTCTGAATAAAAACCTAGGTATTCCGCTCCCTTCATAAGTCTCTTGTTCAGTTACATCTGGTCTATCTGTTCCTCGACTTCCTCAGCACTTCCAGGCCCTAGACCTCTCCACTCTCTCCCTGCTTTTCATTGTCCTTATATTCATTTTCTTCCTTACTTTGCTTAGACTCTTGAGTGAACATCACTGTTTTGCCTGCCTGAAGTTCACTCCTCTTTTTTCTAATATCAACCTGTTTTTGGAAATCTCCCCTTCCCCACTTTAGCTTCCATGGTTTGTCATTTGTTTAATCAATTATCTTCTCTTTCTAGCTTAGATTTCGTGGTCTATTATGTTGATGACTTCTGTCAATATAATCAATTCTCCTCTTACCTCAATTCCTTCTTCCCAGCAAAATCTCAATGCAAGTTCAATCCAACTACCTAATTCTTCTGGCTATATACCCTGACTGCCAAGTACTGAGAGAGTAAAAAAGTTTTAAAAATCATAAAACACTATTAATACATAGTTTCGAATCTCAACTGGGCCTTCAAAGTTGCCCAAAAAGTAGTTACGCTTCCCCAGTCAGCAGCCTCTTGATTCCCTTTAAACATTATTCCAAACATTTCCTACTTCTCTAACCTCACCAATTCCCCCACTCTTCACCCAACCTTGCTTCCAGATATGAATTTCCCCAATTTCCTATACCTTAACCTACAAAATTGGCAACATTCATGCCCATCCTTTCCTTCTTCGATTTTGTTATAATACAAGTGCTATTCTTCCCATCTAAGACTAATCCCTCCACTTGTGCTCTCAACCCAGTCTCTCCCCAGCTTCTCACAGACCCTGTACCATTTATCATCCTCTTCGTTCTATCTCAACCTCTACTTTCTCTTTCTTGTGCCTTCTTCCTATTACCATTTAAATAGTTAAAAGACTATCATTTACTTGACTGTATTCACATTTCTCTAAAGAAGATAACACACAAATGGCCAATACATGAAAAGGTGCTCAACATCATTAGTGTTTAGGAAAACGCAAATAAGCCACAATGAGATACCACTTCAGACTCACTGGGACAGCTATTATCGGAAAGATGGACAATAACAAGTGTTGGCAAGGAGGTGGAGAAATCAAAACTCTAGTGCAATGTTTGTGGGAATGTAAAATGGTGCACCTCCCATGGAAAACAGGTTGGTGCATTCTCAAAAGGTTAAACATAGGATTACTGTATGACCCAGCAATTCAATTTCTAGATATATATCCAAAATAACTAAAAACAGGTGTTCAAAAAAAACCTATACACTAACGTTCATAGCAGCACTATTTACAATAGCCAAAAGGTGGAAACAACTTAAATGCCCATCAACTGACAAATGGACAAACAAAATGTGGTAAATCCATACAACAGTAGATTACTCAGCCATAAAAAGGAACGAAGTATTGATACATGCTACAACATAACCTTGAAAACATTCTAAGTGAAACAAGCCAGACATAAAAGGCCACATATCATATGATTCCATTTATATGAAATATCCAGAATAGGAAAATTTATAGAGACAGAAAGCAGACTACTGGCTGCCAAGGCTGAAGGGAGGAGGAAATGAGTCTTGCCTGTTTAAAGGGTACAGGGTTTCCTTTTGTGGCGATGAAAAAGTTCTGGAAACTAAATAGTGGTAATGTTTGCCTAATGTTACGAATGTACTAAATATCACTACTGGTAAATTTTATGTTATGCGTATTTTACCACAATAAAAAAAAAAATCAAAGTCAGTAGCACCTTAATAAAGACATAAAAATAGAATGTGCCTTAAAAAAAAGAGAGAGAGAGAGAGAGAGAGAAACTACCATCTTACAAAAACCCTTCTTCGGTCCCATCATTTCACCCAGCTACCCCTGCCTTCCTCCTAGGTCATCAAGCCTGCTGACTGGAGCTCTGAGCTTTTCAGATCTGTCCACCTCTCTCCACCCTGACTGCCATCACCTAGTTCAGCCTTCCATCATTCTTCACTGGACAATTATTAAAGTCTCTCAACTGCTCTCCTCTTTTCTAGCCTTGTTTTCCTCTAACCCACTCTTCTCACTGCATGGATTTTCTCAAATACAGACTTCAATGCACTTTCTCCTTAAAATCTGTTCATTAATTTCCAAAATTCCAACTCTTTTAACAAAACTGCTCAATATCCTAATAATCTGACGTCTCATTTCATGTCTAAGCACTCTGCACGTACAGGCAGTCTTCTTTCAGTGCCTCCAACACGCCGTGCAGGTCTTGCTTATTCGTGTCGCCTGGACTTCAGAACAATTGTTGCCCTTTTCTGACCTCATCTCCTCCTTCAGTGCTCAGTCTAGACGACACTTCCTCTGAGTAGCCTTCCTGAACGTCTCCAGACTGAGTCCAATACTCCCTGAGGTACTCCTACATTTTCCCCATCAGGGTACTTTTCATTTTGAATACTTTGCAAGTATCTGAATTGCTTGTTCATTCATTTCTCCCATGAGACTTACACTTTGTGAGGCAAGAGACCATTATATAGCTGATAAAAATTTGTTTAAAAAAAGGGAGGGAGGGAGAGACCATGTCTATGTTTTTCATAATTGCATCCCTAATGCCTACTACGGCTCCTGGTGCATAGTAGGTGCTCAATAAGTGTTTACTAAATGAATAAAATGAATAGACCCATAATCTATTCTTACGATCTAACTGTATGTATTGCTTTGTTCACTTGACATTTTAAATGTTTTCCCTTTGTCATAAGACAACTCCAACGTACCTCTTGAATGGCTGTCATGACAACATGTTGAACAGATTCCTCCATCATCATAATGGCTTGGATGTACTCTGAAAACAAGAACAATCTGGAATGTCACTGTTCAAGTTAAAGATAGTCAAGGGAATAAAGGCTAACACTTCATGATTCTTATAAGGAGTTTCCTGTTTTGAGTCTTCCTAGGAATTCCTCATATATATAGTCAAACATATGTGCCATAGGTAAAGTAAAAGCTGAGAATCACAGTATTTATCTTTCCTTCAGATAATGTTCCCCCCACCCACCATTCCTTATAAAGTTGAGGCTACAGCTAAAGGTCACAAATATGCAGGATCTCAGGAACTTAAAACAAATGAAATAGGAAAGCTGAAAGCCAGGATGGAAAGGACTCCATATTACTGTTCTTAAAATCTGAACATTATCTGTCTTTCACATTATTCTTTGCTGCATGTTAAAAAACTCTGAAGTTTGGGCTTTATTCTTATGTGACATTAAAGCATTGAATTGCGTATAATCCCTACCTTATTATTTTCTACTATAGAAAAAACTTAATGAACCTGAAAGCTGCTTAGAACAAAAAATTATGATGAATTTGAGGTAGAAACTGATAACATAGTTAAACAAATATTGTAGAACACTGGGCTTTAAAACAGTGACCCGTGTCTTTTTTTTTTTTTAAAGATTTTATTTTTCCTTTTTCTCCCCAAAGCCCCCAGGTACATAGTTGTTTATTTTTAATTGTGAGTCATTCTAATTGTGGCATGTAAGACGCTGCCTCAGCGTGGCTTGATGGGCGGTGCCATGTCTGCGCCCAGGATCCGAACCGGCGAAACCCTGGGCTCCTGAAGTGGAGCGCACGAACTTAACCACTCGGCCACGAGACCGGCCCCAGTGACCCACATCTTTAATATACTAAAGCACCAACTCCATCCATCTTACTACTCTCACCACTGCCAAGAAAGAGAAGACTCTCTTGGCTATCAGTAGTGACGAAGTTGGAAAAAACAATTTCTTGCCTTCTAAAAAAGCCCCGGAAGTAGTTTTCGTTATTTTCAAATCCAACAATGGATAATGAAAGTGTCATTACACATAAAAAATCAGCAGGCCAGTTGGATTCCAACAAATATGGTAAATGTTTTAATAAGAAACACTTAAAAGGGTAAAGTGATTAGGAAATTTTAGCCTCAACCTGCCTTTCCCCCTAACACATCCAAAAAACAAACACCGAAAAATTGTCTCAGCATTCCAACTATTACATGAAGGAGTCTTAATATGAAATCGTTCAAGTGATCTTTTGGCAAGAAAGAGACATGTATTTGAAATGCCAAATTCTAATCCTGTGCTTGACAGGTAACTTGTTGAAAAAAAAAAGTATTTTGAAAGCATTATTAAATTATGACATTTTGACATTCTGGTTGTTAATGCCAAAGCTTTTAGTTAATGCAAAACATATTTTTCAGGAAGTCATGTCCTAAGGATATTTGTACCCAGTCAGATGTGTGGTGACACAAATATACACAGCACACTTAGATCACAGGCACTGTGCTTCCGCCAGCAGTAGAAATATATCCTAACTGACCCACTATTTGGTTAAAAGAAAATTCCTTTAGTCTAAGCTAGATTTTTCGTTTTGTTTTGTTTTGTTTTGTTGTTAATGGGGAGCCCCTCAAAGGAGTGCTGGAATACAAGGGAGTGCTTCTAGATATTCTGCTCAGAGGCATGAAACAGAATTCCAGGCTATGGAGAGAATGGCCCAGCTAGGATGACTAAACAGCCCCCAAATAAAAGTCTGTGAACACAGAAGAGAAGCAGCAGTGGCCCTGAGAACGGGGAAGGAAAATTCATGGTGGCTTCCTGGAGGTGAAGACAGCAGTGGGAGCAGAGAGGCTGTGCAGTTAGTAAGGTGCGAGAGGGGAAGCGTTAGTTAAGAAGCGGTGTTGCCACGTCAAGGCCCTTCCCCGCGAACACCGTAGAATGCTAAATGATAAAATGATGATGAGAACTACATTAATGTACAATTTTTGAAAAATAAAAAAATTTACAAATCTTAAATGTCTGAAATACAAGCATCTATGATTACGAGGTGCAGATCTATGAGGCAATGCTGGAAAATGAGGTGTGCCATGTCAGGGAGTTTATCCTGAAAAGCTAGCTTTTAGGTCCAAAATCTACAGTGCTGTTCAGTATAAAGAGTGTTAAGTCTACAAGTGGAAGTGACATGGGCTTTTGTCCCTCCCTAGGCTCTCAAAAGCACGACATCTTGGGCAAGTCACATAAACTTATGAGTCTTAATTTCCTAATCTGAAAACAGTATTTTTTGTTCTGTTAGTGCTCAGTAGAGTACCAGGCAGAAGGGAGACACACAGTAAATATTTTTTTTTTTTTAAGATTGGCACCTGAGCTAACAACTGTTGCCGATCTTTTTTCTTTTTTCCCTTTCTTCTTTCCCCCCAAAGCCCCCAAGCACATAGTTGTATATTCTAGTTGTAGGTCCTTCTGGTTGTGCTGTGTGGGATGCCGCCTCAGCATGGCTTGATGAGTGGGGCCATGTCCGCGCCCAGGATCTGAACCAGGGAAACCCTGGGCCTCTGAAGCAGAGCACATGAACTTCACCACTGGGCCACGGGCTGGCCCTGGTAAATATTGTTATTAACTGTGTTTTCTACTACTAATCTTTGCTTTTTCAAATTTACCACCACTTATTTGCTCCAAATGGAGAAGTCAGATAGCCAAGATAAATGTAAAGTCAACTTTCTGAGCGATTGCCCTCCCTTCTTCTAATTGAAAAAATGATCTAAACACAAAGCCCTTTTTATTTGTATAGTACTTCATGGATTACAAAGCAAATACACCCAGACAACTTCATTTACTCCTTGTGACTATCAGGTTTTATATCCTGATTTTGTATCATCAACGTGCAGTGACTGGTAATACTTAATTCAAAAATCCATTTAATTTGAATCTTTGTTCTCAACTGTGTTCCTGAGAGCAGAGAACACCCTCCAGATAAGTATGATGTTAAAATACTGTTCAAAGTTTTCATCATTTACATACAATGTCAGTGGAAAAACTGAGTCAGGGTTTTATACAGAACTTTGGTCTATGCGACAAGCTCAATAAATAAATATGATTGTCTTCTTTTCCATAGGAATATGGATATAGGTAACATCCTTATTTTCCTATTCCTACCCTGTAATAAATATAATTAGCCAAGTCTTAACAGTTATACACTTCCAAGGACCCTTATGTATTAAGGATAATCCTAAGAATTAATGAATCTCCTAACAGAATACATAAGAAGCCATCTGAACTCAATGAATTACATTAAATAATTTTTCATCCACCCTTTAAAATCAAAACATCTACTTAGAGATTTAATGTCTTGAATCTTATTTATATCAATCGTCTAATATTTGACAAAAAAACTTAGACATTTCAATAATATACAAAAATCACGAATGTAGAAAATTCTCTATTTAAATTTTGAGTTGCACTGAATAAAAAAAAGTAAAATTTACGAAAAGACCATGGCATGCTAAAATCTAAAAGCAATGGGGCTGGAGAGAAATAAATACATTGTTAGAAAAAATTCCTGAATCAGAGACCAATAAAACTAGCCATAGCTTCAAGAAAACAATGTTAACTATTACTAAACATCACTAGAACACCAAAAAAGTACAGACAAATTAATAAAAATCTGTTTTGCATGACCAGAGATGGGGTAGGAGGAAGAAGAAAAATACCTTTAGGCTTAAAAAAAACCCCACCTTCTTCAAAAGTCATGTAAGTAACAGTAAAATACTGTGCCATCATCATTTAGCACTCCCTATCTAACTTTCCTCCTGCTTCATCTCTTTGCACCTTCTTCACTATTCTCCAATTATAGTTGTGGGTTTTCTTAATCCCTCAAAGGTAATGGAGGTCTTTCTAACATTCAGTTTCTACGATTCGGATTCCTCTTAATACAGTACCCTCCATATCTTTGCTTAAATAACTTCCCTGACCCAAACCTAGACTGTCCCCATACACTTTACCTTCAAGCACTCATCACACTCAGACAGTTACATGTGGCATTATTTACTGCCCGCCCCCTCCATTCACCTACGAGTTCAGGAGGGCAGGCATCGTGTCTGTTCCACCTGACACTGTGTTCCTAGCTCCAGCATAATGCATGAGTTCAGTAAATATTTGTGAAATAAATGCTCTGTACTTGCAATCTAAAATATCCAATTTTAAGTTCCTAGAGCTGAATTGATCCAGTATATCATTATCATTATTACTGATATTATTAATTAATTTAGCTGGACTTCGTCCAATTAACAGTAAATTTCACTACATTCAGTGTAGTTAAAAGTAATCTACTCAAAGAATTATGTAATCTTGCAGAATGGGAAAGAGTGTCATCACAATCACATTTATCACAACTTGCAAAACTCTTTTATGCTTGCAAACAAATTAGCGAAATCATAGAAAATGGCATTCTTTGAGAGCGGCCTTAAAAAGATGCTATCATTTGTACTGGTGATTTATATATAAAACATACAATATATATTACTTTCCTTGTTATTTTAAATGCATACATACACTAACTTGAAATAAATTACCTTGCTTCTGTTCACAGTTCACAGCGCAGCCTAAAATGAGCTGAAGCATCCTTCCAAGCTCGGCAGCATCAGAATGCTCCCCAATAAGGTTCACATCAGGAAGGGTAAAGTCATTAATTTGCTGTCCTAAAATCTGAATGGAGACAAAAGGATTAGAATTGCATTTACATTTATATGAACAAATGAAATATGTGATAGAGATTAATTTGTCAGCAATGGAAACTCACCGCTAAGCCCAGAGCTGTCATGTCATTCTCACTTCCCAATTTCTACTTTTACCTCCTATACCTAAGATATAACTATCTTGAGTCACAGCAACTTAGGCCCTAATCTGATATGTGGTATGCATACTGAGCAAAGATACTGAGTACTATCGATCCCTCTACCACCCCTAGAAAGACTGGATGTGTACCCTCTGAAGAAGTGGAGCTAGAGAGGTTCTGAACCAGAGGGTACCAGAAAGAGTGGAGATTAAATACAGGTTCATGTTCCCGACAGTAAGATTCCTTCTAGCTACCTCCACTCCATTTGACTCCAAAACGCTGATAGCAAGACACTTATATCAGGTAGGAGAATGGAAGACTTTTGTATGGGGAAACTGACTGGCCCCAAAAGAAATGACTCACATGTAAATATAAGGTCACTGTCTGATAACTCTACACTGAAAAAAGAAGATCCTAAAAGCACAGAAACAAGATGAATGTGGCTGTAGTGTTACGGGTGAGGGGAAGAGCAGCATAAGAGGAGGTTAAAGGGGTCAGGCGGTACCTGGTCGCTTCTGGTAAGAAGTAAGGATTTGATTCTCAACACAATAGGAAACCATGAAAGACTTTGAGGAGGAAAGTGACAGAATCTAATTTTTATTTTTAAAAATCATCTTGGCTTTAGAGTATAGAGCAGACTGTAGAGAGGCAAGAGTGAAATCAGGGTCTCCAGTGATCTAAGCAAGAGCTAATAATGGCTTGGTATGGGTGGCAGCAGTAAAGACAGAGAAAAGCTATATTTTGGAGGTCTAACTAATAGATCTGGCTGACGATATCAAAAGAAGGACGGACCGTAAAATGATTTCTAGGTTTTGGGCTTGAGCAGTAGGGTGGATGGTAGGGTCACTTACTGAGATGATGAAGACAGATAACTGAAGCATACACACAGGTAAAACTGCAGGCAAGCTTGTGGGGGAACCAGTAAGGAAACAACACAGGTTTCTAGGGCTGCGTCCATTTGATACCTGTGGTCATAACATTTAAAGGAAACTAGTTCCACTGCCTGATTCTTTTCCTCAGGAATGTCTTGACTGTTCTGAAGCAGACCCAGAGGATAAACTGAGTTAATATAGGGATGGGGGTTTGCCAAGGAATAAACTGGAAGTAGGCAAGGGAGTTGGTTACAATAATGCAGGTACTATAAACTACCTTCACAAGTAAGGGAAGAGAGGAGAGAGTTAACAGGTAGCACAAAGTAAACTTTAACAGAAACTTTAACATAAATATCTACAAACTATCCATAATACAGTGAGAAAGATATTTCTCTTGTGACCCCCTAATAGATGCCAGTTTGAACGAACATCCTAGAATCTATACAACGAAGATAAACTGATTATTAATTTTGAGGTAATTTTTCCTTTACTTGTCTCAAGTAATATTGTAAAATATTATACAATTAAACTATCCTATAGTAACACTTCAAATAGAATGAGAAAAAAGTCCTTACCTCATGATTATAATCCAGGATTCCTTTTAAAATTTTCTTTAGATTGCTTATCTGTTTAAAAAGAGAGAAAACAACTGAGTAAAAGGCAAGCACAGATCAAAATATAGTTTAACAGAAAAATTTCTGAATCAACTAATCATTTTAATCATAAAGTAAACACAAACAATAAAATTTAATAGCCTATATGAATTATTATGGACTATCAATGGCTTAATTTATTTGATATAAAAAATTTATAAAACAAATTAAGTCTCCAATTATCTTAAAGTTTCAATGTTATGACCACACTGAGAAAAAATGGAGGGTAACTGAACAAGACTTAACAGTAAGATTAAATTATCTAGATTTTCTCCGGGTGAAGAAAAAACATGCCACCCTTAATGAAGACCAAGTTCAGCGCTGTTTTCCTTAGAAAAGTGGAGGTTAAATTCTAAGGTTAGAGCATTAAAAATAAATTATAGTAAAAACTGGCCTTGGAAATCTCTTAAAGTAACCTATCACGTGTAATGTCTCCAAATCCTTCCACTGTCAGAAACGACTGCTATTTCTTTAGTTGAACACCAAAGTAAATATTTAGGAGCTATTAGATTAAAAAAAATCTTGAAATGCTAGCATCACACTCAGCATTGCAAGATACTTGTGCTATATGAAGCATCCTAGAAATGAGACAGGATGAAGGACCAAAAGATATCTCCCAACACTCACTCACTTTGGAGCAGAGGTTTACTGGCCATATGCCATCGGGGTGAAATGAAAGGCAGAATGACCTGCACTATATACTGTGAACTGGTATTCCTCACCACCCCCCACCTCCCGCCTTTTTTGACCCAACTCACATGGTTGAATTTATGTTAAGCTAAATGTATATATGATATGATTCTGTAGATCACCTATCCAGCCATTGCTAGCCAATGTTAGCAGTTGAAGATGTCCTAGGATAGAAGACAGTATCTGTGGCTATCAAACAAAATAGGCTGAATCATAGCAATGCAACCCAGTGGTTAGTCAAAGACAGTTATTTATTTTTTTATTTTTGAAGATTTTATTTTTCCTTTTTCTCCCAAAGGCCCCCCCCCCGCCCCAGTATACAGCTGTGTATTTTCAGTTGTGAGTTCTTCTAGTTGTGGCATGTGGGACGCCACCTCAGCATGGCCTGATGGCCTGACAAGCGGCGCCATGTCCGTGCCCAGGATCCGAACCAGTGAAACCCTGGGCTGCCGAAGACATACTTATTTTTAAGGGAGAAAATAAACTGAAAACTTACTTTTAAAAAAATCTCAAATAAAACTAAAATGTTTATACTTCCGGAAAAATCCGAAGACATGGAAGATACATACTTTATTTCCTTTTTCTAGGATGTTCACTTTTTCCTATCTTAATATTTTAATTAGAAAGTTATAAAAAATCAATGTGCTCATTTAAAATGATAGTTTATTTCCTATTAAAAAAGCTATCAATCTCATTATTAATCAATGGTTTCTTACAATTAAATAAATAAAATATAGGATAAAATACAGAGAACAGGAATGCAAATCAGAACTGACATTTTTAGAAGAACATAATAAACTTTTTCCCTTCTCTATATTACTGCCTTTGCCACACTTGTGACACTCCAGTGTGGTGTGTTTATGTGCGTATTGTGTGTGTGGCAGGTGGGACATCCAACTCTCTCTTTGGTCAAGCCAGCAAGCAAACATAAAATGATTAGTAGCATTATTTTAAACATTCATGAATTGTTTTAAACATGTTATAACATTGAAAAGTAATCAATTTAATTGCTTATTCTTGAAAGACTTTTTAGAAATTAAAACAGTGCCATTAAGCAGTGTCCATTCACTCTAGCTTAGTAAAAAAGAAAGAATTGGATTTTGGCATGCTCAATAGCTAAGCAATCAAATATTTTTCATCAAATGCTTGTTTTATGGGGGAAATATAAAGACAAACTAAGCTTAGCTTAAGTCCAGGGGCTTCATGTGCTTAATCATTTCCATTTCTGAGTCTCTACCAACCTATATCAAAAAGAAATGGATTCAGAGTTTTCCAAACGGCTAGCCATGACCATTACTGGGTTACAAAAATCAATTTAGTGTAAGAAAATGATCAGATGGAGAACAAATCAGTGGTTGCTCAGGATTAGGGCGAGGGGTCGTGTGGATGTGGGTATAAAAGCAGCAGCAGGGGCTTTGCAGAAATGGAACAGTTCTCTGTCTTCATGGTGGTGGTCCTCATATGAATCTACACCTCAGTAGACCTGCACACACAAACTCAAAAAGAGGGTAAGACTGGTGAAATTTGAATAAACTGTGGATTGTATCAATGTCAGTTCCCTAGTTTTGATACTGTATTATAATTATGCAAGATGTTACCACTGGAGAAACTGTTAAAGGTACATAGAACTTCTCTGTACATTTTTTTCTGCACCCTTGCCCCCTGTGAATCTATAATTATTTCAAAATATAAAGTCAAAAATATAATTTAGTGGGTTGCAACTAGTATTTTAAAAAATGTAACAGAAACATCACTGCATAAAGTAAGGTTAAAAATTTGTTCAACTATATATGCATATACATTTAGCTGGGCAGCAGGTTGCAGTGTAAACTATATTTCTTATTGTGGGGTTTTGGTCAAAGAAGCTTGAGAAACAATGGAACTTAAGACTACTAGGAAGGAAATAAAAATAGTTCATTCTCTGAGTGTTTTGGACACAGTTAATAATGATCAATATTTTCTCACTATTAATAACACTAGCAACTAACATTAGAAGTGTCCTGAACTATCCTAAGTGCATCACATATATTAACTCATTTATTTCTGTGAAGTAGATTCTATTACAATCGTCATTTTACAAATGGGGAAACTGAGGCACAGAAAGGTTAACAGACGATCCCAGAGATAGTAAATGGTAGGGCTGTGATATGGACCCAAGCACTCTGGCTCCAGAGACCATGCCCTCAGTCACTGTGCTTTACTGACTTCCACTGTATCTTGGGGAGCAACTTCAGGCTCCCTCTAATCTTCAATTCTAGATGATTTCACTAGAGGCTAGGTTTCTAACACTCACTGGACATACGAGAGCAAAAATCAACAAATATCATACACACGTAAGATTGATTAACATGGAAAAATTTTTTTAAATACCTTTAGTCTCCAATTATCTCCTACTTCAGTTTTGATTCTGTTTAGCCAATTTTCATCAAAATATGCAGGATCTCTGCAAATAAAAAACTAGCATATTAAGATCATGTAGCTATGAAGCTAAAACAAAGAAAATCAAAACCCATCTTGTATCATCACTTAACTGCAACAAAAAAAAATGTATTTGCCACATATCAGCCACTAAAGAACCCAGTACATGAGACCAGATGCAATTATAGATTTCTCTAAAATTAACTGTTACGAGCTCATTAAAAACTATATATTTTATTTAAAAAACCCTAAAAGGTCAAAAATAACATACAGTTAACATATTTTAAAAACAAATTATACACTAATCTGGAATTGACATAATTTGTAAATACCACACTAATATCTAAAAACAGTTAAAATTAATGACACAATTTTAAGTAGACAAAAGAAATATATTAAGAAGGTTAAAATAAGCTTTTCAGTTAATATTTCAATGACTTCTATCACCTAATACTTCAAAGGTCACAAATAATGTTGACTAAATTTCAATTTCTTTAAATAATATGAATTGAGAAGCTACATTCTCAGATATAATACTAGGCATTAGACAAAGTTGGACACTGTTTCTGTTTGCAAAAGGCTTAAAATCTAAGAGTACATTAGTGTGGACAAACAAATTCAAACGACAGAAGCTGAATATACTTATGCTTATTTTTCTTAGGAAAATTTCTCAAACTTCTATAAACGCTAGAAAGAAAAAAAACTTTTAGTCCAGCATGATCTTCATTTTGAAGTTTTTGAAACCAATACGCTAAGAAATTAAATTCGTTCAAGATCATAGACTGAACACCTATGTCTGTCCTGCTCTAGCAAGTGCTAAGTCCAAGATCTTTCCATAACATCACAACTGTCTCCATTCATCTCAAAAACGTAATAGCAATGAGAGAAACAGCTTAGGGAAAATCTACATTTCAACTTATCCTGTCAATCAAACTGATAAATACAATCTGTACTAAATTTTGTTCAAATTATCTTTAAACAAAGTAATATGCTATTTAGAATTTTAAAATTTTATTAAAAAAGAAAAACTGCATTTATTTAGGCATAAGTATTTATGAAAAAGTGTAAAAAAATTACCTCTGTAGAAATCTATTATTTTTGAAGACTGTATCAAAATTAACATACTAACTTTACTGTCTCTCTGCTTTTAAAAACAGCTTTATTGAGACATAATCCACATATGATACAACTCACCCATTCAAAGTCTACGACGCAATGGACTTTAGCATATTCAGAGTTGTACAACTACCACACAATCTAATTTTAGAACATTTTCATCTTCCCCAAAAGAAACCCTGTATCCATTAGCTGTCACTCCCCATTTACCTCTCTCTCTAGCCCCTAGGAATTACTAATGTACTTTCTGTGTCTGTGGGTTTACCTACTGTGGACATGTCATATAAATGCTATCATGCTCTGCGTGGTCTTCAGTGTCTGGCTTCTTTCACTCAGCATCTTTTTAAGGTTCATCCATACTGCAGCACGTACCAACGTTATTCCTTTTTATGGCTCAACAACATTTCATTTACAGACATACTACATTTTGTCCATCCATTCACCAGCTGATATACATTTGGCTTGTTTCCACTTTTTGGCTATTACAGATAACAATGCTTTGAACACTTGTGTACCAGTTTTTGCGTGGACGTAGGTTCCACGTGGGTATATGCCTGGGGTAGAATTGCTGGGCCCCATAATAACTCTGTGTTTAACACCTGAAGCATGCCAAACTGTTTTCCAAAGTAGCTGCACCATTCTACATTCCTATCAGCAATGTATGCTGATTCCAATTTCTCCACAGCCTTGTCAACACTTATTATTATCTGTCTTTTTAGTTATAGCCATCCTAGCAGATATGAAGTGATATCTTACTGTGGTTTTGATTTGCATTTATTTCCTTAATGGCTAATGATGTTGAGTGCCTTTTTTTTTTTTTTGGAGGAAGATTAGCTCTGAGCTAACATCCTCTGCCAATCCCCTTTTCTTTTTTTTTTTTTTTTGCTGAGGAAGATTGGCCCTGAGCTAATGTCTGTGCCCGTCTTCCTCTATTTTACATGTGGGACGCCTGCCACAGCATGGCTTGAAAAGCAACACGTAGGTCCACAGCCGGGATCTGAACTGGTGAGCCCCAGGCTGCCAAAGCAGAATGTGCGAACTTAACCGTTGCGCCACCAGCCAGGCCCTGCTCAGCACCTTTCCATGGACTTAGTGGCCATCTGTATATCTTCTTTGGTGCAAAGTCTATCCAGAGTCTTCACCTATTTAAAAATTGGGTTGTCTTTTTATTATTGAGGCGTAGTTGTTTTTTTGTTCTGGGATTTTTTTTTTAGTATTCAAAAAGCCCCTTATCAGGCCTAATCTCACATTCCATGAGTCGTCTTTTCACTTTCTTGGTGGCATAATTTGCACTACAAACATTTTTAATTTTGATGAAGTTCAGTTTATCTATCTTTTGCTTTTGGTGTTGCATCTAAGAAGCTTTTGCCTAATCCAAGATCAGGAGGATTTACTCCTATGTTTTCTTCTAAGAGTGTCACAGTTTTAGGTCTTGTATTTAGGTCTGTGATCCATCTGTGCACAGTGTAAGGAAGGGGTCTAACCTCATTCTTCTACATGCGGATATTCACACTCATCTATTTTTGTTTTAAGCTTAATCTAGCTTCTTTAGTTGAGGTTCTTTTGTTTTTAAGTAAGAGAAACTAATTTGAGCAAACCTGAGCAAAAAAAGGAACCCTAGTGGAAGATCACTGAGGGATACTATGGCACTGAAAGATAGCTGGCCCTCACGAAGTCCTGGAATAATGATCCAGAAAGCTGTTAAGAATCCAGATAGTAGCCTCTGACTTTTCTCTTTGTTTCTGTCCATTTATACCGTTTTCTCTCTGTACATCAACGTTTTTCTATTTCTACATACACAATGCTGAAGATAACTGCAGATGTGTCCAAATCTTCACTATTTCAGTTCAAGCAAATAGTTTAAAGACCAGCCGTGACTCAGTTCCAATTCTGAATTTCCAGGAAAATCTGAATGATCCAGCTAGAGTCTGTTTTTCATCCCTAGTCCAATTATATGTGACCAAAAGGATGGAAGGCTGCAAGTAGGGCACACACAACTTTAGGTGGAAGAATTACACCCGTCACCAGAGGGGTGAGTTTTTAGAGAAAGTGACTGTTGTAAACTGCACAGACAACCCCAAAAAACCGTCTTCTTTGCTTAAAATCTCTTATAAAAATAAAAATAGGTAGTGCAAAGAAAAACAACTGAAGTGAATTCTACTAAAATATTAAGTAATTATAAAAATAATATATATTCCTCTTTTTGTTTGAGGAAGACGTGCCCTGAGCTTAACATCTGTTGCTAATCTCCCTCTATTTTGTTTGTCGGTCGCTGCCATGGCATGGCTGCTGACGAGTGGCGTAGGTCTGTGCCTGGGATCTGAACCTGGGCCACCAAAGCAGAGCATGCTGAACTTAACCACTAGGCCACCGGGCTGGCCCTTCAATATTTTTTGATATGTAAATAATCCAAAAAGCACAATCATTGCCAACCAAGTATTGTAAGTCTTTTCAACCAAAAAGGACTCATAAGGAGGGGAACTGGTAGGTTTGGTGCTACATGGCTGATGATTACCCAAAGCCAAAGCACTGGGCTTACTGGCTGAGTGGCAATTCAGAGTTACACAGCTAAAAGATACTTATATTTCACCAGAAAACCCCTTACATTATAAAAAAGAATGTTCTAAAACATCTGAGAAATTACATACTCCAAGAATTCCAAGATTATGGGATATTTCATTTGCAATTTAGAGCAATGAATGCTTATGAATAAAAGAACTCAAAAAAATCAGTCAAATCACTATGACGCAGTTTGCTTATTTCTTAAAAGAGTATAAAAGCAAAGTCTCAGAATCACATCTGAGCTAGGAGGAGAAGACAACAGAAACAGCTGCTGCTATCATGTGCTAAGCACCTACAAGATGCCAGGCATTGAACCAGGCACTTTACACTCACAGGCAGATCACAAGGACAGAATTATTACCCCATGTTACCATTAGGAATATCAGACTCAGAAATTAAGTAATGTTCCCAAGTTCAAACAAATAGTTAAGGGACAGAGTTGACAGTACAATCATTTTTGTTAAAAAAATATCAGTAGAGTTCAACAAAGCACTAGTTTTAGCAAACAAGACCAAGGTCCTGTGGCTAATGAACTCCTCCATGCTCAGTAATCTAGGTCACAAAGAGACAAAGATCAACATAGCTCACCATACTCTGTATGCATTAAGGGAAGATGTTTGTTCTCATTTACTACTGTACTGCCCATTACCTCATGTCTGACACATAGCAGGTTCTCAATAAATACCTGTGGACTGAAATACACTGGGAAAGTGATGGCACTTTTATTTAATAAGCTTCAATCTCCTACTTGGGCAGAACATAGCAAGAACAGTAGTCTACAGCCTTCTCATATTCAATATGACTTTTCCAAGTAACAAACTTTGACTCAATATGCAGGCATCTAGCCATAATGTTTCTATAAGTAGTTTACAATTTCAGCAATGTTTTCTTTCTTGGCGGGGGTACTAAATTACTTTATTTGAAGGAATGGTACAAATCCAAGAATTTAAGCAGATGTTTTGGTCCAACTTATAGAAAAGGTAAAGGTAACCCCAACATGCATGCACTGCCTCGGTGGATCAGGGAAGTCACCCGGTGGCTGGCGGAAGCTCCAAAGATGTCTACGTCCTAATCAGCAATGTCTTCTAAGTAGCCCTTAAAATAATGCTCTCAGGCTAGGATCAAACAACACAAAGGTTAACTTTCTCCAAAATCTTAATAGATTATAGTTCTGTACAGATATGTAAATAACAATTGATAATCTTACTGAGTGTTCTTCATGAGTAAGAAGCTAGAGGAAGAAGCTATCTTTAGCTTCTTATTATGTCCTGACTCCTATTAAGAAAAAAAAAACCACCACGAAACATACAAACCATTTCTTCTTTTTTTTTTCTTTGAAGATTAGCCCTGAGCTAACATCTGCCACCAACCTTCTTCTTTTTGCTGATGAAGACTGGCCCTGAGCTAACATTCCTGCCCATCTTCTTCTACTTTATATGTGGGATGCATGCCACACCATGGCTTGACAGGTGGTGTGTAGGTCTGTGCCCAGGATCTGAACCGGCAAACTCTGGGGTGCCGAAGCAGAGCGCTCGAACTTAATCACTTGGCCATGGGGCCAGCCCCTAATTTTAATTCTTAATTCCTGGAATACACTGTCTGCTTACAGTCAGTTCCTTTCACAGAAACCGAAAAATTACATTTTATTTCTACTGCTAAAACTATTTAAGCATTGTAATATTCTTATTGAACTTCCCCAAATTAAGATGGGGTCTAAAATAAACACTGTACTTTGAATCCATTCCATTCCGTAACATGGATTTTTATTAGCAAACTCTAGTATTTTTTATAGCTATACTGATTCTTAGATCTATTTTCTAACAGTCTTTAATTAGCTAAAACACTCATTTTGGTCCCCCTGCCACTAAATCTGTATTGGAGAGTTAGCTCTAATTAAATTTCACATCCATAATGACAACAAAAATACAGCAAATTATGCTTAACCTCTATTGTGTCAAAATAAGCAATCCAGGCACATAAGGGGCAGGCTCCAAACCAAGAACAGGCTACGCGGGGAGAGTACCATAAAAGGAAAAGTATCCATTTAAGAGGCATTCCACCATTGTCCACAGCCTGACCTTCATTTTACCTCCTTTGGTCTCATCTATTTTCTTTTTCCCTCTTTCCTGAACTTTGAAAACAAAAATTAATGTCACTTTACAGGCATAACTCACTACTTCTGATCTTACTCTTTCAATTAATACATGGTTGTCATATATACATTTGGTCTTGTGTATGGTTCCTGGCACTGAACTCCTAAAACCCTTTGAATTTCCTAATAGGAGTGTCTTTTGTAATGCATAATGAGCCCTTTCAGACCACACCTGAGTTTACGCTAATAAGGTGATTTATTGTGGGACTCCTAGATAGCTTCAGGATGGGCTGGTCCCAGAGGAACCAATGTGATTAGACGGTTGGAACTTTCAGCTCCATCCCCTGACCTCCAGCAAGGGACTCAGATTGAGTTCAAGCACATGGCTAATGATTTCAATCATGCCTTATGTAATGAAATCCCAAATAAAAATCCTTCACAACAGGGTGTGAGGAGGTTCCGGGTTGGTAAACACGTCAATGTGCTGGGAGGGTAACACATCTGGAGAGGGCATGGACGCTCTGCACTGCCCTAACTCCATACCTCATCCTTTTTATCACTTTCATTTGGCTGTTTCTGAGTTGTATTATTTTTAATAAAACTGTCATCAGGAGGCTGGCCCCACAGCCAAGTGGTTAAGTTCACATGCTCCGCTTCGGCAGCCCAGGGTCTCTGATTCGGATCCTGGGAGTGGACATGGCACCACTCGTCAGGCCATGCTGAGGCTACATCCCACATAGTATAACTAGAAAGACCTGCAACTAGAATATACAACTGTGTACTGTGGGACTTTGGGGAGAAGAAGAAGAAAGAAAGAAAGAAAAAAGAAGAATGGCAACGGATGTTAGCTCAGGTGCCAATCTTTAAAAAAAAAAAAAAAAAATGTTATCATAGGATAGCGCTTTCCTGAGTTTTGGTTATTTACGCAAATTATCAAACCTGAGGGGGTTCATGGGAATTCTTGAATTTGTGGCTGACTGGGCAGAACTGTAGGAGACACTTGTCTACCTGGTGTCTGAAGCGAAGACAGTCTTCTGGGACCGAGGCCTTAACTTGCGGAGTCTGCGTCAACTACAGGTAGTGTCAAAATTGAAGGACTTTAACCTTAACTTGCGGGGTTTAACTTAGGAAGTTAGTGTCAGAACTGAACTGTAGGACACCTAGTTGGTGTCAGGGAAATAGCTGATGGAAAATAACATAGTGGTAAACTCTTCTTGGAGACAAAGGATAAAAGAAGATAAAAGCTGCTTTCTTTTAATTTCAGTCAAAACTTACAATTCCATATTCACAGATTCAACAAATATTTCCAGAACACCTACTACAGAGCAGGACAAAGCGATCTGGAGTGTAAGGGCGGTGGCAATATTAAACAGGTGGTCAGGGTGGGCTACACCGAGAAACTGACAATCTCAGTGAGGGCTGTGAGGTGGGAAGGAAAAGTGCTATGTGGATATCTGATTGATAAACATTCAGGATAGAGAGAAAGGCCATGCAAGAGCCCCATGGCAAGAGAAGCCTGATACGCCTGAGGATGAGCATGGGAGCCTGTGGGGGAAAGAACACTACAGTAAATGAGGTCAGAGTGGTAACAAGTGTTCCAGATATTTAGGATCTTATACACTATTGTGAGTACTGTGGCTTTTACACTGAGTGAAATGGGGCACAAACATAGGGTTCTAAGCAGAAAATGTGACACTAAAAAATCACTCTGGCTGCTGGATTCACATTAGACTGTGGGCAGGCAAGTGCAGCAACACAGAAACTAGTCAGGAAATTATTAACGAGATATAGGTAAGAGATGACAACGGCCAGACCAATGTGGTAGCAGTAAAGGTAGTAAACTTTTTCAAACATACAGAGAAGGAGAATATTATGGCAAGCAACCATATGCCAATCACAGAGATTTAACATTCTGCCATATTTGCTCCATATTATTTGGGTTTTTTTCTTTTTTATGTTTTACTCCTAAAAACTCCACTATACATCTCTAATAAGTAAGGCACTTTCCTGTATAACATGAGAATGTATTCTCATGTTCTCATACTACACCTAATACAGAAATACTCCCAAAATACCATCTAATACTCAGTCAATATTCAAATTTCCTCCATTATTCTCTAAATGTCTTTTATAGTTGGTTGTTCAAACAAGATCCAAGAAGAATTATACATTGCATTTGTTTTTGAAATCGTGGTAAGAACACAACGTGCGATCTACCCTCTCAACAATGTCTAATTTTTAAGTGCACAGTACAGTACAGGCACAATGTCATACAGCAGATCTCTAGAACTTATTCATCTTACATAACTGAAACTTTATACCTGAACAGCAACTGCCCACTTCCCCCAACTCCCAGCATTCTGTTCTCTGTTTCTACGCATTTGATCATTTTAGACACTTCCTGTAAGCAGAATGATGCAGTATTTGTCCTTCTGTGACTGGCTTATTTCACTCAGCATAAAAGTCTTCCAGGTTCATCCGTGTTGTCGCATACGGCAAGATTTCCAAGAGCCATGCAACGCATTTGGGTAGTGTCTGCCTGTCTCTATCTCTTTAGGCTCTTTAGTCTAGAACAGTCCACCCCCTTCCTTTTTACTCATGACATTGCCTTGAGGAGACTAGGTCAAGCAGGCTGTAAAACAGCCCACTTTCTGGATTTGCCTAATTGTTTCCTCCTGACTTCATTTAACTTGTTCCTCTCGCCTCTGTATTTTTCTGGACAGTGGAAGTTAGATCTGAAGGGTAGATTAAGATATATTTTTAAAGTATAGTTATCAGGATTTCCTGACAGGTTGGATGTGGGATGGGGATAAAAAGAAAGAAAGGCTCTACGGTATGAACAACTGGAAGGCAAGAAATGCCAACAAGTGAAATAAGAAGACTTTTGACTGAGTGGGTTTGGGATAGAAGACAGGGAGTTTTGCTTAGATATGATAACTCTGAGGTGTCTAATAGACCCGACTGGAAATGTAAAGTAGACAATCAGACAAGTCTGAGCTCAGAGGAAAGATTCACGGGAGTCATTACAACACGAATGATATTTAAACCCATGAGACTAGATGAAATCATCAAGGGAGTGAGAGCAAATAGGAAAGAGAAGAGGAACAAGGCCCGAGTCCTTAAGCACTCCAGCGTCATCAGGAAGTAGGATAAAAAGAAAAACCAGCAAAGGAGACGCAGATCATCCAGCAAGAGAGGAGAGACACGTGGAGGCCAACAGTACTCTGGAAGCCAAATTCTAAAAAACTGTTACAGGGAAGTAAGCAGATGAGCCTGCGTCCTTCAAATGCTGCTCCACGTCCAGATAAGGTCCACATTAGTATCAGCAATGTACAGATAACTGGTGGCCTAATAAGGGCAGTTTTAATATAATGGTGGGGAAAACCCTGACTGAAGTGGATTTACGAGAGCAGGAGGAGAGGAATCCCTGACAGTTGGGTATAGACTATTCTTTAAAGAAGTCTTGCTGCAAAGGGGAGGAGAAATGAAATAAAATAATGACTGACAGAAAAGAGATCATAATAAGTATTCCTTTCTCTCTTTCTTTTTTTTGGTGAGGAAGATTGGCTCTGAGCTAACGTCTGTTGCCAATCTTCCTCCTGCTCCTTGAGGAAGATCGTCACTGAGCTAACATCTGTGCCAATCTTCCTCTATTTTGCATGTGGGTTCCACCAGAGCACGGCTTGATGAGTGGTAAAGGTCCATGCCCAGGATCTGAACCCGTGAACCCCAGGCCACCAAAGTGGAACAAACAAACATAACCACTACAACACTGGGCCAGCCCCACAATAAGTACTTTAAGAAAAAAAATTTATTTTTTTGAGGAACATTTACCCTGAGCTAACATCTGCTGCCAATCCTCCTCTTTTTGCTGAGGAAGACTGGCCCTAAGCCAACATCTGTGTCCATCTCCCTCTACTTTATACGGGGAACAGCTGCCACCGCATGGCTTGCCAAGTGGTGCATAGGTCCAGACCAAGGATCTGAACCCCAAAACCCCGGGTTGCTGAAGCAGAACGTGTGAACCTAACCACTACGCCACCAGGCTGGCTCCCTCACAATAAGTATTTTTAAGGAGAAAAGAAATAACACTTTGTTTGCATGCTAATGGATATGATCCAGTAAAGAAGGGAAAACTGACCATGTAGGAAAGAGGGGAGAATTGGTAAAGTGATGATTTCAGTAGGTGAAAGGCAATGGGATCCAATATACAAAGTGCAGGTACTGATTTTAAGACGGGACCTTTCCTCCCACCCCACAGCTTGTATGCAGTAAAAGGCAGCAAGGCAAAGCCAAACTGATGCTGGAAGTGGGTAAAAGTAGTCACGGGATTCTACGGAAATTCTCTTTTACTTGTTTCAACTTTCACAGAAGTAGGATGTATCCTACTTTGTACAGTGAGCAGATGAGTGAGAGCGGGTAGGCGATACTGGAGGTCTGAAGAGAGAAGTGTGAGATAGTCATCTAGAAGAGTGAAAGGACTGGGGAAGTACAGTTTGGCTGTGGGATTCCATAAGGTAACACGTGTGGTTTCACAGTGATAAATTTCAATAAGATTCCTCAGCATACTTGTGTTTTTTTCCAGCTAGATTCAGCTGTATAAGTGAGAAGCAGAACTGAAAGGACATCAGATTTAACCAGAGTGGTGGTTTTGCCAAACAAACACAAAGTAATGAGAGAGGCGCAGAGGAGCCAAAAATGAGGAGTGATTATGATTGACTATGGAATTTCAGCTGAATAAGAGGAAAGAAAGAGAGGGGAAGGTGAAGGACAGTGCTGAGATTCCACTGGCATTAGAGAATTGAAGAATTATTGGAAACCTGGTACCAGAGGGAGTAAGATAGAAAGATAGGAAGTACTGATCTGACAGTGGTAAAAAAAAAAAAAACCCGAGGGGCCAGCCTGGTGGCGTAGTGTTTGAGTTTGTGTGCTCCCTTCAGCAGCCTGGGGTTCACTGCTTCGGATCCTGGGCACAGCCCTATATATCACTCGAGCCATGCTGTCGTGGCATCCCACACAGAACTAGAATGACCTACAACTAGGATATATAACTATGTACTGGGGCTTTGGGGAGGAAAAAAAAAAGTTGGGCAACAAATGTTAGCTCAGGGTCAATGTTCCTCATCAAAAAGAAAAAGAAAAAAAGGACTTAGGTGAAGCTCTCTAGACCATTCAAAGGCTAAAAATTATTTGGGCACCACTCAGAGGTGACCATGAAAATCACAAGATCACTCTTCTTACACTGCTAGAACCAGGGCTGGTCAGGTTTCAAACGAGCCCTCTCGAACTCCATCAAAAAGTCTGTGTGCCTGTATATGTGGAGAGATGTGTCATGTCCGTCACAGAAGAAAGCAACAGCAAGCTATAGTTTTCAAGCACGAGTCCCCAGTCCTCAGGTGCATGGATTCTCTGAAATGCAGGCAACTGAGCTGCTTCCCAGACGGGCAACCCTACACAACTCACTGCAGGGTGAGCAGCCTCAAGACTTAATTGAACGATGACATGATTCTCAACAGAACCGCAGCAAACCACAGCTAGTCACATGCAAATCTTTTAGCATCATCAGGCTGACAGATGATCAGGGCTTCAAAAGACAACAGTATCCCCAAATCATGTCACACCTAATGACCTCTTAAAGTCACAGGTAATTCTTTATTTGAACAATTTCTAGGTCAAAAGTTGAAGACAGCCATACAGAATCAATTTTATAACCATTATGTTTTCAAAGTAGTTAGAAGGAAAGGATCACGTATGCTCTATATATCCCAAACAAATATTTCATTGCTTTAGTCATTCAGTAAATATAAGCACTCTTGATGCAGACTGAACCATGAGAAACTGCTGTTATTTGACTGGTTTTGACCTACAAAGAAGGGCATTTTCATACTGTTCAACCCAACACCAGGCATTGCCCTAGGTGCTAATATGCAACAGTGAACAAAACAAATTCCCAGCCTCTGTGTGGAGCTTACATTATGTTTGTGCATGTTTGTGGAAGGCTGGGAGGGGGAAGCAGCAGATAAATAAACAAGCAAATATATGGTATATCAGATGGTATTAATACTTCGGAGAAGAACACAAAAGGTTAAAAGGGATACAGAGTAGCCCAGGAGAATGGTTGCTGCTTATTTTATATGGGCGACCAGGGAAGGCCTTACTGATACAACATTTGAGCAGAATCCTAAAGAAAACGGGAGTAAACCTCTTACATTCTACTACAGTGGTAAAATAGGGTCATTAACATGTAAATTTCTACCAAGTTATGATGAAAAACACAACAAATAATTCTGCTAAAACCACTGGCACACTACAATAATACAGCTATACTTAAACTTGCAGCCAGTCAATCTGTACCTAAACAAGTACGTGCCATCAAAATTACAGCTGCTGCTTACCGTTCTTATTCCATAGGCAACACAAGGTTCATGTAAGCACTTTTATTTTTTTGTCCATGTTTTCAATCTAATAAATATCCATGTATAAGAACATACAAGACAATAAAGTAATCTATTCTTACATCTTTTGAAGAACCTGGGCCATCACAACCCCATTCGTTAAATCTTCCACGGTCTGGCATGATGCATCCACATTAAATGTCTGGATCTGAAAAAAAAAAATAAAAGCGGGGGCGGGGGGAGAGGGGAGAAGATTCCATGGTTAACTACACAGAAGATTTCTCAGGCTTGTTTTTGTGATTACCTCATCTTGGGAGCTGGAACAAAGTTTAAAAAGCAGAACGGTTGGAAATTTTTTCCCTTATGGGAAATTTCCTATAGGTTATTATTTAATTTTTTCCCTTCGGTAAAAGAGAAATTGTGGTGGACCCTGGGTGACTTTCCAGCATCCGTTCTCCTCACAGATGACCAATCTAAGAAAGTCATAGTACTTTTTTTTAAAAATAGAGTTCATAATAGTTTACATCAATGTGAGATTTCAGCTGTACATTATTTCTTGACTGTCACCACAGAAAGTCATGGTACTCTGATCCTCTCCACCAGTGACTGACTCAGGGATGCACAGGGCAAACACAATTTGGAACAAAGAGATGCAAGGGGATGCTTACTTGAGCTTCTAGGGAAAAAAACCCCAATCTCTTCTTGATGGGAGTAAATGCGCTGCCTCAAATGCCACCAGGAGTCATCTTACGACCATTAAGGGAATTACTCTTAGGATGAGGCCATTGCACTTGATGACAAAGAAGAGGGATACAAACAACTAGGTCCTTGAGGCCAAAATTGAGCCACAGAATTAAGAAAACTTGAGGCCTCCTATTATGTGAGATAAGTTTCTTGTTTAAGCCTGGCCAGGTTGAGAATGCTTTTACTTAGAGCCAAAATATCTTTATACTGACGCAGAAGTCACAGTTACTACAATTAGGTTAGATATGCACTCATTTTGATTTTAAATGTATTTCTGAATTATTAGAACTAACTTAGTACTGGTCAACATGATGTGGCCAAGAAACAGCAGAAATTATTTCTATGAGTAAGATAATACAGCTAAAATGATTATACCCAGTAGTGCAACCAGGACTTAGAAGGAAATAAATCACTGAGAATAGACAGATGCAAGTCATGTTCTCACACAGTTTAATGGTTAGTAAAATGAAAGAGTTTTATAGGAAATGTAAATAGCAAGCACAAAGATTAGAAGTGAGAGTGTGGTGCAACCTAGGAATGAAAGGCAGTTTGGGATGGGCATCAGAGGAAGAGATGTAAGAGGGAAAAGCGTAAAACAGTGAAAGATAGGGTTAAAGAGGAAGGATTACCGAGCATAACCTCATGAGCCATGTCAGGACTTTATCCTAAGAGCACTGAGGAGGCGGCAAAGGAGTGTCAGTAGGAGAGCGAGGCCGTGAGAACTGCGCTGTGTAAGGATCACACTGGCTGCAGGACGAAGACAAGACCGGAGGGGAGGCAGGGAGGCCTAGTCCAGCAGGTTTATATACGAACGCAGACGAGGCCACGCTAGGTAGTGACAATGGAAACAGTGGAAATAACACTCGGGTAACCATTTGTCAACACACATGTTTATTTTTTGGGGTATAATCCTAGAAGTAAAACTGCTGAGTCAAAGTATATGCACATTTTAAGGTTTTTGATAAATATTGCCAAACTGCCCTTAATAAATGCTATAGCGATTTACTAACAGCGGGTGAGCATCCACTTCTCTGTACCTTATCATCTCCCAATCTTAAAAAAAAAAGTACTATTGGGGGCTGGCCCCGTAGCCGAGTGGTTAAGTTCACGCACTCCGCTGCAGGCGGCCCAGTGTTTCGTTGGTTCAAGTCCTGGGCGCGGACATGGCACTGCTCATCAGACCACACTGAGGCAGCGTCCCACATGCCACAAGTGGAAGGACCCACAACGAAGAATATACAACTATGTACCGGGGCGCTTTGGGGAGAAAAAGGAAAAAAAATAAAATCTTAAAAAAAAAAAAGTACTATTAACAAGTGCAGTTAGTTTCTACGTGTTTTCTATAGAGGAGAGTCTTGTGGGTAGTGATGGCTATGGTGGTGGAAACCAAGGGATTAATTATCGTAAAGATTGCACAGCAGGAGGTTTTTACTTAGGTATTTATGTAAGAGAGGTGATGAAAAGAGGCCCTTTCCCAGCCACCTCCTGACACTAACCTTATACATGGCAGAAGTTCAGTAAATAATTAGTAAATGAATAAAGAAAACAAATAAACATCATCTGCAGGCACTGATACTGAATTTTACTCCACACTACCTCCAGTTGCCTCCTCAACGGTAATATGATAATGATGTAGTTTACAAAGAAATAAGCATCTGCTTTCATATTACAGGTGCTAAATCAATCTCTTTCTTGTAGGTTTGTTTAGAATGAAAAAGAGGCAGCAGTGTGGGCCATAATCTCATTTCTCTCTTTATCATTAACCTTAGCACAATGCCTGATACAGAATAAGCCCTCAGTGAACATGCTTTCAATGTAATGAACTAATCCTATCCCCAGCTTTGCTCCTAATTTGCTGCCTGACCTTGGATGTGCCACTTTACCTCTCTTAGAATGTTTTTCAATATAGACTGGGAAAAATACCTTACGGAGAGGTGTGTGTTCCTTAAAGAACGAATGAGAAAAAGAACCCCTATTAGGTATTTTGAAAAGTCTAAAGCAGTGGTTCCCCAACTTGGGTGTACATCAGAGTCATCTGGGAAGCTGGAGGCGGTTGGGAATCTATTTCTAACAGGTTCATTGAATAATTCTTAGGCATCGGGACACTGATTTGGCATTCAGAACTCTCTGATCCGAAGCAGGAGCAAATATAACAGATGAAAGATCAGAAAACCGCCCTTGGCCAATCAGAAGAAACAACTCAACACAGCAGGTAATTCAATAATGCAAGTAATTTAGTTGTAAGGCACTATCTATTTCTCTCTTAGGACTTAAAAAAAAACAACTATTTTCATTTTGATTTTTAAAAGGTGGCTTCCAAACAATTAGTTTCTCTGTATTGGCTCTTGAGGTAAATAGCAGCTCATGAGGGCTACAAGATGTCCACCTCTGCTTTTTTTATTTTTTTGAGGAAGATTAGCCCTGAGCTAACATCTGCTGCCAATCTTCTTCTTTTTGCTGAGGAAGACTGGCCCTGAGCCTACATCCATGCCCATCTTCCTCTACTTTATATGTGAGACACCTACAACAGCATGGCTTGCCAAGTTGTGCCATGTCGGCACCCAGGATCGAAACCAGCGAACCCCAGGGCACCGAAGCGGAATGTGCGCATTTTGCTGCACCAGCGGGTCAGTCCCTGTCCACCTCTGCTTTGAGATAAAAGTAAAGCAGATGCCAAAGAAAATCTATCCCTGTGGAGTTTCCTTTTGCGGTGGTGAAAATGTTCTTGGAATTAGACAGTGGTGATGGCTGGCTGCACAACCTTCTGATCATACTACAAACCACTAACTGTACACTTTAAAGAATGAATTTTATGGTATGTATATTATATTTTAATTTCTAAAAAGAAATCTATCACCTACCAGTTCTCATAAACTCTGAGTTAACATCTACAGGATATTTCAGGATAGCAGTACAGTAAAATTTAAAGATAACTGTACCTAACTGCATTATGGCATCAAATTCTACCCGGAGGGTCATAACCTCTTTTAATTCCAAGCAGCTCTATTAACACCATCCAATCCTCTCCCTCCCCCCGCAAAAGCACGAGAAGAGTAAAGCATGAGATCACCTGGAACTAGTACTCTAGAGCAGTGGTTCTCAACCAGGGGTGATTTTGCTCCTTACCAGACATTTTTGGTTGTAACAACGAGGTGGGTGCTACTGGCATCTAGTAGGCAGAGACCAGGGATGCTACTATTAAACGTCCTACAACGCACAGGGGACTGCCTACAACAAAGACCCCAAGTGTCAATAATGCTAAGGTTAACAAACCCTGCTCTGGAGCAGTGGTTCTCAAAGTGTGGTCCCCAGGCCACCAACAATAGCATGACCTGGGAACTTGCTGGAAATGCAGAATCTCAGGCCCCAGCCCAGACTCACTAAACTACAAACTCTGGACATGCGGCCTAGCAATGAGTGTTTTATTTTTTTTTTTTTTTAAAGATTTTATTTTTTCCTTTTTCTCCCCAAAGCGCCCTGGTACATAGTTGTGTATTCTTCGTTCTGGGTTCCTCTAGTTGTGGCATGTGGGACGCTGCCTCAGCGTGGTCTGACGAGCAGTGCCATGTCTGCGCCCAGGATTCGAACCGACGAAACACTGGGCCGCCTGCAGCGCAGCGCGCGAACTTAACCACTCGGCCACGGGGCCAGCCCCAGCAATGAGTGTTTTAACGAGACCTCCAATGATGCTGATCAATGCTAACATATAAGAACCATTCTGAGTGTTAAATTGAACACAATCAAAACACAGAAGTTTTGTTCAATATCACTTACAGGAGGAAACAAAAAAAAGGACTTGAACCCAGGTGGTCTAATCTCAGAACCCATATTCTTTTTAAAATTTTTTATTTATTTTTGCTGAGGAAGATTTGCCCTGAGCTAACATCCATGCCAATCTTCCTCTATTTTGTATGTGGGTCACTGCCACAGCATGACTGCCGATGGGTGGTGAGGTCTGTGCCTGGGAACCAAACCCAGGCAGCCAAAGTGGAGTGTGCCAAATTTAACCACCAGGCCACAGGGCCAGCCCTTATACTCTTTTTTTTTTTTCAAAAAAAATTATTTTGAGGTCATATTGCTTATAACTGTGTAAATTTCAGGTGTACATTATTATATTTCAGTTTCTATATAGACTGCATCATATTCACAACCAATAGTCTAGTTTTTATCTGCCACCATACATATGTGCCCCTTTACACTTTTCACCCTCCCCGGACTCCCTTCCCCTCTGGCAACATGGAACCTATACTCTTAACTACCATGTTATACATAGCCTTGATTCAAAAAAAAAAGTGTGGCCAGGCCAGTGGCATAGTGGTTAAGTTCATGTGCTCCACTTCGGTGGCCCCAGGTTCACGGGTTCAGATCCTGGGCATGGACCCACCCACTGCTCATCAAGTCATGCTGTGGTGGCATTCCACATACAAAACAGAGGAAGACTGGCAAGATGTTAGCTCAGGACAATCTTCCTCACACACACACACACACAAAAGAAAATGCAAGCCTTAAAAAAAATACGTGCTTTAACGTTTGTACATCTGATTTTTTCATTCCTACATTAGAAGACAAAAATTGTTGGTACAGTGGAGTTAGGCAGAGCAGAGAGAATGGAATGAGGAGCACAATATCATAAAAAAATGATACCCTCCCTAATTCCATATACTGGTACGCATTTTATAGGCTGCTAAAGAAGTAATACAGAAATTATAAGGATATGTTACTGCTGCTGGGTTTCCCAGAAGAGACACACTAAGCCCCTGTGATGATCCTTCCCCACTTATCTTCCTGCCATTAACTGACAGCATTCCACATTCCTTCTGGCTTTTCAGTCTCTAAAACATAGGGAAGAGCAATCTTTTCATGTATATTTCAAGAAATTAGGCTTGACAAGGGTAAGAGGAAGGGCAGATTTTCCGAACAGGTAAGAATACATTTTGACACAGAGGGCGGGGAGAGGAGGCAGAGTGGAAATTCTCAAGCACATCCTGCTGAACTTGCTTGCTGGGTAAACTTTGATCTGGAATTTAAGCCTAAGATGTTTTCCATTGTAGGATGATACTTTGTCTTTTCATAAGTATTCCTCAACAAAAATTTGAAACACTTGTTCCTGGGGCTAGTAAGCTCTCTGATAAACAGCCATTTATCCAGCGTTTGGGGCAATGAGATGTTCCACGGAAATGAATTCTACATCAGTGACTAACAGTCACTCTTTAAGCGCTTGAGCTTTTATTATTCTAACCATTTCTATCTAGTAGAGGAATTTCTAAAATATACTATATACCTCTTACCTCAAACTCGATGGCATATAGTGAAAATAACCTTTTATTTGATATTCAGGATCATAATTATGATCTTCAATTACTGAACATGGAGGCTTCTAGAAGTGTATCAGGCTGTCAGCTCAACATCTGACTCACCCAGACTGAACTTCCAGTCCTTGGGTCTGTCACTGACAGCTGTCTGTTTTGCTTAGGGCTGCACTTACTTTCTAACCTGCTGGATGCAAAGAAACCACACAACTAAGTTGCCTAGAAGTTTATGTAAAACAGAGTAAGTTATTCTAAATAGGAGTCTTTTTTTTTTTTTTTTAGTGTATTGCATACATTTTTTCCCTTACATGTGCTTTTGGGATTGTATTCAGCATTACTCTGGTCTCCAGATATGAGGGGTGCTACTAGACTAAACATACACTTTCAGCCACCTCAAACATTTTTCACAGACATTTATTTTGCGTTTTATAACAACTAAATGAGAACAAACCTCGCATTCAAATTCGTTTAATTTGAAACATTTCAATGTACAATGTTTTAAATTGTTTCCAAATCTTAGAATTGTATTATTTTCCTGTGGATTCTCCCCACCAGTTTCCTCACTGATAATCTCTAATCTTATCTTCTCCAAAATTTTTCTTGATGAGCCTTCCTGTGACATTTCAAAAAGTCTTCTCTATGATACCATATTCCTTGACCTCTCTACAGTTGATAACCTGGATTATCTGTTTTCCTGACATTTTAGTAGATTCTAAATAGATGCTCTTGTACTGTGTGCTTCTGTTAGTATTCCTTCAAACTTCCCTCCAGGATTCTTCCTCTACACTTTTATCAGCATTCCTCACTCAAATTAGTGCAGTATCTTTTTGCAGACGCCCTTCAAATACACTTCTGTTTCCATGACTTATCTTTCTAGACTTTAAACAAAGGAGGCCCACTTCAGATTCAATTAGCTTCCTCATCTTTGCCCTCTTGCCTCTTTTTCTACAATTGAGGAAGGCACTACTTGTACAGACTGAAAAACACACATCTTAAGATCATCAATCTTCTATTTACAACCGCTGACACATCTTTTTCTTCCATAATATCAAAGAATGTGGTAATTCTTTCCTTTATCTCTCCCCTGCCCAGTCAAACCCTGGCCACCTTACGAAGCTTACCAATTTCTCTCCTCTAAAATACAGCAGTGAAACCCATCTCCCGGCCTGAAATTGGAACCCATGACAGTCGTAACCTGTATGTTAACTACATATTGCTAGAAACCATCTGAAATCCCAAGAATGCCCTAGTATAAAAGTTACTGACTATATGAAGCTCTATTATTATATACAGTTTCATAAAACATAATTTGATTCGTGACATAAACCAAATTATGAAAATCTCAAACTATTTTCATTACGTTTGTTACAACCAGCCTAAGGCAATGCTTCTCTAACCTTTCCACCGGAGTGCCCCACGCAAAGAGTGACGTCAATACTCCAAGGATCCGAACTTGTAACCCACGGCACCGCTAACAGAATTTCTGACATCTGTTTTACCTTTGACGTTAAAACAAACGCGGCAGTCACCTCCATAAATATATTAGTGTTTTATTCTAGAAATGATATTTTACATTTTAAGCAATGAGTAAAACGAATGCTCCCTAACGAAGCACTAGGTTTATCCTGTGGTTCTGCAGACCTCTACACACGCACACCAAAAACTGGAATCACAGTTTGAGAAACACACAAGCAAGGGTTTATGTTCAGCTCTTCAAGACACCGCCAAATGTACGGTAGTCGGCATGAGAATTGAACACATATTTACTCCCAAAAGTGAGAATTTTAATAAGCGCGTAATAACTTAAAATTAGGATCCCACAACGTTGCCCCAAAATGTCGAGTTCCATTACTGATTCCCAAACACCTTCCAGATTTATTTTTACCTTCATCACCTCTAACGAGCATCTCCACACCGCTTGCTTTCTAACCGCCCAAGCGCATCTCGCGTTTTCCCTACTCTCCCTGAAAAGTGCTGCTCGCTTCCTCCCCGGAGCGCCGGCCCCTCCCGGGGCTCCGCTCCAGGCTCCGCGCGCGTGACAACAAAGGCGAGGGCCGCCGCCACCGGGTCCGAGGGCCGCAGCCGGCGGCGTGGGCGGGGGACGGGCGCGCACAACTGCGTGCCGCTCACCGCGCCGCCCGCACCCCGGCCCGGCAGCCCGGCCAGTTCCCCGGGACCCCGCGGCCGCCGCCCCGGCCCGCCCCGGTGGACGCGGCCCGCGCCCCGGCTCCGCCCGCCCAGGCCCCGGATGTGACGGCACCGCCGCCCTGGGCGCTCGCCCCCCGCTCCGGCGTGGGGGATCCCGGAAAGGCGGCCTGGGGGAGGGGTCCCGACCCGCCGCGCGCCACATACCCAAGTGAGAAGGCTCTCGCACAGCTCCACCCGCTCCACCGACTCCACGCTGAACATCTTCCCCGGCTGCGGCCTGGCAGCGCCTGCCGCCTCGCCAGAAACCGCTGCCGCTCGGGCTGGGCCGCGTCGGGGGTCCGGGCAGCTGACGGGGCCTCTGGCCCACCTCCTCCTCGGGCCGGGCGCCGACGCTTGTCCGGCGCTCCCTGAGGCTCCCGCACCGTCACCCCCGCGCCCCTCCTTCTCCTTTCGCTCGGGACCGCGCGCCCGCCGCGCGCGCCCGCCGCCCCGCCCCCGGCCTCACGGCCCTCCCCCCGAGAGCGCCGGCCGGCCAGAGGCGGCCGCCGCGCCACTGCGCACGATCCGGCCGGCCTCCCGCCGCGCGCCCGCCGCCCCCGCTGCGTCTCGGCGCGCACGCGCACGCGCACGCGCAAGCGCCCTCGCGGAAGCCCGGCAGTGCGCGTGCGCCGGTGCAGCGCTCCACAGTAGAAAGGGACAGCTAGTGGTTGCCCGGGAGGGTGGCGGGGGCCGTCCCCGGAAATAATCTCTGTTCTCAGTCACCGGGAGTTGGCGAGGTATCCTCTGCGGTGGAGAGGTACGCGCCCCCCCCAACCCCCGCCGCCGCACGCGGCGGCCACTCCCCCGGCTCCGGCTCGCGGGGGCCGCCGGGAGGGCTCAGGCGTGCGCGGCCTGCCCGGGGGTCGCCTCTGGGCTGCCGAGGCTCTTCGGGGCGGGGGAGTTGCGGCCTCGGACCCCAGGACCCCGCCTTCCTTCTGGAAGCCGGGGTCTAAGCCTGGAGTCGCCCGGCTCGGGCCCAGACTGCCCCGGAGACGTGGAAGGGCGACGCGGAGGGCGTCCCGGTGGTTCTGGGCGGGCTGGGCCGGCGGCGAGGAGAGCCTGCCGCCCCTTCTGGGTCGCGTGGAGCCTCGGCCCCCGAAAGCCTTAAAGTGGGGAGCGGTGGGCGCCGTTCGCCCGTCCTTGAGGACCCCCACGGTTCCTAGGGCCTGTTTCTCCTAGGGCCGAGCTGAGAGCTGGCCTCTTCCTAGTGACTAGGTAGATCCTCTTGGGCTCTCACCTATTAGAGGCCTGAATCTCTGCAGAACTACCAATAAACTTTTATGAGATGTAACATATGTAGAAAAGTGCATACAACGTACATATTTAAAGAGTCATTAATAATAAAACACCCAGATAAAAATAAAGAGCATTGCCGGTACCTCAGGAGTTTCACCCGCACCTTGTGTTCCTTTCTGAGCACAGTTCCCTCCATAGACCGACGTTGATGATTCTTTTTCTTATAGCTTTACCTCTTATGTATGCATGCCTAAACAACATAGTTTTACTTTGCCTGGTTTTGGACTTTTATGAGTGGAATCATGTAGCTTTGAATTAATAGTAAATTTGTGTATATCTATAGGTATTTTTCATTGCTGTCTGGTATTCTATTGTATGACTAACAGTGTGTCCATTGTACCGCTGATGAGCATTTTGTTGTTCCAGTTTGGGGCTACTAAGAAGAACGCTATAAGCATACTGATACCTAGATACTAGTGCAAACGTGGAAAAGTTTCTTTAGGATACATGCCTTGAAGTCCCAGGAGAAATGTTGAGTCATAGTTAGGCATAACTTTACCAGATGATGCCACACTTTTATTTGGGGTGCAGCAAAGGTAACTTCCCAGGACACGTCTTTGGTTTGCAGTTCATGGAGCCCTCCCTCACCCTTTTCCCATTAAGAGGAGGTTTTGTCATTGAGCGTTCAGAACTGCCAAGACAGCGTTGAGTTTTCACTGATGCATAACAGAGTACCAGTTGACAGTTCACACGTAATGATTTATCATTTTGCGAATCTGAAAAATCTTACCCCGAAGTCTTCTCGAGTCTTTCAACGGTCTTTCTTTTAATCATTCTTCCCTACACCAAGGCCAGAGAAGCCTTTAGAAATGATAAATATGTATCTCTCCTGCCCTTCTTTCTTCTAATGGTGCCTCTGGATCTTGGTCAAACCAGAGTTCCTACATTCCATGCTAGTTGTTTCTGTCGAACCCCTAGCACTTTAAGTGATCATTACCCTTGTTAGACAGGTAAAGGTAGTAAGTAAACCCGGCTCCTGGGCAACTTGTCTTTGGATGTGGAGGACAACAAGATGCTAGCCTTTTCTGGAGGACTGTGGGATAGTGAGCACTTTTACTCCAGCTGCTCAGGTTTTCAAGGCTTTGACACAATTGACCTAAGCCGCCTTTTTTTTTTTTTCTTGAGGAAGATTAGCCCTGAGCTAACATCTGCTGCCAATCCTTTTTGCTAAGGAAGACTGGCCCTGAGCTAACATCTGTGCCCATCTTCCTCCACTTTATCTGTGGGATCCCTACCACAGCATGGCTTGCTAAGCGGTGCCATGTCCACATCTGCGATCCAAACCGGGGAACCCCAGGCCTCCGAAGTGGAACGTGGGAACTTGACAGCTGCGCCACCAGGCCAGCCTCCTAAGCCTAAACCTAAGTCTAAGCCTAAACTGCCTTTTTAAGTGTGACTGCTCATCTACAATTCATTTGTGCAGGATATGACAGTGTTAATTGAGATTTCATCCTATAGCTCCAGTTACATTGGATGAAGGAAATTATATTAAAAGCTTCTTGGATGTGAGTAATTGTCTGCTGAAACCATGTGGCCATCATGTTTCTACGTGAGCTTGTGTAAAAAGACCTTCAGTTTCTTCTTTGAAGTTATGGAATTTCCTATATTTCCCTTATTTTTCTTTCTTCTTTCCTCTCTTCTTTTCTCCTTTCCTCCCTGCCTTCCGCCCTCCTTCCCTCCTTCCTTTCTCAAAGCTTTGGAAAAGCCCAGAGAGATGAGTGGAACTTATCTTAGCTGTCTCCATACTCGGGTTAGTTGGAGGCTAGTTCTCATCTACAATTGTTTATCAGATTCAGGTAAACATGGTGGTGTCCTGCATGACAATGTTCTCGAGTTCCTAGGGAATGCGTACTTAGAGCTATGATTAAAGAGAGTTTGAGAGGCTACCTAGTGCAGCTATGGGGAAGGCATGGCTAAGTCTTATCATGGTTCTGCTGATTCCTTAACGGTTGTTAATAATAGTAATCAAAATAGTATAGGTCCCATTTACTGAGAGCCCATATAATGGGCCAAGCAATATGCTAAATGCTTTACCTTCATTATGTCGTAAACTCCACAAAACAAGGCTCTTTTTTTTCCTTTTGCCAAAAAAGCGGCCGTTTTATATGGTTCAAATTAATTTTATGTCTTTTATGTATGAGGAAGCTGAGACCCAGATTTTACATAAGTACACAGTTGTCTGACTACAAAGCTGATGCGTCTTCGATATATTAAGCTATTCCTTGGTAAGATTTGGCCAGCTAATCAGTAACAAAGCCAAAGCTAGAAACTGGTTCCTCTTTAGGCTTCTGTCAATTAAAACATACAGTTTCCAAGATCTATGGTGTTTTGTTTGTATAAATCTCTAATAGTTAAAAACAGAGTACTAGAAACTCTTCTTTTCGTATTTGATGGATCTCATGAAATAGATTAGCTACCATGTTCTATCGACTAATAACATCTCCCGGTTTCAAAGAAGCAGCATTTAGTGGCCCCTACAACATGTAATGTCCCTGTGCACTGCTCAGGGGAATGAGATGTAGTCCGTGTGGGTGCCTCCCAGTGCCCTTTGCTGAGATCTTTAGAAGGCGGCCTCAGGAAGCTGAGTGTGGCGAGGGGGGTAGGTAAGAATGGCCTGGAGACGACCTCTTAAATCTTTGAGCACTGAGGCCTAATTTTCATCTCTCAAGGGAGGAAGCAGGCACTGGCTTTTATTTTTATTGTTAAAGTTGTATGTACTTGGAAAGAATTCAAACTATAGAACTGTATCCTGGGAAAGGTGAAGATCTGGCTCGCCCAGTCCTGCTCCCCACTTGTAGCCACTTTAACCTTTGGTATTTATCTTTCCTGACGTTTTTTCTATTCCAAAAGACTCAATCAGAGAAATGTCGTGGTGGGAGGAACTTAAGAAATCCTCAAGTCCAGCTTTTACATTTTGCGGAAAATAAGAGGCCCTAAGAGCTTTAGTGGGGTCACAGTTGTGGCAGCAGAGCTGGAGCTACCCTGAGGGCTGTTAATGGGCACGCAGCAACGCTCGGTTCGAGCCGAGCCCCTGTGCCCCTGGACAAAGTCAGCAGCGCTGTTCCGTTCTAGACAAGTCCGGACTGCGAAAAACAAAAGTTGGAGAACCGAAGTTCAGGTTGACTTAGGAGTTCATTTTCAGGACTGAGGTATTAGGTCATCTCCTCAAGTAGAAAATTGTATTTCTTTTTACTGTTTATCGCCTGTAATCTTATATCGGCCTCTTTCCAAATGGAGGAGGTGTTAGAATACCTCATTTTTGAAACTCTAGCTCCTACAGTTCCTTTTTTCACTCCGATTATAAGAAAAATGACTGGCAGAAGTTGAACTATTAAAGCCCCCTGGTAGGCCAGACACCATTAGTAGTTAGTTCTCCCTGTGAGAGCTCCGGACAACGGGAGAATGCAGCCGACCTCTGTTCCTCTCAGAAGCTTACCAACTGTCTTCTCCCTCTTCCCGTCAGGTCAAGCACCTTCTTTGGTAACACCAGAATTTATGGAAATAAAAAGTAACTCTTCATTTCAACAACATTGGGAACTTCTGCTATAAAATGATGCAAATAACATTATAGGGCCGTGACGCACTTAAAAGTATCGTGGATCTCTGAGCTCTTGGAATTGTGCATGAAGCAATATCTTCGGGGTGTAATTGTGTAGAAGTCAAACATCTCTCTATATTTTTATACAGTAGAATATATATAATTTGTACAGTAGAATGTAGTCACGTTACCACTGATTAAACCTAGAAGGACATGGGAACAAGTGTAACCCATTTTTTAAAAAAAAAGTACCAAGTAGTAAACTCTGTCAATGTATACATAGGAGAAAGTCCCCACAACTGTGAAGTAGTTAGCTTCAGAAGTTAGAGGCTGGGAATCTTGACACGGGATAACATTTTGGTTATCTTTGAGCAGGTGCAAGTAGCTCTCCCTGCCCTTAGGACTTCTGACAGCCATAGCATCTCTTATTTAAAAAGAAGAAACCTGATAAAATAAAAATCGAAATTGACTATGTGGCCCCCCCTGGATTATTGGACGCTCTTCAGTTTCAGCTGGCAGGTCATTTGATGGTTCTTTTGAGTGAAAATACTGAAGTTAAGAGCCCTTTCTCTGAGTTTCCTGGTGTACATCTTCATTATGGAGATTTGAAACCTGTCATTAGAAAGTTCTTGATATATCAGGCTATTACCATGTATAAAGTGGATGAAAGCTGCCTTTGATCTGTTCGTTTCCTTAAGTTCCTTCCAGGAGAGGTGATTTTCTTACTAGCTGTCAGTTCAGATTCTTTTCAAAAGTGTTAGACTTTCAAGCTCAAAGTTTCCTCTTAACAGAGATTCACCTGATTAATGGTGATATTGAATAAAAACGTTTTCCAGTGAGGTAAGTTACATAAATACAGAATTTTACTTTAATTATGAATAGTCAGATATATGTAATTGAATATTTTATTCCTTTATTTCCCTTGAGTTGTTTTATAAGACTTTGAACTTTAGTGTTTCGCCATCTGAAAAAAATATGAATTACCTATGTAATTCACACATACACCAGTGTGGTTGGGCTGTCTTCCCTCAAACCTATAGAGATTGGGCATTGCCATTTTTCTCTAGTTTAGAGTATGGAAAGGAGAGTTTCATATCCTCCCTTTTCTCTTCATAAGGAAATGCAGCCTCAGCGTGATTCCGTATTGCAGCAGTTCAAAGAATTCTGAACCATAACCCGAGCTTAGTCCCAGGTGAGGCTAATAGTTTCCATTAATTCAAGTAGTCTTAGTGTAGATATAAATGTCCTATAGCCTCAATGTCTTTTATTTTTCAAATTACTAACACTATAAGTAAGGGAAATCACTCTTATTTAAACGGATATTTGTTAGGCCTTACTGTGTACAGGGCATTGTTCTAGGTAATGTGGGAATATTTACGGAAGAAGACAGTATGCTTCCTCCCCTATCCGTACATGGTCAGTTCCATGCGCACATTCAGTGCTGTGAGGGAGAGAGGGATCTGATTTACTTGGAGAATTTATTTGGTATTCAAGACTAAGAAAAGAGCAGCTGTGCAAGAGGAATGTCTTTTTTTCTTAAAATTAAAGGAGCTAAGCTTGAAGAGGAAAGGATTTTTTTTAAAAAATTTGTTTTAAAAAAATGTGACTGGATGATAAATTACAGTAATTGTTTTTCTTAAAGGAAATAGAATTCTGTACTCCTCAAAATAATGTCTGGCAAATTTTAAAGAACTCATTAATGGGGCAATTCCTACTGGAGTTGTAATGCAACCTACCTTAAGTAGGCGCTACAAAAAATTAAATATATTAGAAGTCAGTTATATTTATATTGTTTTTATTGGTATATTTCATTTTTACTGTGTCATTTGTAACTTTCATCTTGTTTCTTTATCTTTAGACTTGGAATGGCCACATATCAAGGTGAAGTTCAAAGTTTGAAACTGGATGATGATTCAGTCATAGAAGGAGTAAGTGACCAAGTACTTGTGGCAGTTGTGGTCAGTTTCGCTTTGATTGCTACCCTGGTATATGCACTTTTCAGGTGAGACTAAAGGACAAAAGAATTGAAATAATATGTATTTCCAAGGGCCACTGACTTTCTCAATGCTTCCAATAATGTTTAATACTTAATATGAAAAGCAAGTAATAGATTTCAATAATTGTGTATATTTACTAAGGTATTTTATTTTCCTCTAGGCTCCAAATGCCACCATATATTTTTCCTGTCATCAACTGTCTTAGCAGATAAAAGTTAAATTTATCATCCATATTTTGAATAAAATGTCAATATTTTCTATAGGAGTATCACAGTTTAAAAATGTAATTTTCATAATTGAATCCATCACCTTGTAGGTGATAGAATAAGTGCAAAATAGTTTCAGTTTTTAAATGGAAAAATTGAGGCAAAAAAAACTTGGATAGGATTGAGGGGATTAAGATTAGAGTTAAAATTACTGTTATAGAATTTGGAATAGTACTTAAAGGTCTCGGATATCTATGTACTAATAGATAGACACTAGGTAATAAACTAGAAATTTAAGTATTAACACATGGAGATAAGTAAAATTTCATATATATTATTGAAAGCAGAAGTGGACAAAAAAGTATAAAATAGAAAAAGATTAATTCCAAAAATACAGATGAGTGAGTTTCCTGCAGAAATTATAGAAAGGATTATTAAACAGAATGTGAACACTTAGGAAAAAATGATAATTAATTTACTCTTTTACCTCTGCATGGTTAGTTTCTTATTAGGGTAATGTTATCTTGATTTCAGTAGGATATTTTACACTTAAGTGGTGATACACTTAGGAACTTAATGAGGAAGTGAGGACTAGAAGATAGCAGATTTCTGTGAATTCACACCTGGTTGACAGGTTGTTCCCAGGAGTACTGACCAATGTTCAAATGTAAACCAAAAAAGGAGGACACTGAATTGTTGCAGGGCTCTGCCCTTGAGCCTCTTCTACTCATTTCTATTAACAACTTGGATGAAGAAGACATAAGAAGAATGCTTATTAAATTGTCAGTTGGGAAAGATAGCAAATGTATTGGTAAAACAGAATCAAGTTTCGAAAATGGGCCATCCCATACATCTATGATCAACTGGTCTTTGACAAGGGTACCAAGACCTTTCAGTGGGGAAAGATTTCAACAAATGATATTGGGACAGCTGGATAGCCACATGCAAGAGAATGAAGTTGGGCCCATACCACAGCATTTGAAAAAATTAACTCAAAATGGGTCAAAGACCTAAATGTAAGAGCTGACCTATACATAGGAGTAAATTGTCAGGATTCTTAGATATGACACCAAAAGCATTAGCAACAAAAGAAAAAACAGATAAATTAGACTTCATCAAAATTAACAACTTTCGTGCTTCAAATGACATCATCAAGAAAGTAAAAACACGATCGGCAGAATGGGAGAAAATATTTAAAACCATGTATCTCATAGGCACTTGTATATGAATATATAAAGAACTCAAAACTCAGTAATAAAAAGGCAACCCAATTAATAAATGGGCAAAAGATCTGAATAGCCATTCCTCCAAAGAAGATATGCAAATAACCAATAAGCACATGAACAAATGCTCCACATTGGGGGGAAAATACAGATCAAAACCACAGTGAGATAAAATTAAATACCCACAGGATGGCTAGAATCAAAAAGTCAGATAATAACAATTGTTGTTGAGGATGTGGAGAAATTAGAACCCTCATACGCTGCTGGTGAGAATGTGATGGTGCACCCACTTTGGAAAAACTGTCAGTTCCTCAAATGATTAAATATAGAGTTACTATATGACCAAGTAATTTCATTCCTAGGTATACATACCCATGAGAAATGAAAACTTATCTCTACACACAAACTTGAACAGGAATGCTCATAGCAGCATTATTCATAATAGCCAAAAAGCGAAAACAACCCAAATATCCATCAGTAGATGAATGGATAAACAAAATGTGGTATATCCATACAATGGAATATTATTCACCTATAAAAAGGAATGCCATACTGATCATGGATGACACTTGAAGAAGATGCGAAGTGAAATAAACCAGACACTAAGCCACATATGAATCTGTTCATATGACTGTCAACAATAAGGAAATCTATAAAGGTGGAAAGTAGATTAGTGATTGCTTAGGACTGAAATGGAAGGTCGGGCGGGGTACAGGAGGCGAGAGCTAAAGGATATACGGTTTCTTTCTGAGGTGATGAAAATGTTTTAAAATCAACTGTGGTGATAGTTGGACATATCTGTGAAACCATTGAATTGAACATTCTAAATGGGTAAATTGTATGGTAGGTGAATTATATCTCAATAATTATAAAATAAAAAATGGGTCATGACTAGGCAAATACAAATAAAGTATCTGCTCTTTACCTATTAAGAATGGGATGCAGATAGGACTTTATTGTCATATGAAACTCTCTGTGATAAATTGTTGAGAGACACATCACAAAACCATAAATCAAGTAACTCATTTTGTTTAAAAAGTATTTTTTTATAAGATGAATTTTATTTTAAAATGTTTTTCTTTTCAATTATTTGCTTTTCTAATTTCTCTACCATGGATATTTATTACTTGTTTAATAAAAGTCTTTTCCCCCAGATGGGAATGATGTGAAGCCCACACTGAAAGTTTCTGTTTAATAACCGACTGTGTGTTGTAGACGCTAGACTTAACAGCCTTAGGCTGCGTTAATCAAAATCCCCAAATAAAGGTCACCTCTGGATTGTATTCAGTTTGGGTCAAGAATTTTAAACTGGAAAACACTCAGGGGAGGTTATCACAATGGGTAAAGCTACCAAAACAAATATACAAAAATGCTTCAAGGAACTGAGGATATTATCGCTTAGGGAAAAAGACAAATAAAAACTGTCTTAATATGATGAGGGCTTGTTTTATTGAAGCAGAATTAGATTTATTCTGTGTAGCTTCATGGGTAGAACCAGGGCCAATAGGTAAAGATAAATAATGAGATTTGGGCTTACCCTAGGAAATAGCTTTTCAAATTATATAAGGTGCTCCCCATTACTTGGACAGTGTCGTGAATCTGTCAAATGATTGGGTGGGAGGTCAGTTTAAGTTCCTGTCCCTCTCTTCAGATTAAAATTCAGTTGACATTTGTAATCCTGTTACTTCAACTGAAATAATCAATTAGGGATGAGTTGGGGGAGGGATAGCATGCAGTTTAAAATTCAAGCAAAGGAACCTTCTATCTCTTTTCTGTAATTTCTTTGATATTTTTAGTCATTATAATTAATTCTTTTTTGTATTGTGGTAATAATATACATAACATAAAATTTACCATTTTAAGTATGCAATTCAGTGGCATTAAGTACATTCACAGTGTTGTATAACCATCACCATTATTTATTTCCAAAACGTTCTTATCATCCCAAACAAAAACTGTACCAATTAAACAGTAACTCCCTATTACTCCTCCCCATCCCCTGGAAACCTTTATTCTGTCTGTCTCAATGAATTAGCCTATTGTAGATAACTCATAACGTAGAATCATACAATATTTGTCCATTTGTGTCTGGCTTATTTCACTTAGTATAATGTTGCAAGGTCCATCTGTGTTCTAGCATGTATCAAAATTTCATCCCTTTTTATGGCTGAATAGTATTCCATTGTATACATATACCACATTTTGTTTATCCAGTCATCTGTTGATGGACATATGGGTTGTTCCCACCTTTTGGCTATTCTGAATGATGCTGCTATGAGCATTGGTGTACAAGTATCTGTCTGAGCCCTACTTTCAATTGGAATTGTTAGATCATATGGTAATTCTATGTTTAACTTTTGAGGACCCTCCAATGTGTTTTTCACAGTGGCTACCCCATGTTACATTCCCATTGGCAATGCATGAGGATTCCAGTTTCTCTACATTCTTGTCCAAACTTGCTACTTTCTGTTTTTTTGATAAGAGTCATCCTAATGGATATGAAGTGATATCTCGTGGTTTTGATTTGCGTTTCACTAATGACTAATGATGTTGAGCATCATTTCATATGCTTATTGGCCGTTTGTATGCCTTCTTTTGAGAAATGTCTAGTCAAGTCCTTTGCCCATCTTTGAATTGAGTTGTTTGGTTTTTTGAGTTATAAGAGTTCTTTATATATTCTTTATATTGATGCACAAAAGTTTTTACTTTTGCAAACTGGCTTGGGCACAGTGGTTTTTTTTTTAAGTTTTTAATTTTTATGAAGTCCAGTTTATCTATTTTTTGTTGTTGTTGCCTGTGTTTTTGGTGTCATTAAAGAAATCATTGCTGAATTTAAGGTCATAAAGATTTTCTCCTTTGTTTTCTTCTAAGATTTTTATACTTTTAGCTCTTAAGTTTGGGTCTTTGATCCCTTTTGAGTTAATTTTTGTATATGATGTGAGGTAAGGATCCAAATTCTTTCTTTTGCATATGGATATCCAGTTTTCCCAGCACTATTTGTTGAAAAGATTCTCCTTACCCCATTGAAGGGTCTTGACAACCTTGTCAAAAATCAATTGACTACATATGTGAGTTTATTTCTGGTCTCTGTGTTCTATTCTATTGGTTTATATGTTTGTCCTTATGCCAGTACCCCACTATTTTGATTGCTATAGCTTTGTAGTAAGTTTTGAAATCAGGCAGTGTGTGTCCTAAAACTTTGTTCTTCTTTTTCAAGATGATCTTGGCTATTTGGGGTCCTTTGAGATACCATGTAAATTTTAGGATGGGTTTTCCTGTTTCTGCAAGAATGCTGTTGGGATCTTGATAGGGATTGCACTGAATCTGTAGACAGAGCACTTTGGGTGGTATTGACATCTTAAGAATATCGTCTTCCACTATGTGAACACAGGATGTCTTTCCATTTATTTGTGTCTTTAATTTCTTTCAGCAATGTTCTGTAGTTATGATTAACTTCTTTTTAAATCTTTTTTATTTGTTCTCCCTTCTTAAGCTATTAGTAAATAGCTGCCATTTGTTGACATACCAGAAGCCAGTCTGGTATGCAGTTTAAACTGGTGTGCAGTTTAACCCATAAACCACATACTTGCACATTTGTAAACTTTGATTCAAACTTCCTTTCTTGACCCAGGGTTTGGATATCATTTCTTTCCTCATATTTGAGGTTCCTGGCTCCTTTCCAGGGCCCCATATAACTTAACTGGTTTGATAGTTTTGGTTTCTTCTTTCAAAGAACAAAGAAGGACCATAAATTGTTGGTAAATATAATAATCACAACAAATGTACTTCAGTTCTATATAAGAGCCACTGTTTTCCTTGGCATCTTACTTTAGACCTGCTTCATGTCAAATGCCCTGTCATTTTCTCATAGCTAAGGTGATTATATGTTCCAGATTTTCTAATCTAGGTTTCAGTCTATCTTAATTATCCCATTGTTTTCTAGATTTTTGGTTCTTTACTCACAGTTTGCCAATCGCGTTTAATTACCTGAGCTACAGGTCATGTTCAGTATCTTGGGCTGTTTGTTCTTATTCTTTGGCTATACTTTGACTTTTCTAATATTCTACTACCAGATTTAAGAATGTCGTGTCTTCTCTTTTATGGAAAGAAACCAAAAGGAAGACCTGCCAGTCACATGGTTTATATCTATACTCTGAAAAGTCATGATTATCTTTTGCCACTGAAAAGGGAATAGTTTTCCTCTGTAAAGAATGGAGAATTATTTACTGGTATTTAAGTGAGATGGTTCCTGAGCTGTTCCTTGATAGACTAATTTCACCACAGAGTAGCTTGCTTTCATAGGTCATTTATTCAGTCACAAGAACGTAACATTTTAAAATAAATAACCCACCAAAATTAGAGGTGTTTAAACAGAGTTCACGTAGTTTCATTGTATTTATATTGAGCTTCTGATTACATATTTGACTTTAAATTGTTTTGGATTTCTTTAGTTTTCCCTATCCCATTAGAATATTGATTTCGGTTCTTATCTCTATTGGATACTGGTTCATCCAGAGAGTAAAGGCTCTTCTATAGAGTAACATTTGGATTGTGTGGACTTAAAATTATTGCTCTTAAAGAGCTTTAAGTTTAGAAAAACTTATACAGCCAAATGAAATTAAGCTGATTCACCCTCTCTATACCAACCTATCTATCACTCCTAATTTCAGTACTCACATGTCTTATCCCATCCTCTTATATCAGCCACTAACTGCTTACCTTTGATTCTCCATTTAAATTGTTAATGTTAAGATACGCCATGGCCTAGTGCTTAAGTTTGATGCACTCTGCTTTGGTGGCCTGGGTTCATGGGTTCAGATCCAGGGTGTGGACTTATTACCACTCGTCAGCCATGCTGTGGTGGTGACCTACATACATAATAGAGAAAGACTGGCACAGGTGTTAACTCAGGGCTAATCTTCCTCAAGCAAAGAAAAGAGGAAGCTTGGCAATGGATCTTAGCTCAGGGCAAATCTTCCTCAGCAAAAAAAGAAAAAAAAGATACTAGTGGAATGTTAGGTTTTGGCTTTCCTATATTACATAATTTTAGTTTTTGTTTTTCTCTGTCCCCCTCCCCTCATAGATGAAAAGTTGGGAGAAAGACCCAATTAGATATGGAAAAGTGGTCAAATGCATAATAATATAGAAGATTATATAGCTGCTTATTGTGAAGGAATTTTACAAAATAAATATGTTAATTGTTCTTTATATTATTTGTAAGCCTGCAATTACATTAAATCCCCAAGGTATTAGGCCTCTGGATTTCATCATTTACCAGTTAAACCTGAAACGAGCTGATCATCAGTGATCTCAGAACAGCCTGGAATGTTCAGTCCTGGTACTAGAGTATAGCTGTATACCATCATTTACATCTATTAAGTTACCAGTGGTTCTAGGTTGAAAATTAGACCTTTAAAGAAAACGGATTTGTCTGACAATATTTTATATTTAAAGTTTATTCTATTTTATTCAACAGAAACGCACATCAAAACATTCACCCAGAAAACCAAGAGCTAGTGAGGGTGCTTCGGGAGCAGCTTCAATCAGAACAGGTAACTGTTGTCATATCAGCATCCGCATTTGTGTGAGGAGTAGATGTTATTACTCCCCTTTCCTCTGAAATTGTGATGAAATATTAATAAATTACTTTTTGGAAACATGGGCTTCTTTCCTGCTTTGCAAGTTACCTTAAATTATTCTATTGATTCTATATTTTTAGATTAGGCAAATGACTAGACTTAATCTATTCAGATGTTTTCAGGTGTTGTTTTTTTTAACATGCTTTAAAAGATAGCAGTTTTCTTATTATTGACTTGCGAGGAAATAATCACTGTCTAACTGGCTTTCTTGAAATGTGGTAGAACCATTCTTTCTAACACGTTATTCCCCTAAGACCTACAAGGCAATGATTATGAGGGGTAGCTTTTTTTTTCTTTTCTTTTTCTTCAGTGGTCAGAAGTTAACAAAACTAGTTAGGCAAAGAAGAAAACTTTTCTTCTCTGCCTCTTCTTTGCTTTTAACTAGATGGACTCTCTACAACCAGAAATGTAGTATATTTTGTGAAGGCTGGATTAAGTAGGATATTGTACACCTTCATGCCAAGATAGCAAACATCAAAAAACAAAAATTAAAAATTAATTTCCTAGCCACCAATCAAACTAATTCCAAAGATGGTTTTATAATTTAGCCATTCACTGAATATTTCTTGAACATTTGTCATATGCTAGACACTGTTGTAGATATTGGGAATTCAATCATGAACTAAACAAATAAGAATTCCTGCCTTCATAGAACTTAAATTCATTGATGCAAAAAAGTAGTTTAAGTGTCTTAGTAGTACTCTGTTCCAGAGCTGTTGTTATCAATAATTCATGCTGGGATAGTGTTTTATAATTTACAAAGTCATTTCACATACAACTATCTTGTTTAATCTTCAAACGTGATAAGTAAGGCTACTATTATTATCCCCATTTAAAATAGTAGATCACTAAGATTTGAGTAAATTCACACTAGGATTACATGAATAGAAACTAGCTATATAGGAGTCTCAGATTGAGGTGGATCTTCCAGATTTCTTTGTACCACTCTCCCATTCATCTGCCTCACACCTTCCTCAGGCATGACATATAGTTCTCATTTGAATAAAGCTAGTAACTTAGCCTATTCTGTGCTGTCCTATATGGTAGGTACTAGCCACACGTGGCTACTTAATTTTAAATTAAATAAAACTAAGTAAAATAAAAAATTCAGTACTTTAGTCACATAAGCCACATTTCAAGTACTCAATAGCCACACGTGGCTAGTGGCTACTGTATTGGACAGCACAGATAAAGATTTCCATTATTGCATAAAGTTCTCTTGGACAGCACTGGTAATTGGTTTTTTGTAAATTAATTTCCAAAAAAGAATAATGAAGAGAAAAGGTAGAGAAGGGGACATTAAGTGATGTATGTTTTTCTTTTCTGCACCATTAAAAATGACATAAAAGACTATAATATCAAGGTGTGACTTTGGCTTATAGAATATTCGAGTATTTTAGGACTGTTTTAGGACATAGGGGATTTTAGTTATGGTTTATTAATTTGGGGTGATAAAAATCTTTGATTTAGTTTGCAATTAAGAATAGCTCATACTTAGCAATTTGATACCTTTTTTTGATAATTTGATATTTTTAATGCAAGCTACTTTGTTTATAAGATGTGTGCTGGGTGCCATACAAACAGTTTTGTGGGGCTGGCCTGGTGGCGTAGTGGTTAAGTTCGCATGCTCCACTTCGGCAGCCCAGGGCTCTCAGGTTCAGTCCCAGGCGTGGATCTACACACCTCTCGTCAAACCATGCTGTGGTGGCATCCCATATACAAAATAGAGGAAGACTGGCACAGATGTTCGCTCAGGGCCAATCTTCCTCACCAAAAAACAGCAAAACAAACAACAGGTTTTGTTAAGTAAAAGAGAGACACATTAGGTACTAGTACTAGATAATTCTCTAGTTCCTAGAATATTACTCAATGAGTCCTACAAATGAAGTCCTTGTCCTCATAGCACTCACATTCTAGTGGGTTCTTTGATATCTGATGCTTCTTGTACTGGTGATTCTATTCAACATTCCTGTTACAATCACAATAGTGATATAACTGAGAAACATTAAAATTTGATAATCTGACCATGTGAAGGATTAAGTTCAAGTTACCAGTAGTCTTAAATTTTTCTCCTTTCCAAATGACCAATTATTCTTCTCTCAAAGTTTAATTCTGGTCTCTTGTGAGGTGCAGCATACATGCAACACTTGTCAGGGATGTCTGAATGAAAGCGATGTTAAAAATGAAAGGCAGCTAATACTTGGGACATAGCTTGACATTTCTTATTCTTTAGCTTACGCATTAGCTCAGCCTTTTGTTACTCAGAATAACTTATTCTAATGGAGTAAAAGAGAAACTCCTGAGTTCCTCTAGGTTTTTATCTTTAAATTGTGTTCAGGAAGGAGGATAGAGACCGTGCAGTTTAAATAAAACAACAATATAGCCTCATACTTTATCAAATTTATAAGACCTCAAACTGTGGCACATCTAAAAATTGGTGAGGATTGCACAGTATTGACGGTATTCTTAAGTATAATTTAACAGAAAGATAATTTTGAAAAGCCTCTGTGTGTCATATGTGTATATATATGTACGTATTTTCTCATCAGGATGCGCCAGCTGCCACTCGACACCAGTTTTACACTGACATGTACTGTCCAATCTGCTTACATCAGGCCTCCTTCCCTGTTGAAACAAACTGTGGACATCTCTTTTGTGGTAAGCAAACAGTGCTATACTTGGTAAACGTGACGATTTAGACCATGTTTGTACACAGGCTGGATTCCTAATTTTTCTCTTTGTCACATTTGTATTTCGTGAGCAGGGTAGATGGGTTCTGATAGCCTGTTCTACTTGTCAGCCACTTTTATTTAGTGTCTGTGGGTTCAGAAATTTAAAACACTAGTTATTCAGTTTCTTGATAAACAGAAATGTGTTTCTTTGGATGGTAAATCAAGCACATCAATAATCCCTCCTTGCTCGTCACTCTTTGGTGGTTTCGTTGATTACTCCTCCTTCCCAAGGCAGGAAGCTTCTCTCAGAGAACATCCCTTAGCTCTGCTGCCTCTTTTTGACTCTGAGTCAGTACAAAAGTTCTTAGCCTCTCTTTCTTTGTGGCCCCAAGAGGTCTGATGAGGGAGAATGAGAAAACCTAGAGCATGTAGTGGGACAAGAAGGGAATGTTGTGGGGCCGGCCCTGTGGCCAAGTGGTTAAGTTCACACACTCCACTCCGGCGGCCCAGGGTTTCACCGGTTCGGATCCTGGACACGGACATGGCACCGCTCATCAAGCCATGCTGAGGCGGCATCCCACCTGCCGCAACTAGAAGGACCCACAGCTAAAAATATACAACTATGTGCTGGGGGGCTTTGGGAAGAAGAAGGAAAAATAAAATCTTTTAAAAAACAGAAGGGAATGTTGTGGTCACGCTTACTTAGTATCAGTAAGGGGTGCCTTCTACTCCTGGGCATTTTTTCCTGACCCTCTGGAAAGAGTTTGTGGAGAATAATGAGATACCATATAGTCATTGCTTGTTACGGTCATACAAGATTGGGGAGAGTCAGTGATTACAAACCTACTATGTGCTGGACACCTAACATACTTCATCTCATCTAGCCCTACAGATGAGGAAACCAAGGCTCAGAGATGTTAAGAAGTTTTACCAAGGGTAACCCAGCTGCTAAGGGACATAGCCAGGTTTTAAACCTAGATCTAACTTCAAACCATATGCTCAATTCGACGATGTGATTGGTGGCTTATACAACTACTCTCTACTTAAGATTTAGCCAGTCACGAAAAATACTTTTTTATTGGTAGTATTTCTTCTGTTTGAATAGCTGTATTCAAGATAGGGTTCTAACTGCTCCCCAAATGTACCCAATTTCCATATAAAGACTAATTTAAACTATAGAACAGAATGATCCTATAAATTGCTTTCTCCTCTGTATCTTTTGTCTAAGATTCACTATATAGAATTCTTAAGTATGTAATGTTATTATTTATGCTGTTGGGGATGATGTAAGTATTTGAAATCCATACCATGCAATGCAGGGTTTCCTATACCTTGTGCTCATTTAATAGGTACTGACAAATCCCATTATTACCTCATCCATTAATTTCAACCTCTTCCCTAAGGTTTTTGCCTAAGTAGCTAACAAATTATAAAACGCTATTTTAGTGTCTGTCTTTAATTATCTGCTAGAAATGTTAATGAGCAGCAAAAATAATGAAGATGAGACTGGGAAAATTAAACGGCTATCAGAGAAAGCAGACATGTTTCCTCCTCTCTGGTAGATACTCCTCATCACTTTGATGCTCTATTTCTGAGTCTGGATGTGGCCTCAACCATCGTCATGCAGCACTGCAGGCAGGTGTTAGGAATCAGTGAGGCCTGGCAGGCAAGATGAACTCTGTTTGCCAATCGAGGGTTAGGTAATTCACTGAGTGGATAACCCGGTCAGATGAAAGATGGCTGGACTGTGTTCTTGGTTTTACCTCTGGGTCTGAGGTAATAGGGTAGATTGCTTCTGATATCCTGCTCTACTTGGTAGACACTTTGATTTACTGTCTGTAGGTTCACAGGTTAAAAAACACTATTCAGCTTCTCAAACAGAAATGTGCTTCTTTGAATAGTAGCTCAAGTCCATTGATGCCACGTGCATCAGGAGTACTTTAGCGTTGTTTCTGTACGGGGAACTACCGCTCCGCTCCTTTACGGTGAGTTAAGAATAGCAGCAACAGATTTCACCTTACTTGCATTCGTAACTCACCTTATGTTATTTGATTCTCCAGCAGTCGTATGAGGTCTTATTCCCATTTTACAAATACACAGATTTAGAGAGATTGTGCCCCAGATTAAAGTCATTGAGTCATCTTTCCCAGCATCTTATTTAGGTGGATCTGTCTTTTTAAAGAAAAGGGGAAAGCGTGTCATTGCAGATGTGTGTGAGCTGAAGTGTCCCATTTGCTGGACCATAGCTTTTCAGTGCAGGCAAGCGTCCCTTACGTGACTTGCAAAACAAGGACATTTATACCCTAATTTGTAGAGAAGAGATGTGAGATTGAAACACTTAATATATGTCAAAACACACTGAACTTTTGGGTGAGAAGCTAAATCTAAGGTATCATTACAGATGTAATAATACTACTATCAGATACAAATTTTGCTTTCATATAGTTTCTATGTGAAATTAGATTGCTCAAAGTACTTAAAAAATATTATCCAGGGGCTGGCCCTGTGGCCGAGTGGTTAAGTTCGTGCGCTCCGCTGCAGGCGGCCCAGTGTTTCGTTGGTTTGAATCCTGGGCGCGGACATGGCACTGCTCATCAAACCACGCTGAGGCAGCGTCCCACATGCCACAAGTGGAAGGACCCACAACGAAGAATATACAACTATGTACCGGGGGGCTTTGGGGAGAAAAAGGAAAAAAATAAAATCTTTAAAAAAAAAAATATCTAATTAACAGAGCCCTCTGAAAGGAGGAGAAGAGATCAAATAGGGATTGTTTGGCTTTTACACTGTCAAGCCGGTTTCTCCCCACAGTCACTGTGGGGTCCTGTTTGGACGGCCTGTGCTCAGCCTCGGGTTTGCTCACCGGCCTCCACACACCATTTATTTCTGCCTTGGTGTTGCTCTTGCTATTCATAAACCCTGGAGCGTCCTCCCTCCTGTTTTCTGCCTAAGTCTTACTTCTACAAAGTTCAGTTCAGATCCTTTCTCCTCTACAGGTTACTCTAATGCATCCCAGAGAATCCTCCCTCTCTGCACTCCTTTTGTACTTACTTAGTATTACACAGTTCAAGATTTAATACCTTCTGATTGATTTAAGTATGTCACCTGGGTCTCTTCAATTTGATTGTCATTGCTTCTTCTGAATTCAGGACATTTATTTGATCTGGAAGAATCAGCATAGGGAACACAGGAGGGCTAAGCTAGGTTGCTCAGGCAAGAGTAACACTAGAGAGAAGACCCTGGGGGTAGAAGGGAGACAGAAGCACTTGGTTCAGATTCACACTGGGACCTGGATGGCCCCAGAAACAGGTGTCCTGCAGAGAAGAAAACGAATTGGCCCCTTAAACATCACACAGTATTTAAAAATTCATTTGTTCCTGGTCTGAACTCTTGCTCACCTGCCACTTTTCAAGGTCTGCAAACTCTTCCTTTAGGTTGCTTTTAGCTGTTTTGCTGCTCATGAACACCTTCAAGCAGAAGAGTCAAATCCATCCAGTCTAACGTTGATTCCATTATTGAAGTGGATTATGAACTTCATCAGGGCAGAGAGCATTACTCTTTGTATCCTTTGGTTCCTTGCTTGTACTACTTCATTACTATTATTCATACTTAAGTAACTTGGCTTTCTAAACTCTTAGAAAAGTAGTTCTATTTTTGTAACATACATACCAAATTTGGAACAGAAAACCTATGCTGTGATTTGTTGGTTGTCATATTTACAATGATGTTTAATTAGTGTTTTATTTATTTTACATAGGAAATGCAGTATTTTCTATTAAGCCTCATAGCATTTGAAGGAGTTGATGCATGCTTGCTTTTGATTGTGTAAAAATGTCTGTATCTTAGCTGGTAGTTTAAATAAAAATATTTTTCAGTGGCTGGGAGTTGTTTTTAGATTTGAATTTGAAGGGTTGGATGAAGTAAAAAATATTTTAAAATAAGGTGGTACTGTTAAAATATTTCACATATTTGAAAGTTTCTCAGGATACATGGACTTTAAAACATCCCTACTGATGGGGTTTTTTTCCCATTAGGTACCTGCATTATTGCGTACTGGCGATATGGTTCATGGCTGGGGGCAATCAGTTGTCCAATCTGTAGACAAACGGTAATGTTTGTATCCAGAAAGCATCATTTATGCCAGTTCATTTTGTAAATTTTTATACTTTTGTGTCTAACTTTTCATTTATTTTGATATTTTCACTAGAACTTCATTTATCCAAAGCTTCTATGATGTTACCCCGGTATTTTTTTTAAATGTCTTTAAGACGTCTCAAAACAAGAGAATTCCCTTTGAAATCCTTCAGTTGTAGTGAAAAGCAACTGGTGAATGATTCCTCGCCCAAATCCTAATAGGTGTTGTAATACCAGCAAAGGGATCACTGAACTTGATCACGAGTAAGCAAATATCCCCTCCCTATACTGCTCTGGAAAAAAATTGTTTTTCTTTTTAATTTATTTTTAATCTGCCCTTCTCCAGTGAGGGTTCAGATAGCTTTAAATGATGAAGAATAATTTTTTTAAATGTCCCTTTTGGAGGCATAACCACATTGCATTATCCAGGACAGATAGAACGTTATAGTTAGCGTGGAAGCTACCTCAGGAGGGAGGCAGTAAGTTTTTATAAACATATATTGAAGACTGAAATGTCAGCACAGATGAGATATGCCAAATTTTCTCAATTTTTTTTGACAAACTAGAAAAAATACTGAAAAATCTGAGAAACTAAAGTTCTTAGTTTTTTAATTAGTAAATATAGCAAAATAGAACATTCTATCAGTTGTATACAGTTTTTCATAATTTCTTTTATACTTATTTTATTTTTCATTTAAAAATATATACCTTTCTGATAACAAGTTATGAACTTGTAAAAAGACAGCATTTCCTTGGGAAGTCTTCCAGTGTGCACAGTGAAGTCCTACAAAGGATAGAGAGCTTCCAGGTAAAGACGTCAAGTTGAACGCATATATTTACTTTTGCTTCCTCTTGCAACCCCACTGAAACAACAGAAAGGACACTTTGTGAAGGCATAAACCCACAGAGACCAACAAATAAAGTAAATGATAGAAGAGGCGATCATTTTTCAAAAATTCTTTGTTAACTATAACAGACATACAGAAAAGCACACAAAACAGAGAAGTACAGCTCACTGAATTATCACAAAGCAGCACTCGAGCATCAACGCTGAGATGAGGAAACAAGCTGGCCAGCAGTCCCAGAAGCCTCCTAGGGCCCCTCCGAAACCTCCACCCTCTCCCTCTCAACCACTGTCTGACTTGTATGATGAGCATTCCCTTGATTTCCTATAGTTTTATGACCTTAGCTAGGTCTAAGATTGTTTAGTTTTGCCTGATTTTTGGAATTTATCTAGATAAAACCATATAGGAGGTATTGTTAAATATATATACACATACATGCACATACACACACTCGTATATATACCTTTCAGCCTTTGTTCTGGCTATCCACTTTGCCCCCATCACTGCCCTTTTTTTTGGTGTAGAGAGAGAAGTTCAGGTTTTTCTCTTCTTTCTTGCTTCTAGATTCCCAACTTCTACCTCTTTCACATTTGACTTTTTATCACATGGTCAGGAGGAAAATTGATTTTTTTTTTGGTACTGCTTCACCGCTGATTTGATGTGTGACACTAGGCAGTCAACACTGAAGCTTTTTTGCCAATACCACCTCTCATCATCTTAAGGTATCCGCCAGCAACACTGAGACCAGGCCATAGGTCCTTCATTAAAGAATTAGTTCTGCCACCTCACTCTTCTTGGCTCTACTGAGGCTTTTCGTAGGGCAGATATATGCATTAGCAGATGGTATCCTTTGGACCACCCATAAATTGGCTAGAGCTAGAAAGGTGAAGATATGATTGTGTTAATATAATAACTTTTGGTTCCTTAACTGTAGAGTAATTCATCCTGGAGGCAAGACAAGTGGCAAGTGCTCCACCTCCTGTTTCACTGGAAATAGTAATGCACAGGCTGCTGCCTCTGACTGGAGCATGCTCACTACTTCTCTCCTGAATGCACATACTCACACACCAGCATTTCAAGGGCTGGTGCATTTCAAGCGCTAGCGTAAGTTTCAAGCTTTCTGGACACCCCAGGCAGAAGTCCTCACTCTCAGACATCATTAGAGTCATGAGCCACACAACAATGTTCAGTCAATGACGGACTGCATACAGGTCCCATGAGATTAGTACCATGTGGCCTAGGTATGTAGTAGGCTAGACGATCTAGGTTTGTTAAGTACACTCTGTGATGTTCACACAACGAAATTGCCATTTTGCATTGGATTTTATTGTAAGGCAATAATAATTTATTCCCCCACCATGTTTCCTTTACTAAAAAGAAGTGAGTGAAATGTAAATTCAGAAGCTTTTCTCATTCTATTGAATAATAATACAAAATGAAAAGAAGTAATGCAGAAAGTTGTAACAATTTTTTTCTGTGATATACAGGTAACCTTACTGCTAACAGTCTTTAGTGAAAATGACCAGTCTCAGGATGTCACACCATTGCGTCAAGATATTAATGATTATAACCGGAGATTCTCAGGGCAGCCCAGATCTGTAAGTAATGTTATAACAGGTGCAAAGTTAGAGGAGAATGATACTTCTCTTTTGTAAAGTGAGATTTACCAACAAATATTCTTTGACTATGAAAAATCTCTCAGTTATGTGTGTTGGGTAAAGTTTTTACCGTCATCATTGTTGTCATTCACTGAGTCACAGCTTTCCCAAGGACTACAGTTTTCTATCTAAAAAAAAAAAACAGACATTACCAAACTCTTTATGAGATACTAGCAAAAAAGCAATAGGAAAAACTGGAGGGAAATGTAAAATTATCAACTCCTATGTAATTCTAAAATAAATAGGGTTTGTCTTATGAGAAAACTTAAACTGAGAACTCCTGGAGAGTTTTACAATGGTGTTCCACTCTGTTTTATTTACCCCGGCCACCTGTTTGAAATGTTTCCTTAAGGTTTTAGAGGGGTTTTTTTAATGTCATCTTAGCTATTCAAAAGCATTCTATTTTTAAAGAACACATTAATTCTACAGTTGACCTCCCCCGAAAAAGGCATTTGGTAGATTAAAAACTGTCACATTTTACTGACTCATTCCAGTTTTCTGAAAATCAAACAAAGAATTCTAGTAGTGTGTGTATGACTGAATATGCACTTCAAAACCCAGAACATACTAAGTACAAATGTATGTGGAAAGCCTAGACTTCTCCTCCGAGCTCTTGACTTTGGCTATCCAGCTGCTTAGCCTTCATCTCCACTTGGATGTTCAATAGGCATCTCAAACTTGACATGCATAATATCGAACTGATTCCCTCCTTAACTCAGTTCAGTCTCTTCTCAGCCTTTCTCAGCTCAGTTTTAACTTCCTCCTCTCCCTCATTTGATCTATAGATAAGTTGTATCATTTCTTTTCTCTTTTTTGTGGATCCTGTCATTCTTACCTCATAAAAGCATCCTGTGTCTGTAGCCATCATGCTGGTTCAAGCCACCACCATCTCTTGCTTGGGACAGCTGCAGTGGCCTCTTCACTTTGACTTTTGTAAGATCAGCCCTGAGCTAACATCTGTTGCCAATCTTTTCTTTTCTTCTCTCCAAAGCCCCCCGGTACATAGTTGTATATTCTAGTTGTAGGCCCTTCTAGTTCTGCAATGTGGGACACCGCCTCAGCATAGCCTGATGAGTGGGGCTAGGTCCACACCCAGGATCTGAACAGGTAAAACCCTGGGGCACCGAAGCAGAGCACACGAACTTAACCACTTGGCCACAGGGCCAGCCCCTCACTTTGACATTTTTCTCTGCACAGCAGCCCAAGTAACTTTTTTTTTTTGAGGAAGATTAGCCCTGAGCTAACATCTGCTGCCAATCCTCCTCTTTTTGCTAAGGAAGACTGGCCCTGAGCTAACATCCATGCCCATCTTCCTCTACTTTATATGTTAGGACACCTACCACAGCATGGCTTGCCAAGCGGTGCCATGTCCGCACCCGGGATCCAAACTGGCGAACCCCAAGCCACCAAAATGGAACATGCAAACTTAACTGCTGCACCACTGGGCCAGCCCCCCAAGTAATATTTTGAAAACATAAGTAAGACCGTGAAGCTCTTGTGTTTTAAAACTTCCATTTTGGAATAATGTTCCAACTCCCTACTTGTGGCTTACAAGGCCCTGCATGACCCAAGACCTCCCTCGGTCTCTACACCTTGGGCCACTCTCCCCGGCACCCACCATACTTCAGCTACACTGGCCTCCTTTCAGCTCTCAGAAGACACTCGCAGTCTTTCCACCTTAATGCGTTCACACATGCCATTTCCTCTGTTTGCAATGCTTGTCCCTCTGCTCTTCTGACTTTTCATCCTTTAGGTCCTTCTTAAACAGACCTTCCACAGAGAGGCTTTCCCTGATCAACTGAGGTATTCTCTAGTATTGCCCTCTGTACACTTCCTTCATAGCTTTTTCACAAACAGTACTCAGGTCTTGTTCATTGTCTTTCTCTCAGTAGTCTAGAAGCTTCATGAGGGCAAGGACTGGGTTTATTTACTCATTACTATATTCTTATTCCCAAATTCAGTGCTTGGGATACAGTAGGCCCTTAATGTTTACTGAATAAATTAATGAGTTAGCCTTAAGATAAAAATTGATACTACTACTTCCAGCCGAGAGTAGAAGCTATTAAAACGCTCAGCATTAACCCGTGTGCCTCCTCGCACATATTCCTTTTTCTGTGATGTCATGGACATCACAGGCATGCAGTTTCACCTGTTGTGGATAATAATGGGTAAATCTTTTAGATGTTTAAGCAACAACAAAAACTTAATCCAATCACTATTGTCCTCCATAGTTATTTGGAAGCCTCTTCTGCTATTTTTCACGCAGCAGTTTTTTACATATCTTCCAGTGACATCTATAGGATGATTCTCTGAAAGTCAACATGTTTCAAATTCAAGAACTAGCACTGAACTTAAAAAACATCATTTTAGGATATTTATTCATATTTTTAATGTGAAGCATACCATTGCTCAATTACTATTGTTTTGTAGGTGTCAGATATTTAATGAGTAGGAAAGTCTAGTATGTGATGAAATTACAATATAATGAAGACATTTAGCTCCTACTTTGGTATTCTCCCTCGTTCAAAGTTACTCAAAGGAGTATGATTGTGATTAATATACAAACATTTCTTAATAACCCATTTCATATTTCTTATCTAATTATTACAGATTTTGTATAAATGATACCATATGAGAAGTGAACAAAATAGCTCTGATAAAGGATAGAAAAGTGTTCAAAAAACATACTGGCTTGTCCTTAGAATATTTAAAGCAGTTCACCGCAGACCTTGTGAAAGCTGTGTCGCTGTTTTGCTTTAAATATTAGTTTCTTCCATAAAGAATAGAAAACATAGGAAGTGATTCTAAAAAGTCCATTTTTGTTCTTTTGTGACCAATTTTCCAAAGAGTTACAAGATTTTCTTTATCTGGTGGAATTTTAAAATTGTTTTCTCATCACTTGCTCAATTCTTCCCATTTTTGTCTCCATCTCCTCAGCTTATTTGGCACTTGTTAAACAAATAAAATACATACCTACAATTGGAGTTATAATATTTATATAGATGGCTAAAAATAGCTGAACTGTGGGCAGTGGAATGACCACAGGAAGTGACTGACTTCCTCTGGTCAGTTTCCCTGGTGTGGACCAACCCCTGAGAAATGAGGTTAATAGAAGCAGCTGTGTTGAGAGTCACAGTAGTTCATTACTGCATGGGACCTTGGACCTGGTTGTCAGCAACTACAGAACAAAGGAGCACTTTGCAGTCGGAGAACAAACTGACTTGCTCAAGGTCATACAAATAGATATTCGTACTTTCTTTTTTTTTCAACATCTTTATTTAGACATAATTTACATGCAATAAAGTGCACCTGTTTAAAGTATACAATCCAATGGTTTTTAGTAAATTTAGAGTAGATATAATCTACTTATCACCATAATCTTAATTTTAGAATATTTTCATCATCCCAAAAGCTTTAGCAGTTCCTTCCCATTCTCCTCTCTCCCCAGTCCTTGGCAACCACTAGTGTAGTTTCTGTCTCTTATAGATTTGGCTATTCTGGATATTTCATCATTTCATTTAAATGGGACCATATAATATATAGCCTTTTGTCTCTGGCTTATTTCACTTAGCATAATGTTTTCAAAGTTCATGTTGCAACACATCTCAGTACATCATTGCTTTTTATGGCCAAATAATATGTCACATTTTGTTTATCTCTTCACAGTTGATGGACATTTGAATTATTTCCATTTTTTGGCTATTATGAATAATGCTGCCATTAATATTCATGTAGCAGTTTTTGTGTGGACATGTGTTTTTATTCCTCTTGGGTGTAAGCCTTGTGGAATTGCTGGGTATTTTGATAACTCTATGTTTAACATTTTGAGGAAGTGCCAAAATGTTTCATGTTTCCAAAGGGGCCGTTCATTCCCACCAACAGTGTATAAGCGCTCCAATTTCTCCACATCCTTCAATTGCTAAAAATTTATGTAATTTGTCAAATTTCAGCTGTGAAAATTAGGCTCATTTATGTAAAAACCTAGTGATTGATGTGTTTCTGTACATATTCAGAAACAATTATTTTCAGAAAAGTAGGGCCTGGCATTCCAAAAATTTTTGCAGCAATTAGTAATTCCCTTAAACTAAACAGCATAAACGTCCTACGAAGGAATCAGTTTCATTGCTATTCTTAGACTGTCAAAGCCATCAAAGTTGATGTGTTTAATATATACTACGTATATATTGTCTGGGAATTTATAAAGGTCTTTTATATACAATATCTCTTTTAGTTCTTAATAGTCCTTGTGGCAGATAAATAAGCAATTAGTTGTTGACTTATCTCTAGTAGGTTAAACAACTTTTCCCAAGGTCACTTCGCTAATAAGTGATTGACTTTGAATTCAAACCCACGTCTGACTTTAAAGCTGAGACTTAAGCTCAAGCCTCAGACTCTATCCTACTCATTATTCCTTCATTTGGTTTATTTTACTATCTCAAATTAGAGAGAACTTGAGTTCTGCATTACGATAGCCTATATTTTGAGTTTGTTGACATTTTAATTGCTTTTCAGTTAGCTGCAATGACCTATTTTATAAGAACCTAGTAATCAAAAGACTGTTTTTAGATAACATGCGTAACTATAAAATAGTGTTCAATCAATATGTGAAACTCCTTAATTCATGTTAACTGAGTTTGCACGTTGCAAGAAAATTATATCATTTTGAAGTCTGCCACATTAGATGTCAAATTGTAATATTTGTTCTTCCCCCTACCAGATCATGGAAAGAATTATGGACCTACCCACTTTACTGCGGCATGCTTTCAGGGAAATGTTTTCAGTCGGGGGCCTTTTCTGGATGTTCCGTATCAGGATAATACTTTGTTTAATGGGGGCTTTTTTCTATCTTATATCACCTCTAGACTTTGTACCTGAAGCCTTGTTTGGGATTCTAGGCTTTCTAGATGATTTCTTTGTCATCTTTTTGTTGCTTATCTACATCTCTATTATGTACCGAGAAGTGATAACACAGAGACTGAACAGATGAAAATCAATGTTTACTGAAGTATTAGAGCTAATGTGTAAAATCAGACAGAAGGACCCATGGCAGTGTAAAGCATCTGAAAATTATCTTACAAGCTTAAAACCACCGTATGACAACAAACATTTGATTATCATTTGGCAAATGCCTAGCCATATAGGACTGGAATTTTTACATGTTGCAGATTCTAATATTAAGGTTAGAATTATAATAATTTACAGTTGTATCTTGATCGTGTGTTGTCTTTGGACAACACTTTGTCTCTGGAAAAAATATGGAATTACATAAAAAGGGATGCTTTTCAATCTTTCTCTTTTCCCCCAAATTACTCATTAATTGGCTGTATAGTAAGATACTGTTAACAGTATAGTTTACCCAATTTGTCCTTCTCAGTGAGTACCTATGCGATAATCTATTGCTATAAGACTCATCTAAATATTTTTGTTACAGTAAAATATTGTACAATATTGGGGAAAAGTCATTTTTTTAGTACTAGCTAAGTTTTGTGCATTTGGAGCAGTTCTGCTTTTCCATTCTGATATAAAGTGCTCCATTATCAGCTGAAAGTGAAAGAAGAAACTTGAACTTTATAATTTGATTTCTATTCTGGTTTAGAAAACACTTCTTAATAGAAAAAGTGACAAGATGTAAGATATTAATCTCTGGTCAGCACACTTGATGGTCTTAGTTATGACAGTTAAACAAGAGTTTGGTCCTTTTATAGGAATAGTATATAAAAGTAACTTATAAAAGGGAATTTTTTTCAGGAACCTGGATAATACTGCAACACGTAGTAGTTTGATGCATTTCTGAGGAAAGTGGATCTTCATGACTTTGAGCATCAAAGACTTAGGAGGATATTAGGAACACTATTTAAATTTGACAAGAGAAATTACTGGTGAGCTATAGCAACAGAATGGACAAATGTGGTTAGTTTTCTCTTGTCAGAAAACTTTTGTAATCCTGTCCCCAAATGGGAGCATATAGCCCAGATACATCCATCTCATGCAGAATGAGCCAGTGCCGTCTGAGGTGATTCAGGAGGAAAGTTCTGTTGGTTCTTTGATGGCTACAGCATTAAGTATCTAACGCTCTCTGCTGCAGTTTTCTGTTTGATAAGAATTAAAACCACGAGTATTATGAAATCCTGACTCTCACTGGCACTGCTCATTAGTGAACTGGACCGAGTCACTGATGCCCAAGGCTCGTGTTAGCTCTGTCACCTGTAATCACTGATGGTCACACTGTTATTCATGTATTAGTGAGCTTCACTATAAATACATAGGGAGAAAAAGAAGAAATTGGTCACATTCTCCCAAGTTAATCAGATTAGCCATCAACTAACAAGATGCCAAATGAAATATCAGTAGTGTTTTCTCATTTTGGGCCTAGGACAAAGCTGTTGCTTGTCATAGAGAAAAACAATAATGCTTAAATATAGCACACTATAATTAAAGCGATTTCTCACATACTTTTCATTTTGTCCTTAAGAATTATGTGAAGAAGGCAGGGCATTGCCTTCCTTTTCATAGGTGGAATCTCTATGTTAAAGACGAAAGCTTTTTTGCCTGAAGCCGCACACAAATAAGTGACTGAACTGGTGTTAGACGCTTCCTAGGCCTCCTGTGTGGGTTCAGAGAAGCGAAGACTGGTATGAAGAGGGGACGCAGGGGAGAAACTGGGACCTTTCAAAGTCTTCTGGAACACAGTGGATTAGGATAGCTTGGGTGCTCCTCAAAGGAAAGGTCTAGAAAGATGGTATATCGAGATTTCCTGAATCCTAATTCTACACTTCCAAATCAAACATCTAATAGGGTGGCATACTTCATAGAAAACATGTCAGCTGTAGTCACCAACCTGACAAGCTGATGAGTAGGAGTTTGTTACACCACCATTTACCAGACTAGAAACACATTTCCTACCAATTACAGATTTGGTGTGGGCTGCAGCGGTGTCGTTTTGAAAGGATTTAATTTTCTGTGCATGTGTTCTGCTCTGCTTCTAGTTACAATAATTTTATTGTAATATTTAGAATTCCTAAGACTTTCCTGGTAGAAGTGTATTGTACCAAATTTTGTAACATAAAAAACTGTGTGATCTGAAGTCTTATTAAATTGAAAAGGGAACATGCTGACATCTCACAATTTTAGATCTGTCTGCTTATTATGTCATCTTTATTGATCACCAATAATAAATGTAGATGGGATCTGAAAGAATATTTAAAGCAAGTAGAGTCAATCAGTGTTTTAAACATTATAGTAATCCTTCTAGGACTCAGAGTTAAACCATACAAATCAAAGCAACAATTTGTATTTTTGTAAACAGCAAGATTGTAACTTTCACAAAAACAGATGGTCTAACCCCAGGAGCAGATGATAACTTGGGCAGCTCTGTGGGGAACAGGATGGAGGAAACACTTGTTCTAACTGCCGCCTGGAACAGCGGTTTCAGTACTGCAGCTCTCAGCCTTTGAGAGCAAGGGAAGAAAGGACTGTGCTGGTGCCTGTGGCTGTGCAGGCACCTACCTCCCAGAGTTGTTGCAGTGGATCGACGGTTTGGTTTGGTTCAAACCTTGTGATTTAAGTTTGTCAAGCAGCTATTCTTTTGAATAAAAGCAACATATCTAAAATGGAAATATAGGTGTTACTTGCCTGTTTCTTTGCTGTTGTTTGTTTAATATTCAGAACTCCAGAAACAGCATCCAGTATAATGGTTGCAGGGGCTTTCTTTTTCACTAATGGACATCCAATATCTCATCATATTTCTAATTAATTTTGCTCAGATATTTTTAAATTTAAAAAGTAGAAGTGTTTTCCTTTTGAGGAAAATTACTTCATCTGGGCAGTCTGTATTAACTCTGGACAGTAGGGTGGGATTGGAATTAGAGTAGGCCTGTTCCTTGATTCCCCACTCCTGTTTCTTTTGAGTGTACATTTGATAACTGAAATTATGAAACTGATAACTGGAATGTTCTTTGCTGAGTCTGTGCCCTATGTTTACACCGACTCTCTCCCCTCCTCCTCTCTGCTCTTTGAAACACTAAATGTACCCTAGGCTCTTCTGTTGTGCTAAACAGCAACCCAAAACCTGGGTTCCAGCTGGGTTGGAATTGGAAAGGGCACTGAAGGTTTTAAGGCCCTGAGACTTCAGAGTCTCCCCGGACTAGGCCAGTAGGTCAAGGGCTGCTGACAGGAGGCGATGCTACCACAGAGATAAAGACAGCCACTGAGCTTTTGCTGTTCTGTCAGAACCAGACCCTCTTCATGGCATCAGTATTTGTTTTAAGCATCGAGTCCTTGAGTGCAAGCACATTTGAGGCGTTGCCAGTCACTCTTCTTCATCCATGTGCATCCTCTGACCTGTTCCATGTGCCCGAAGGGTACCTGAGAGGAGTGACCCCCTGTTAGGGACACTGAGCATGTCTGGACACTGTCCTTATCCTCTCTCAGACTAGCGGTGTATGGCTCTGAGCCTTTTGAGGGGAATCTATCATGTGATGTAGGAGAGGGCTGAGGGCTAAGGGCTAAAGATGTTTAAAACTCACTGATACCTAACAGTTTATATTCTGTTTAAAAACATAAATTTTTAAATTGTCTTTTTGCCAAGGAAGATTTGCCCTGAGCTAACATCCACCACCAGTCTTCCTCTTTTTGTATGTGAGCTGCTGCCACAGCATGGCCACTAACAGACAAGTGGTGTAGGTCTGCACCCAGGAACCGAAACTAGGCTGCCAAAGTGGAGTGCACCAATCTTAAACACTAGGCCACCAGGGCTGGCCCTAAAAACATGTTTTTTAAAAAACTACTTAAAGATACCTGATGTTCAGATCAAAACACTAACCCTTCTAATTATAGAGAAAACCTATAATTTATATCTACTATATCTAATGAAAATTACTCTAGGGGGCCAGCCTGGTGGCGCAGCGCTTAAGTTCACACATTCTGCTTCGGCAGCCTGGGGTTCACGGGTTCGGATCCTGGGTGCGGACATGGTACCGCTTGGCAAGCCATGTTGTGGTAGGCGTCCCATGTATAAAGTAGAGGAAGATGGGCAGGGTTGTTAGCTCAGGGCCAGTCTTCCTTAGCAAAAAGAGGAGGATTGGCAGCAGATGTTAGCTCAGGGCTAATCTTCCTCAAAAAAAAAGAAAATCTTTGTTTCACTAATCCTAGAATATTAGAGCTATAAGGGATCTTAGAAATTGGCTAGTTTCTGTGTTTTTTCTGTGAAAATCAGATTAAAGCTATAGATAACTCCCCAGAAAAATGCATATATACATATGTATATGTAATCTGAACTCATTTTTCAGGGGATTCAAAGACCTGACCATTCATGGATTCCAAATTAAGAATTCTTCACTGAAATAAGCCAGATAGAGAAGGACAATCTCTGTATGACTCCACTCATATGAGGAATTTAAACATGTAGACAAAGAGAACAGATTAGTGGCTACCAGGGGAAAGGGTTGGGGGGTGAGGTGGGCACAAAGGGTGAAGGGGTGCACGACTGACAAACAATAATTGGGTTACACGACTGACAAACAGTAATGTATAACTGAAATTTCACAAGATTGTAAACTATCATCAACTCAATAAAAATTAACTTTAAAAAAAAAGAATTCTTCACTGAGTCCCACAGCCTTACTCTACAGATAAAGATAATGAGGTCCAGAGAGAATGAATGGTCAGGTAATTTTTAATAAAAACTGTTTATAGAAAAAGTGTAGTAAGACTGAAATTAAGGAGCTGGCCCTGTGGCTGAGTGGTTAAGTTCACGTGCTCTGCTTCAGTGGCCTGGGGTTTCGCTGGTTTGGACCCTGGGCACGGACATGGCACCGCTCATCAGGCCATGCTGAGGTGGCGTCTCACATAGCACAAGCAGGGGGACCTACAACTAGAAGATACAACTCTGTACTGGGGGGCTTTGGGAGAAGAAGAAGAAAAATTAAAAGGAAAAAAAAAGACTGGCAATAGATGTTAGGTGCCAATCTTAAAAATAGAAAAAAGAAATTAAAATCTAAACCAATAGATATCAGTGAATTTAAACATCTTTAACCCTTAGCTCTCTCCTCCATCAAAATAAGTGGCTGATTTTTCTTCAGTTTATCAAACAAGAAGACAAAGTTTATCCTTCTGGAATAATTGTGACAAAACTTACCCTTTTAATGTCAAGGGTTAAATTTTCTTTTTTTCCTTAAATGTGTTCTATTAGTAAATGAATTAGTTCTTGGCCTCTTAAGACTTTGAAAAACATCAGACTTTTAACTAACCTTCAGTTTATCCCTATTTATTCTCTTTCCCTTAAATGGTCACATAAAGCTAAGGCATATATTCATTTTTGATATTTATTGAAGGGGTCAAATGAGCATATATCTCATTCTGTAAGAAAAAAGGGCAATTTTGCATATCTTCTGTGGCCCTTTTTTGCTTATATACTGTCTTATTAAAGTAGAACACACGCCAAACATTTTATAAATCATAAAGGTCAGATGATGAATTATAAAGTGAACACAGCGTTTAAACATCACCTCGGTCAAGAGCTACACCACCAGCATCCCAGAAGCCCTCCTTCCTTGCCTCCTTCCTCAAAAGTAACCTCTTCTAACTTAAGTTTTACCTACATTTTTTTACTCTACAAAAAAACAGAATCATACAGTATATTTTCTTTGGTGTCTGACTTTTTCAACCTTCTGTTGTGGGTCCACAGTGCTGTGGCTTGTAGCTTCTTTATTTTGATTCCTGCATAGTATTCCATTGTATGACTGTACCACAATTTATTCATTCAATTGTTAATGGACATTTTGGGTGGTTTCCATCAACATTTAAAAGGCAGACAAACATCTTTGAAAGTAAAAATGCTTCCTTGCAGTCACCCCTTGACAAGTAAAGAACAATCATTTCAACTTTAGGAAATGTTAAGAAGACATGGGCAAAGGAAAAAGAAGAAAAACAGACAATGAGTGTAAGTTAGTTTAGAGGAAGTGAAAACTAATTTTCTATTAATCAAATAAGTTAACTGGCAGACCACACAGTGAAAATTTAGTTTGGGGGATGTTTTACCAAGAAAAATTCAACATTCAGTTCAATATATGTTTTTTAATTGTATGCAAGTCACTTACCAATAAATTTACCATTCTGAAGTAAGGAAACATTAGGATTATATTCAACAAATAATTAAAATGTATATTTCATTCCAAATTATGGATAGCCAGGAGAGAGAAAACAGAAGAAAGGGGAGTGAAGAAGAGAACTTCTTGAGGGAAATCCAACCAGGTAACAACTAAATGGATGGGTTCCATTCGAAATTGACTGATGATCATAAACCTCAAAAGGGCCCTCCGCACTGGCCAGTGACTGCGCGCTTCTTTATTAGCTTGCGTGCCCAGCCTCTGAGAACTACTTTATACTTTCTTTCTTTCCTGACATTCCCCAGTCCTACAACCCCACAGCCGGTGACCCAGGTTCCTAAACCCTCCCACCCCTCCAAGTCCTCTTTTTGTAGGGGACTTAGCTCTCTTCTTTTTCAAAGGCCATCTGCATCTCAGTAAATGGCACCACCGTCAATCTATCTAAATGCTCAAGCCAGAAACTCAGGCTCAAGCCAGAAACCCTTGATACCTGGATTCCTCTCTCTTCCTCATTCTCATCTCCATCTATCAGCAAACCCTGGTGTTTCTACCTCCCACATATATATCCACTGTCACCACTTTAGACCAAGCTACCAACATCTCTTGCTTGCCTGCAGCTGCCTCTTAATTACCTGCTCATTTGCACTGTTGCCCCTCTAATATCACACAATAACCAGAATGACCTTTTGCAAGTGTTTATTAGGTCACGTCTCTCCCCTGCTTAAAATGGTCCCGTGGCTTCCCACTGCACTTAAAACCCAAGCCACCAACTCCCCTACTTCAGCCTCCCTTCATGCCCTTCTGCCCTGGCTCCCTGGGCTCTACCACCACAGCCTCCACTCAGTTCCCAGAAAAGATGGAATCCTCTACTGCCTGTGCTGGGCATGCTTTCCCTGGCCTCCCCACCTTCATTCCTCACATTACCAGATTTTCTTCCTTCTTTGGTTCTCAGGTCAAATGTTCCCTCCTCAGCCAGACTACCTACCTGCCAAGCTAAAGCAGTGGTGACCCTTTCTTCCCTTATTCACCCTTACAGCATCCTAATGTATTGCGGCATCTTAGCACAATGTTATTTCATTTATATTTTTATTGTCTGTCTTCCCCTCACTAGAATATAAGCTCTATGAAGATAGGGACTATGTTAGTCTTGCTCACCAATATATTCCCAGACCTGGCATAATGCCACCACTATAATAGGTGGTCAATAAATAAAAGTTAATAAAGAAACGAAAGGAAAAGGAAGGGAGAAGAGACAAGGAAAGATCTCTCCTTCATTGTTACCTCCCAGGTATAAGCCATCACCTCCTCTCACCTATATTACCACGGAAGCCTTCCTACTGTCACCCACTAGTTGCCCCAAAACTCAAGGGTGGGTGTGGAAGCATTTAACTGTTTTTCCAAGTTGTTTTTCCCTTTTGTTATGTTAAGAAGACGCAATCACCACCCACCCTGAACGGACCAGGCCTCACAGGGGAGCTATGCCTGTGACCTTTGCCTCATTTTGAATGCTAAGATCTCTCCAGGAGGAGCTTAGGCCTTATTACCGTTCCCAGCAGGGTGTGTGCAGGCGTGTTTTCCAGCTGAGCCTGCGCAAGCAAATACCCACCTCTCCCTTTTGAATATTTATTACCCATCCGAAATAAACGTCCCTGCTTCCCTTTGTTCGAAGACGCCATGACTTTGGAAATGACTCCTCACGGTCTATTTGCTGCAAATACACTTTACTTTGTGAGACAACTACTCTGGTGGAGAGTCTTATTTAACTTGCCAGGAGGGAACCCACTTTGGTTTCAGTAACACTACCAGACTCCCTGCCTCTAAGTTGCCCCCTGCTATCTATACTCAACACAGCAGAGTGACCATTTTAAGACTGTCTCGCTCCTCTGCTTAAGTCTGCTCTTCATTTCACTCAGTGAAAGTCAAAATCCTTACCCAAAGCCCTCCATGACCTTGTCCCATTTCCTCTGACCTTCTCTCATATTTGTCCCCTCTGGCTCACTCTGCTCCAGCCACACCGGCCTCTTTGCTGTCGCTTGAACACTGGGACACTGAGCCTCAGGAGTTTTGCCTTAGCCATTCACTCTGCCTGCAAGCTTCTTCCCCTAGATATCCACGTAAACTCTCACCAACTCCAAATCTTTGCTCAGTAGTCACTTCCTCCATTAGGCCTATCCTGTTGTTAAGACACAAAATTCAACTGAGTAAATTAAACGTCAAATTGGCTTTATGCAAGACTCATGAATCAGGCGGCACCCCATCTAGTAAATAGAAGGGAGCTCCAGGGGCTGTACAAAATGGCTTTCACAGGCAAGAGGAGGAGAGGAAGTTTCTAATAGGTGGATTGTTTCAGGCAAGGTCACCTTCCTTTGGGGGAAGGGCCGGGGGTCTATCATGCAGATTACCTCACTAATTCCAGATTCACTGGTTAAAGGTCACACTTCTGGGGGAGGCTGAAACTGCAATGAAGTCTTGGTTTCCTGTCATGGAGGCAATGACTCTGTTTGGGGCCTGTTGTTCTTAACACTGTCCATCGCATTTAAAATCACAACCCCCTCACCCCTACATGGCACCTTTCACCTATGTTCTTGGTCTGCCACCTCCAACCCCTATTTGATTAGCTTCATGAGGGCAGAAATCAGAACACAGCAACGTTCAGTCAATAACTGTTCCATCAGTTGATGAGTAAAGGATTTCAGTGAACTCTAATGAAAATATACTTTTTCTAGTGAAAATATACTTTTTCAGTTCACAAACAGGTATCACATTCTGATTTTTATTGCACAGCAAACCACAGAGGAAATTGCCACCTCTCTCAATACCCCTGGAAACGCTAATAAACTATTATTCTGGTACTTTGGTACAGGGATATGGCTCTGAAAACATTTTATTTATTTATTTATTTTATTTTTTTGAGAAAGATTAGCCCTGAGCTAACTGCTGCCAATCCTCCTCTTTTTTTGCTGAGGAAGACTGGCCCTGAGCTAACGTCTGTGCACATCCTCCTCTACTTTATATGTGGGATGCCTGCCACAGCATGGCTTGCCAAGCAGTGCCATGTCCACACCCGGGATCCGAACCAGCGAACCCTGGGGTGCCAAGCGGAACATGCGCACTTAACCGCTGCACCACCCAGTGGGCCCCTGGGACCATTTTAGACATTCGGTTTCTAGGACTGGTTGATTTAAGCAACATTTTCTGGATACTTAATTTATGCCAGACACTGCAAGCTGCCAGGGTTACAACACTAAGACACAGTCCTTGTCCTCAACAGGATCTTGGTTCTGATGAGGAAGACAGACAAGTACTCAGGCATTACAATAAGGTTCGTAATTGTATATGGAGCTCAGTGGAAGTTTTCATTGGAACAAGAGAGGTGCCTAACTTAGGGAGGCTAGGAAGAGAGGGTAAGTAAAGCTTCTTTGAAAACATAACACTCAGGGCACATTTTAAGGGTGGACAGGTCAGGGAAGGGCATTTCAGGCCAAGGGAAATAGCCTATTTAAGGAAGCCAGGACAAATTCTGCCCTCTGTACAAAGTTAAAGACAAGTGGAGGGAGATAAATAGTGAATAAGCAGACATACCAGATCCTAAAGGGCTTTATGGCTCACCATAAGAAGTTTGGATTTTATCCAGAAGAGAGGGTAGCTTCTGAAGGATGTGAGCAAGGGAGTGTCAGTTTCTGTGGAGGACAGATTGGAAAGAGGCAACACTGGAGACCTGGACAGTTTCAGGTTGCTGCAAGAGTAAGAGACCATGCGGGCCTGATAAGAACAGACAAAGGAGATAGAAAGGGATGGATTTAAGTATTTACTCTATAAAATTAACTGGTCATCAAAGGGACGTGGAGGGTGTGCAAGAAATCTAAGATGACTCTAAGGTTTCTGGCTTAAGCAACTGAATAAATAATTCAGTTGATAACACTGAAGGCAGAACAGATTTACCTAGGAAATTCAAGATTTAGAAAATCACAGCATTTGACACAGTTCAAGCAGCAGGGTGTTTAGAGCGAGAGGAGGGCAGAGGATGGAACCCTGGGGTAACATCAACACTTAAAGGGTGGGGGGTCGGAAAAAGTGTCAGAGCCATGAAATTACTCAACAGGCCGCTCTCAGGCCGCCAGGCTCTGATCTACACACAGGAGGGGCACGCAACACGGAGGCAGAACCTCCCTCCCCTGTGAACCTCGCTGTCGCAGTTCGATTTCCGCCAAACACCTGGAGATCACCACGCAACCGTCCGACCTCAGGAGCGTCGACCTGGCGGCGGCTGCCCACAACCCACTGAGGGTCCCGGGAAGGTTCGGCGGGGGAGCGGTGGGGGGCTTTCATTGCTAAAACTCTGCACCTGGGCTCCTCGCAGAGCCTTGCGATACCCGAAGAGACAGGTGATGGGATGAAGGTTAGCGGTCTGGACAAGGAGCCCACAAAGTTCTACAAATCATACACTATCCGTGGCCGCCCCTTCAAGAATGGGCGCAATCAACCAACGACCTCAGCTTTACACCTGTGCCCCTCAGGCCAGCAGACCCAGCAGAGCGGATTGTTCTCCACCCTAAAGCGCCCCGGATAAATTAAGGCACGGAAAACACCACGGGAGGGGAACCAGGGCGTGGGCTTAGCTCCCCCCACCTCCCCTCCTCTCCTCTCCCCTCCCAAATAATTCCTCTCTTCCTTCCGGAAGCTCGCAGGCCCTGCCCACTTCCGCAACGCTGAGCACGCCGCAAGACACGCCGGGCCTCAGCCAATGGCCTGCTTCCCAGGAAACGTTACCTCTGACCTTAGGGCTAATCAGAGACAGTAGGACGAACTCCTCGCGAGAGGTGAGTTTGAAGCAGCCTCCGCCATCTTGGAGATGGGAGACGGGCGATGGTTGTGGTCTTTCTGCTAATGCAAACAACAAAGCGGGCACATTAGTCACCCCCGAGTGAGGCTATCTTCACTGTAACTGTTGACCAAAGCTACAGAAGAAGCGCGGGCGTCAAAGCCGAGCGCGGCGACACCGATAGCAGCTTCCCCCGCCTGCTGGGGAGCCAGAAGCGAAGTGACTGAGGACCGGAAGGATGGTGCAGTCCTGTTCCGCCTACGGCTGCAAGAACCGATACGATAAGGATAAGCCCGTTTCTTTCCACAAGTAAGTACCGTGCGCGCCTCGGGGGCCGCTCCAGCCGGGGCGGGGGCGCGCGGCCGGTCGGGCTCGGGGGCGGAGCCGGGCGCCGCGCGCCGCGCGCGAGACCTGGAGCCGGGGCGGGGGCGGGGGCAGGGGCGGGGCGCCTGAGCTCGGAGCCGCTCGGCGGCCGGGCTGCGCGGTCTCGGCGCGCGTCGCCGCGGCGACCGTTTCTCGTCCTCTGGGCGGCGAGTTCGGGGCCCGCGGGCGGTGCCTGGAGGCCCCGCGGGAGGCGTCGGAATTTCCCCACCGGTCAGGGAGAAGCCTGGTGGTGGTAACTTCAGAAGTAACTGAAGTGGGAACAAAGACGTTTAGACACGGAGAAGGCCCCCTTTTCGCCCTTGCCGTGGACCGGAGGCCAGCGTCGCAGTCAGGGATTGGTGTTTGGCCAGGGGGTCACGGAGGGCGTGGCTGCGCCCGCTTCTGGGAATCAGCCTTTAGGGGCCTCTGAGTTTAGAGAAAGCGGCTGGTGCTGCCGGATGGGCCGTCGTGTGTCCAGCCCTCAGCCGCGGTGCCTGGACGGTCGTGGGCGGCCGTGTTACAGGTCAGCGCGGGCCGTTAGGGCCGCACAGAGCAGCCGGCAGAGGGGAGCCCGCCCCCCGCCTGTGGCCGTCACGGCTGCCCATCCAGAGGTGCTGCCGGCAGAGTCCTAGCGGGGAAGGTGTTCTCTTGACGAGGAAACAGCAAAATGGAAATGACTTAATGGTCATCAAATGTATGCAAAATGTGACACGGTGGCATTTTCATTCAGTAATTCAGTATCGACAAGTTTTATTGCATTTACATTAAAATTGTTTTTGCAAGAATTCCCGACTATAAAAGGATGATAGTAAGGAATTAGAATCAGTGGCAAACTATGCGAATTATTTATAGCTAAACAATTACAAAAGCAAAATTTTAAATACTCCTTCAGATTTTTTGGCGGGAGCCGTTTATGTTGAACAGCGGGTGTGGATGCGTTTTTGCGTGTGATGTAAAATGAGCGGCGCCTGACAGAAACGAGTGTCTAAGCACGGAGAGATCTGGAGAGTGGATAGAACACTTATCACTTCAGGATTCAGTTCCGTATATGCCAGCATTGCTTCTTGATTTGTTGGAATTCCTGGAAGTTGACGAAGTGGCCTCCAGGACTTTTAAGCGTAGGAAGAGGCGGGGAGGTGGTGACGCAATCACTCGCATTCAGCTCCCCACCTTCCACTTCTAACGATCTGGCAGAGGGAATCTACAAACACGGACTGGAAACCTTCATTCACACGTCAGAAATACTGAGTGTCTGCCGCCTGTTACACGATTGAATGGAAAGAGGGGCCAAGCTGCCTCTCGTCCCTTATCTGAAAGACCCGTTTTTGGGAGTGGATGGGAAAGATCTTGGCACACCCTCCCAGACGTCCCTGAGCCTTTGCAGTCCTTGAGTCGGGGGCCGAGGTGCCCGAGTGGCCCGGTGGTGGCCGTCCCAGCGGGGTCTCCCGGGAGTGCTGCTTCCCGCAGTCCCTGCTGTGACGGTGGAACGGCGGTGCTGGAAGGAAGAGGACTGTCCTAGACATTGCTTAGCTCTTGGTGACCACAGCGGGGTCAGGCTCTGGCGTTCCTTACTGGAAGAGGAGCGGGAACGTGGAGTCAAACATCCTTCTGGCTTCTTTCCAGTCCCCCAGCTTACTAAATCCTTGACCAGGAAAAGTAAAATCACAGTAAATTTAAACTCTGCCTCCCTTCCTCTGGGCCTAACAGACGTGTTTCATGTAGATTAAGAGGTAAATCAAGATAAATCATGTTGTTTCCTCATCGTGATGATTTTACTGTAATTTCATTGATTCATGTTTGTTAGACTGGTCCTTGCTCACAGCATATACAAATAAACGTGCAGTTTTGTTTTACAGTACACAGAAAATCACTGGTAAAAATAAAAATTACTACAAATTCACCCTGTAGTATGTATTTTACTTGAAACTTTGTGTCTTCAATATAAAAAGTTAAACATTAATAAATGAGATAACTAGATAGTGGAGCCACCCAATTCACCCTTGTGTTTTTAGATGTGTGTGCATACGTGTATCTGTTAGTGAGTTTTTCTGTGATGGAAGGGAAAAGCAGCAGTACTGCGTGTGGGCCCCCGACCCCCACCTCCCATCACCGCTCTCCCGCTGCCTGCCTCTGTGCACACGCTAACTTGGAATATGTGTGTGTTTACATACGTAAATTCTTAATCAGCCTGTCTTGCGTAGATTGTATACATCATGATATCTGACATTCTTGTAACTGCTGTGTCATCAGTAAGATTCCTATAAGAGAAACTGCTTGTTAAAAAAGCAAACACACCATGCTGAGAGGGGTGACATATCCCACATTATCGGGTGGTCACTTTATTTATAGGGTCATGAAAACAAGTACATTTTTAATGAACTAAGGTGAATAAAGGCATAACTAAAAATTGTCACAAAAAAAGAAAGAGATAGTGGAGCTAGTGTTTTAGTCAAATACAATGGAACTGTCTTCTGTTGGTGTTAACACCTTTCTAAGCAGGAAAATTTGTCTGTACCTTTTTTTTTTTTAATAAGGTTAGAGAACTGAATAATGTCTTCTTTGCAGGTTTCCTCTTACCCGACCCAGTCTTTGTAAAAAATGGGAGGCGGCTGTGAGAAGAAAAAACTTTAAACCCACCAAGTATAGCAGTATTTGTTCGGAACACTTTACTCCAGACTGCTTCAAGAGAGAGTGCAACAACAAGCTACTGAAGGAGAATGCTGTCCCCACAATATTCCTGTGTACTGAACCGCACGACAAGGTGATGCGTGTTTTAAGATATCGGCTTGTTTTCTATTTGTAGAATTAATGTGTTCAATGTGGAAAATTCAGGGTATTGTTAAGAAAATAAATGTTACCTGGAACCCATCACTTATGTAAATAATCACTGTTAGCAGTGGTATACTTTTGAAAAATACTAAATGCAGTTTATTAAAGTTAAACATCCTCACATTAAGAAACTCAGTCTACATTTGTAACTTCCTTTAAGATCACTCTATACCCCTATTTGTATGTTGATGAGTTTTGGTTTTTCTTTGTCAATGACAGCTCAGTTTCGAAGTATTTTTCCCTCAGTTTTAAGTGTTTAGTACTAATTAAACCTTATTAATCATTCTTGTTCTTTCTTGTATCCCATTCCTACATCAGGTAAAAAAGTAAAATTAAAACTTAAATGATTTTCTCATTTTGGAATGTTTTTATACCAGAGAGTCACAAAAAATTCTAGTATTCTTACATTCCACAGATGAATTCTTTTGAACTGTTGCTTTTAGTCACTAAATTCAAACCCACTCTGCGTTATTGTTTTAGAAGGAAGATCTCCTGGAGCCGCAAGAACAGCCTCCCCCGCCTCCTTTAACGCCTCCGGTTTCCCAGGTTGACGCTGCTATTGGATTGCTGATGCCTCCCCTTCAGACCCCTGATAACCTCTCAGTTTTCTGTGACCACAACTATACCGTGGAGGATACAATGCACCAGAGAAAAAGGATTCATCAGCTAGAACAACAAGTTGAAAAACTCAGAAAGAAGCTCAAGACCGCGCAGCAGCGATGCCGAAGACAAGAACGACAGCTTGAAAAATTAAAGGAGGTCGTACACTTCCAGAAAGAAAAAGACGACGTATCAGAAAGAGGTTATGTGATTCTACCAAATGACTACTTTGAAATAGTTGAAGTACCGGCATAAAAAATGAAATTTGTATTCATTTTTAATGGGCAATACCACATACCCTCTTCTAGCCTATAAAGGAGTTTCATTTGAAAAAATAACACTTGATTACTTGTATAAAAACAGTTCAGAATATTTTTTTAAAAAAATAAATTAGATATGTACTGTAAAATGGTAAAATTTTTGTTTGTAATTTCAGGGTTTTTACATTTTAACAAAATATTTTAAAAGTTATAAACTAACCTCAGAGCTCCAATGTAAGTTGGTTTCAAGATTTGGGATTTTTAGTTTTTAATTTGAGTATTTGTAGAAATAATGTAAAAATAGAAAGTAAAGAGAATGAGAACAGAACAGTAAGGGTGATTTAATTTTAAAGTTTAAAATTAATGCCGTTTATTGAGAGAACTTAGTTATATTTTAAATCAGAAGTATGGATCAGATCATGGACATAACTTCTCAGAATATATATATTCTTATTAACATTTTTATTTGTAAAGTCAGAAGATTTATTTGTCTTTCTTATCACTTGTCAAAAATAAATTGGCAAGTCAGTACTTTAAAAAAATTGGTTGTCTTCAAAGCAGAAAATGAAGAGTCATTCCATACCTAATGAGTATGGTTAAATAACTTTATAAAGAATGGATTTTTTAAAAGTGGGCCTCTCTTTTGTCCCCCGCTGTCTGGCATTATAAAATTAGAAGAGTATCTTCAGTGGAAGCAGCATTCTTGAGTAGACAAAGTAGGCATTGTTATCAGTGAAGGAGGAAACGTGGGCGCCTCATCCCTGGTGTGCCTTCCTCTCTCACCCCAGAGCTAGGGGCGTCCACCCCGCGAGGCAGTTCTTCTGCGTCCAGACCCTAACCAGCGGGCTTCCGCAGCAGTCTGAGCTGTACCGTAATATGGTGACCTTGCACTTGACTAATGGATTTTGGTCAAGGCTTTACATAAAAAATTATTTCTTCACTTTTAACACAAGTTAGAAAGTATATCACATTTTCTTAAATGAATGATTTGTATTCAAAAACAACCTAATATGTAGTGTTTATTTTACTGAATGTTGAGATTTAAACACTGAGGTTTCTATTCAAACTGTGAGTTGTGTTCTGACTTTGTAAGAAATTTTACATATATTTGAAATGAAAATATGTTCCGAATAAACAAATACTGCCACAGAGATTACTTAGATTTAGAGTAACTGTTCCAACTAGAATTATTTTATATTTCAAAGTACGCTGAGATAGTTGAAGAGTAACAGATCTTTTCAGGCAGTATTAAATTAAGACATGAAACAATGGCGTTCGAAAGTGTCTTTTGTAGACCTGATTTTTGGTATAATTTACTGCCATGCTGCCAGAGGATAGTAGTTTGATTCATGGAGATTTGTTTTTTATGAACCGGTATTTCAAAAATAGAAAATTATATTAGAAGATTACTTAAAGTTGTATAGTCTGATAACATTTACATCTAACTCTAATGAATATTTTGCAAAGTATATATCTTCAATCCAAATTGTCATCTACATAAAAGAAAATCTGTGTGTGTGTGTGCGTCCAGAACCAGGAATCCAACAGTGAATTACAAAAGTGGTAATCATAATTACTTAGCATCTTAGCATTATGATTTAACCTGAAGCTGCTTTCTTTTTATAACAGACGTAAGCCATATTTGGAGAGAACTGAGTAAGCAGCGTGTGTACCAACTGTTTGCATTGAAATAATTTATTGTAGCTTAACATAGGGAGTTTGAGTACAGGTGCTTATTTCAGAATTTGAGATGTAACATTTGTTGAATGTTTTTAAAATTCATTTTATCTGTTGTGTTGTTTATGACATTGCCAAGAAAAAGAGAACATTTAGGCTAAAATAGGTCCCATTCAAGCATAACGAAACTCAGTCTGAAACAAACAGGGGCAAAGACTCAATCTAGAACACATGGGCAGAAGACACATGTGAGTTGCAGCGTATTCTGAATGACATTTATTTTAAGCACATATGGTAACAACCTAAAATTTCCATTTGTGTGTGACATAATCTGGCCATAATGATGAGAAGGAATAGCTGTTTCTTAAGTGCTAGGAAAACTATAGAATCATAGAATTTGAGAATTAAAAGGGACTTAGAAACCATTGAACACTAGCCTAACCTTCAAAACCTGCAAAATCCTCTTGTAAACTGTCCTTGACCAGCGTCCTCTGTTCTCTGTGCCATTTACATTTAAGCAATTGTTCTGCTTACATTCTTTAAAATGGATTTTTGGATTAGAATAGAATTAGTTGCCACTCTTTATACTTGTTTATAGTGCAAATATAAACTTCACTTTGAACTGCAGCATAGTTTGAAGTATCAGATTCCCAATTAAAGAAGTTTTAAAATTTTGGAAAGTAATTTAAATGTTTACTAATTGTATACTTGTTACATGTACTAAAAATAATTCTGTCATTGCAGTAAAGAAATGATGGTGGTGAAAATTATTAGCAAAACTTTTTACTTGGAAATCCAAGTACATGAGGAGATTTTTTTTCTTTTAACCATAATTTGTGTAATCCCTTTCTTAGAAGTATAACAATAATGGTGAAGGCAAATGAAAGGTTCACTTCATAGGGATTTTTTTTAGGTTAAGTTAATATTCGCTAGTCATCTTTAGTTGTTAAAAAAAATTATACACACAAACCTATGGCTTTTATGCCCAACATCTGTGGCTTTTATAAACTCAGTAGTAAGCAACAGAAAATAATGTATTCAAAAGTCCATAAGATCTATAAAAAGAAAACTTCATTTGTGTTCCAGAATTTTTTAAAGAAAGCCAGCCATGAATAGCATTTACAGGAAAAAGAAGCCAGATTTGCTTGCTTGGTCCTTACTCTTCCTGATGTTGGGGACCCCGTGATTCACATGCACAGTGAGTGAAGAGCGCTGCTCCTGGCTGGTGGTGGCTGGTGTCTCTGGGTGTTATGGTTTAAATAGCTGTGTATTAAAACACAGTCCTTGATGTCAAAGAAAAATAGCAAAGAGCAAACTGATTTACAAACAAGCACAAAAGCAGTTACAATTGTACTTAACAGAAAAGTTTGCTCAAATTAATATTCTTTTACAATTCATGTCTTCATATCTTTTTTACCTTGGATGTGGTTTTATTCTGAGTTTTTTGTCTTCTGAGTGATAAATATTTTTTAAACTAAAAATTCATTGAGAATCTATTCATTTTTAAATTAATAGTATTTTGGGTTTTGAGATTATCAAAATTTCATTTTTTAAATATCCTAAGGGATAAATATGAATAAACTTAAATTGTTTTTGGTGAGATAAACTACAAGATTAACATTAAACAGATGACTTCTGGAATGGCTACATGAGGAGCTCCAATCTGCTGCCCACCATAACTACCATCACTGGTGAAAAAAATTTTTTAAATAATCATTTAAAATCTGCATATCGTCCTAAGGGCATACAGTAAATGAAGAAACATTTAGGAAAATCTAAATCTCTGTAAGAACTGTCCACGAAAATAATCCGTAACCAATCTATAAATGAAAATTTGGGTGAGTTTATTCTGAGCTTAAATCTTAGGATTATAACCTGGGAGAGTATTTCCACAAAGGAACAGAGCACTCCAAAGAAGTGGGGGTACACAGGGTGGTTATATACCCTCAAAGAGGGTGTTTCGAATATGATTGAAATGTCCCTCCCACAATAGTCACAAGATTGCCCTGTCTGCACAGCGCTTGATGGGCTCAGCAGGTAGTGGGTCTGCTATCTTGGTGGGCGTAGCAGGAGGCAAGTCTATTGTCTCAAGCTGGGCGGTCACAGGTGAGTGCAGCAATCAGTTTCTAGCCTAAGGAAAGATACTTAATCCTTAAGGAGACACCAACATTGGGAGGGGGAGGGAAGTTGCACTTTTATCTCAAGGGCCTTTTGCTCTTTCCATAGGGAATCTCTAAAGCAGGTATACAATGCATGCTCAATGCCTCAGTCAGGCCCTTTTGGAAAGACAAGGTCAGGCCGAATTAGGTTTACACCAAATGGCTTCCTCATATTTTCCAATATATCCTATTACTTGCCATTTTTATTTGTCAGAACATTAAGAGTCTGTGGTATTTATGCTACAACCTATTCTCTCCCTAACCTCTCTCCACCCCACCCCTCAGCCCCCATAGCTCAGTGCTACAGAAGCTCCACTCTGAGTGGGTATGGCCAAGAAGACAATGCTCCCTCTTCTCCCAACCCCCAACTAAGGACTGTGGTATCTCCCAGGGAGGGGCAGGCTACCAGTATTTCTAATGCCCCTCTAGCTTTGTGTTGCAGAGGCTAAACTCCAGGTGAGTTCAGTGAAGAGGTCAGAACTCCCTTCCCCCAACCAGCTCCAACTCATAGTCTGGAGGCTCTACCCCAGTGCAGCAGGCCAAGACTACTGGGACCCTCATTACCCTCTCCATAGCTTGCTCATAGGGCAAAGTTTCCATGCCAGGAGAAGCAAGCCAAGAAGACTGGTGGCTGCCATACCAACAGAGCCCTGTTTATAAAGCAGGCAATCTTAGAGAAGCAGGTAATGATCCCCACCCCTAGCTCCAGAGCAGTGACTCAGATTTTTGCCTAGGGAAGAGGCAGGCCTTAAGAACAGAGACCTCTGAAGCTCTCTCCGAAGGAACTGATTTTGTTTGGGAGAGTGTTGAGAAGCTCAAGCTTAAAGGTGCTCTCAAGAACAATGGAGAATTTAGAGGTAAGCAATTAAGAGGAGGCTGGTAGCTCTATAGGAGCAGCAAGCTGAATTGTAGGCTAGCTAATTTATCAGAGAGAACCAGGGAAAGAGACAGGTAAGGAGAGCCTTCCTGGGGTCACAACAAACCTAACTAGCCTCAAAAGCTACCTCTGCAAAAGGCCCAAATCTAATTAAATCAGACTGCAGAGCAATTTACACCCCAGGGCATTGTCAAAACCAGAGCGATCAACTGGCAATTGGAGATGATATCTGAATGTGGTGCCAACAAAGGCAGATAGTTTAATAGATCAGGGAAATAAAGAAAGCCCTGTTAAAATGTCTGTCACCCTAGGTGACTGCATGCCCAAGGCACCTCTAAGGAATAAAGAGACTTGACACTGAAGGGAAATAAACTTCACTAAATTAGTGCAGCCAAGTAATTAAATAAAAAAGTAAACACAACAAGCCTGGGGAGAGGGGAGGGTAGCCAGAATCAGTGTTCAGAGATCCTACCATATATAATATAAAATGTCCAGTTTTTAACAAAAAGTTATGAGACACGCAAAGAATCAGGAAAGTGTAACTCATATACAGGGAGCAAAAAAGCAGGCAACAGAAACTGAGAGGCCCAGATGTCAGAATTAACAAGCAAAGACTTCAAAGCAGCCATTATAAACATTTTCAAAGAAGTAATGGAAACCATGCTTAAAGAAGTAAAGGAAGGTATGGTGACTATATCTCATCAAAAAGAAAATATCAATAAGGGGATACAGAGAAAAAGAACCAAATGAATATTCTGGAGTTGTAAAGTGCAATAACCAAAATGAAAAATTGACTACAGAAGCTCAACAGATTTTTCTGAAGAAAAATCAGTGAACTTGAAGATAGACAGAGGTCATGCAATCTGAAGAAAAGAGAGAAAAAAGAATGAAGAAAAATGAGCAGACCCTCAGAGAAGCATGGACTACTATAAGGCACACACCAATCTATGTGTAATGGGAGTACCAGAAGAAGAGAGGAGCAAGGGGAGTGGGGGAGGCAGAGAAGAAGGGAGAAGGGGAGAGGGAGGGAGAGAGCAAGAGGAGCAGAAAAAATATGTGAAGAAATAATGGCTGAAAACTTCCCAAATCTGATGAAAAACACTCAAGAAGCTCCACAAATACCAAGTAAGATAAACACGAAAAGATCCACACCCAGACACATCATAGTAAAAACGATCAAAACCAAAGACAGAGAAAAATTAGAAAGCAGCAAGAGAAAAATGATGTTATATACAAGGGAACCCCAATAAGATTAACAGCTGACTTCTCATTAGAAAAAATGAAGGTCAGGGGGCAGTGGGATGACACATTCAAAGTGCTGAAGGAAAAACTTGTTAACAAAGAATATTCTATGTAGCAAAACTATCTTCCAAAAATGAAGGTAAAGAAGGAGGTTTCTGGGAAGATAGTGGAATAGGAAGCACCAGGAATCTGTCTCCCCACCTGGGCAACAATGGCACTAGCAGAATCTGTCTGATAGAAGTATTCGAAATTCTGGAATCCATTAAGTCTTGCAGTTTCCAGGGGAAGGCTTGAATGATAAACTGCAGCTAACATCAGTCAATTTTAGCTCTTAGCTCAGTGACAGCTACCCCTCTCCCACCCCCAGCCCCATGGCAGGCAGTGGAAGAGTTGCAGGAGAAGCTTGCATGCAGCTTGTGCAAGCCATGGTGGGTAAGAAGGATCACGTCCTGCAAATATCGGAGATCCGTGCTTCTGATCTGAAAGTGCAGACAGACAGGTGGGCAGCCACTGTTGCATCCCTCTCGCTGCTGTGACCCCTTCCCTGTGGCTGAGTGATGCTGGGATCGAGAGGGCTAGTGCCTTCCCTCCCACTTCATTTTTTCTATCCTTTTGGGAGATAGGCATTAAAGACTAGGGCATTCGTCCCCTACACATACAGGGAAATTAGAAGTCACCACACAGACCCAGGGAAAGGTGCAGGCTCAGAAAGACTGGAGAAGACCTTACATTTATACTTCATGTTGATCCCCAGCAGAGCCTTGAGAGATAACCTAAAACAAACAAAAACAGCAAACCCTGGGGAGGGGGAGGAATCTGTTTTCCAGAATTACTACATCATTAGATCCAAATATCCAGTTTTTAACAAAACAAATCATTAGGCATACATGAAACAGGAAAGTATGGCACATTCAAAGGGAAAAGTAAATCCAAAGCAACTGTCACTGAGAAAGAGCCGATGGCAGACCTACTAGACAAAGACTTTAAAACAATTGTCTTAAAGATCTTCAAGAACTAAAGAGAGACATGGAGAAAGTCAAGAAAGCAATGTATCCACAAAAGGAAAATAGCAATAAAAAGACAGAAAACCTTAAAAGAAACTAAAAAGAAATTCTAGAGCTGAAAAGTATAATAATAGAAATGAAAAATTTGCTACACAGTTTGAAGGCAGATTTGAGCAGACAAAAGAAAGAATCAGCAAGCATGAAGCTAGGACAATTGAAATTATTGAGTGTGAACAAGAGAAAGAAAACAGATTGAAGAAAAGGGAGCAGAGCCTAAGGGACCTGTGAGACAGCAATTAGTAGACCAACATATACCTTATGAGAGTCCCAGAAGGAGAAGAGTGAGAAGGGGCAGGGAGATTATTTAAGAAAATAATGCAAGTTTAATGAAAGACATGAATATAAATATCTGAGAAGGTCAATGAACTCCAAGTAGAATGACCTCAAAGAGACTCACATTCAGACACCTTATAATCAAACTGTCAAAAGACAAAGAGAGAATGTTGAAAGCCAAGGAGAAGTGACTCATCACATATAAGTGACCCTCAATAAGATATCAGCAGATTTCTCATGCAAAACTTTGGAGGCCAGAAGGCAGTGGGCCAATATATTCAAAGTGCTAAAAGAAAAAAATTAAATCAAGAATTCTCTGTCTGGCAAAACTGTTCTTCAAAAGTGAGAGAGAAATTATGACATTCCCAGAAAACAAAAGCTGAGGGAAATCATTACTGCTAGACCTGTCTGAAAGAAATGTAGAACGGAGCCCTGCAGGTTGAAATAAAAGGAAACACTAACTTGAAGCAGTATGAAGAAATAAAGATCTCAATAAAGGTAAACACATGGGCAATTATAAAGGCTAGTATTATAGTAACAATGGTTTGTAACTCCACTTTTTGTTTTCTATGTGATTGAAGAAACATTAGGAAAAAAACAATATCTAAAGGCTAATATTACTGTAACTTTGGTTTGTAACTGCATTTTGTTTTCTACATAACTTAAGAGACTAATGCATTAAAAAAATTCTTAGGAAATAAGCCAGTCAGAGAAAAACGAACTCTATGTGACTCCACTCATAGGTGGAAGTTAGTATATTGACAAGGAGATCTGATCAGTGGTTACCAGGGAAAAGGAAGGGTGGGGGGAGGGCACAAAGGGGGAGGTGGTGTACCCACAACATGACTAACAAAAATGTACAACTGAAATCTCACAAGGTTGTAATCTATCATAACATTAATAAAAAAAATTGTTAGGTTATTTTTTTGAACACTCAATGTAAAATGATGTAATTTTCTGACGTCAATAACTGGAAGAGGTGGGGACAGAGTTGTAATGGAGCAGAGTTTTTGTGTATTACCAAAGTTAAGCTAATATAATTTTTTTTTCTCTACTACTTCTTCTCCCCAAAGCCCCCAGTACATAGTTGTATATTCTAGTTGTAGGTCTGTCTAGTTGTGGCATGTAGAATGCTGCCTCAGCATGGCTTGATGAGTGGTGCCATGTCCACGCCCAGGATCCGAACCAGAGAAACCCTGGGCCACTGAGCAGAGCATATGAACGTAACCACTCAGCCACAGTGCTGGCCCCTAAGCTGATATAAATTGAAATTAGAGTGTTACAACTTTAGGCCATAAAAGGCAATCCCCATGGTAACCACAAAGAAAGTGGTTATAGAATATACACAAAAGCACATAAGAAGGGAATTAAAATGTTTCACTATAGAAAAAAATCAAACACAAAAGAAGACAGTGGTGCAGGAAATGGTTAAAAAAGCTATAAAGCATATTAAAATTAAATAGCTAAATGACAGAAGTAAATCCCTCATCAGTAATTACTTTAAATGTAGATGGAATAACTCTTCAATCAAAAGACAGAGATTAGTAGAATGAGTTAAAAAAACCACATCTAACGGGGCTGGCCCCGTGGCCGAGTGGTTAAGTTTGTGTGCTCCGCTGCAGGCGGCCCAGTGTTTCAGTGGTTCGAATCCTGGGCGCGGACATGGCACTGCTCATCAAACCACACTGAGGCAGCGTCCCACGTGCCACAACTAGAAGGACCCACAACTAAGAATATACAACTATGTACTGGGGGGCTTTGGGGAGAAAAAGGAAAAATGTAAAATCTTTAAAAAAAAAAAAAACACACATCTAACTATATGCTATCTCTAAGAGACTCACTTTAGATCCAAAGACACAAATAGACCAAAAGTGAAAGGATGGAAAAAGACGTTCCATGCAAATAGTAAGGAAAAGGGAGCAGGGATGGCTATACTAATATTAGACAAAATAAGCTTTAAATCAAAGAAGTTTACAAGAGGCAAAGCAACACATTTTATATTAATAAAAGTTTCAATACAGCAATAAGATGTAATGATTATAAACATCTATGCACCTACTGACAGGCCATCAAAATATATACAGCAAAAACTGACAGAATTGAAGGGAGAAATAGACAGTTCTACAAAAATGAAGGTGAAGTAAAAATACTCTCAGATAAACGAAAACTGAGAGGATCCATTGCTAACCAACCCACCTTAAATAAGTACTAGAGGAAGTTTTCAGACTGAAAGCAAGTGACACCCGACAGTCATTTGAATCAAAAAAGCAAAGGTGCCCGTAAGGGTAATTATGTAGGTGTTATAAAAGACAGTGTAATTGCATTTTTTCTCTTAACTGATTTGTAACTGTGTATAATTCTATTGTTAGACCTATAACATAGAGAAATATAATCTATTTGACAATAACTAAGTGGATAGGAGAAAAGCTGTACTGATGTACAATAAATACTGTGAGTATACTGTACTAAAGTGAGGAAATAACACCAGGTGGTAAATTGAATCCATAGGAAGAAATGTAGAGAAACGAGAATGATAAATAAAAGGTTAACATAACAAACTATAGATATGTACTTGCTTTCCTTTCTTCTCTCAGCTTCCTGAAGATATGAAATTATATAGTGTAATAATCGTAACAACGTGCTGTTGGCTTTGTAACATATATAGATGTAGTATGTCTAATAATTATAATCAGACAAAGGGGAAAAGAGGTAATGAAGGTACATGGAAGCAATGCTTCTATATCTCACTGAGATTAAGTTGGTGTAGCTCTGAAGTAGGTTATGATAAGATATACATAGTAAGCCCTACAGCAGCCACAAAGAAAACCACTCCAAAGTGTAGTGACAAAAATCATTAAAGGAATAAAAATCATTAACTAGAAACTTTCACTTAATGCAAAAGGAAGTAGTAAAGGAGGAATAGAGAAACAAGAAAGGAGATATATGGAAAACAAAAAGCAAAATGCCAGACATAAATCCAGCTATAACAATAATACATTTGAAATAAATGGATTAAACATCCAGTCAAAAGGCAGAAATTGTCAGATTGAATCAGAAAAATAAGCTCCAACTATACACTGTCTGCAGGAGACTTACTTTACATTAAAGATAAAAATAGGTTGAAAGCAAAAAGATGGAAATGACGTACCAGACAAACAGCAACAAAAACCGAGCTGAAGTGACTATGCTAATATCAGAAAAAATAGACTTTAAAAGAAAAAAAAATTACTGGATATGAAAGGATATTTTGTAATGATAAAAGGCTCAATTCATCAGGAAGATATACCCATTATAAACATATATGCACCTAACAACAGAGGCCCAAAATACAGGAAGCAGGGACCAGCCCATGGCTGAGTGGGTAAGCTTGCTCGCTCCGCTTTGGTGGCCCATGGTTTTGCTGGTTCGGATCCTGGGTGTGGACATGGCACCACTCATCAAGCTGTGCTGAGGCGGCATCCCACATGCCACAGCTAGAAGGACCCACAACTAAAAAAAAAAAAATGCAACTATGTACTGGGCGCTTTGGGGAGAAAAAAGGAAAAAATAAAATCTTTTAAAAAAATACATGAAGCAAAAAGTGACAAATTAAGGGAGAAATAGATAATTCAACAATAATAGTTGAAGACTTCAATACCCCACGTTCAATAAGGAACAGAACAACTAAGAGGTATATTAAAAAGAATATGGAAGACTATAACAACATTATAAACAAACAAGACCTAATATACATCTATAATACACTGAGCCCACCACTGCAGAATATATATTCTTTCACATCAGATAGAACATTTCCAGGGTGGATCATCTCCTAGGCCATAAAAAAAAGTCTCAGTAAGTTTGAAAGCCTGAAATCATGCAATGTATATTCTCTGACCACAATGGAATTAAATTAGAAATCAATAATGGAAACAAATTTGATAAACTCACAAGAATGTGAAAATTATAAAAGACACTCAAATATCCAATGGATCAAACCAGAAATCACAAAGAAATTAGAAAATACTGTAAGATAGATAAAAATGAACACACAAAATACTAAAATTTCAGGGCCTCCCAGTGGCACAGCAGTTAAGTTTCCATGTTCCGTTTCTTGGCAGCCCAGGGTTCGCTGGTTCAGATCCCAGGTGCAGACATGGCACGGCTTGGCACACCATGCTGTGGCAGGCATCCCACATGTAAAGTAGAGTAAGATGGGCATGGATGTTAGCTCAGGGCCAGTCTTCCTCAGCAAAAAGAGGACTGGCAGTAGTTAGCTCAGGGCTAAACTTCCTCAAAAAAAAAAAAACTAACCTAAAATTTATGGAATGTGATTGAAGCAGAGCTTAGAGGAAATTTATGGCTTAAGTTAAAAAATGAAGAAAGATCTCAAATCAATAACCTAACCTTCCACCTTAAGACACTGGAAAAAGAACAGCAAACTAAATCTAAAGCACACAGAAGGAAGAAAATAATAAATATTAAAGTGGAAATTAATGAAATAGAGAATCGAAAAACAATAGAGAAAACTAAAGAAACCAAAAGCTGGTTCTATGAAAAAATTTTTTTAAATGGACAAACTATAGCTAGATTGACCAACAATAATTAAATGCCAATATGGCTGCCTGCTGAAGATATGAACAGGAATTTCACAGTAGTGGAAACACATTTGGCTGATAAACATATAAGGAAAGGTTCAATCCCATCAATAATTAGAGAAATGGAAATAGAGACCATAATGAGATATAATTTCATACCCATTTGACTGTTAAACATTAAGAAGTCTGATAACACCAAGTGGTGGAGAGAATGTGGACCAATACGATATTTTGCATATGCTAGTGAGAATGTAAACTGGTACTCCCATTTGAGAAACAATTTGGCATTATCTTGTAAAGTTTAGTATCACATGACCCACAAACCGGCACATCTGTTGCATTTATATACCCAAGAGAGACCCTTGCACATGTGCGCCAGAGACAGATACAAGAGCGTTCATAGAAACTCTGTTAGGAAAAAAGGAAAAAGGCAACAATCCCAATCCCCACTGAAAGGAGAATGGATAAACTGTGGTTTAGTCACACAGCAGAATATTATACAACGGTGGAAATCAATGAATTAGAGCTCATGAAATAACATGGATGAATCGTTATAGCAAAATAATGTGTCAAAAAAGCAAGTCTTAGAACGCAATATATAGTTTTGTACCTTTATTCTAAAGTACAAAACCAACAAAATTAAATAATATATTGTTTAGACATATAGGTATATGTTGTGCAAAAATGTTTTTAAAGTATTTGGGGGTATCACAAAATTCAAGATGGTAGTTATCTCTGGGAGGGGGAGGCTAAAGAATAAGACAAGGTAAGAGCCTTTCGTAGATGCAAGTTATTAGTAATATACCAGTTCTAGGATTGAGTGGGTTTGTGTGTGTCTATTATTAAAACAGGCAAATATACAAAAATTAACAATTAACACAAGTGAAATAAGAATAAAACAAAAGAGCACCAGACACAGCCCAGTGATGATAGTGGGTTGTGAACCAAGAATTCTGATTAATCTAATTTTGTACACCTGAGTTTCCAAAAACAAAAAAGGAGAAAAATAGCAAATAGCCAATCTACTAGTCATGGTTAAGGTACTTTAGACACCTTGCCAAACACTTTCTGCCATTTGATCCTCAGGACACCTCAACAAGTCAGGGAGATCCTATTATTACCCTCACGTTACAACTAAGACCACTGAGGGACAGAGGAGCCCCACAGCCAGCAGGAGGCAGACCCAGGGTTTGGACTCTGGCAGCCTGACCGGAAAACCTGCGCCTTAGCCATCATGCTCTACTGCTCCTCTAAGAAGTAAAAAAGTGGTTCTAACTCTAGATGATGGAAGTAATATGTGAAGAAAACCATGCCTATTAGACAAGATACTATTCCCTTTTTCTTTTTTTTTTTTTGAGGAAGATTAGTCCTGAGCTAACATCTGCTGCCAATCTTCCTCTTTTGACTGAGGAAGACTGGCTCTCAGTGAACATCCATGCCGATCTTCCTCCACTTTATCTATGGGATACCTGCCATAGCATGGCTTGTTGAGTGGTGCCATGTCCACACCCGGGATCTGAACCAGCCAACCCTGGGCCACTGAAGCGGAACGTGAGCACTTAACCACTGTGCCACCGGGCCAGCCCCTATTATTCCTTACAACAGTGAAAAATCTGAAAACCAGGTCCTGACTAGGGTTCCAGACTCTTCAGAAAATGAAATGGTTACACATTTTGAACATACTGCATTCCAGCCTCTCATGAGAAAGTATTTAAATACTAGAGCAAATTGGAGATGCCCTCAGGAGCTTCTCTGCACAAATTTCAGGGCATATAGGAAGCTTACGAATATTTGAGCAAAATTAACTAACACCTATGAACCAGATCCCAAAATACTCACCATTTCTTGGTGGAATTTTCTACCAAAGCTTCTGTGAGGCCCTTTCAGCTTAAAGCTTCTAGCAAAAGAGTCATGCATCTGAGCCCACAGAACTGGACTGTTCGTTCTGTCTTGTTCCCTCAGGGAAGTTTCCCAAGGTCCGAGCTGCAAGCTGGAGGCCCTTGGACTTGCTTCTAACGTCTTTGTAGGACAGGCTCACAGCTATGAAAGAAGGGTGAGTTTGGCTTATTCCTAATCAGATGAACACCCACAAAACCTTGGACAAAGAATAAGCCCCCGCTCATCCTCAGTGCACTCCAGATTTAGTCTACATTTTTGCACTAATTCTGGAAACTATCAACAATCTTCATTCACAAATAAGGATGTGCTAGAGGCTAAAACACAAGGTATGTGGATGACAAAGTCAAATTTTAACATCTACACTATCTCAAAAATCTATATTTTAAGTTATTTAAATAGTCAGTTGCTTCAATATTGTTCTTTTTTTTATCTTAATTGAAATTAAAATTAAAAATCTTTTTGGAGAAGTATACATGTAGGTGGTACAAAATTCAAGTGGTACGATAGGACACACGGCAAAAAGTAGGTCACTCTCTCCACTCTCTCCGAGTCTTCTAGATCCCTCCCGAGATCACTTTAAATAATTTCTTGCATATCCTATCAGAATTTCATTCATTTGCAAAGGAAAGGACATTTTTTGCATTACTAATTCTTTTTTTATAATCACTCCCAAAGAAGAGTGCTTTGTGGTTGCTTAAGAATAAAGCAAAATAAATTCTAAGAAAATGGGGGAATTTTCCATATGTATGGACTAGTCTGGGTGTCTGTCAGGCCATGATTGAAAGAATCTTTATGAAAAAGCATTGGTTTGAGAAATAGTTTTAGTGGAGATCATGCTGGATCAGGACACAGGAAAATTGGATTCTGGTGCCAGTCTCTATTGTTTAAAGTCCTATGTAAAATATATGATACATTTAGAAATTTTAGCTTCTGCACCTGTGTCCTTCATCTTGCTCTCTTCTTCCTCTTTTAGGAAACTTAAATAAAAACCCACAATTTTCCTTCCATTTTAAAATGCAAGTACAAACTTTTACTTATCAAATTTCATGTTACAGCCTCTTAATTAAAACGTTAGTCTGAAACCACCTGATTAGAAAAATGGGCAAAGAACTTGAGCAGATATGTCTCCAAAGAAGATACACAAATAGCAAATAAGCACACGAAAACATGCTCAACGTCATTAATCCTCAGGGAAAGGTAAATCAGAACTACAACGAAATACCTCTTCATACCCATCAGGATGGCTACTATCAAAAAATAGAAACTGGGGCTGGCCCCGTGGCCAAGTGGTTAAGTTCGCGCGTTCCGCTGCAGGCGGCCCAGTGTTTTGTTGGTTTGAATCCTGGGCGTGGACATGACACTGCTCATCAAACCACGCTGAGGCAGCGTCCCACATGCCACAACTAGAAGAACCCACAACGAAGAATATACAACTACGTACCGGGGGACTTTGGGGAGAAAAAGGAAAAAAATAAAATCTTAAAAAAAATAGAAACTGATTAATATCCAGAATATATAGAGAACTCCTAAAACTCAACAACAAAATAACAAACAACCCAATTCAAAAATGGGCAAAGAACTTGAATAGCCATTTCTACAAAGAAGATACATGAATGGACAATAAGCACACAAAAAGATGCTCAATATCACTAATCATTAGAGAAATACAAATCAAAACTACAGTGAGATACTTAACCTCACACTCATTAGGATGGCTACTATGAAAAAACAAAAGAAAACAAGTGTTGGTGAGGGTCTGGAGAAATTGGAACCCTTGTGCACTGTTGGTGGGAATGTAAAATGGTACAGCTCCTGTGGATGACAATATGGCAGTTCCTCAAAAAATAAAAAATAGGACTACCGTATTATCCCGCAATCCCACTTCTGAGTATAAAACGAAAGAACTGAAAGCAGAGTCTCAAAGAGATATTTGTACACCCGTGTTCATAGCAGCATTGTTCACAACAGCTAAAACATGGAAATAACCCGTGTCCATCGCTCAATGAATGGACAAGCAAAATGTGATATATACATACAATAAAATATTATTCAGCCTTAAAAAGGAAGGAAACTCTGACATGCTATAACATGGGTGAACCTTGAGGACATTATGCTAAATGAAATTAGCCAGTCAAAAAAGATAAATACTGTATGATTCCACTTATATGAGGTACTTTAGAGTAGTCAAAATTGTAAAGACAGGAAGTAGTATGGTTGCCAGGGGCTGGGTGGGGGAGCATGAGAAGTTATTGTTTAATCAGAATAGAGTTCAGATTTAGGAGATGAAAGGAGTCACGGTGATGGATGCTGTCAACGGTTGCCCAGCAAGGTGGATGTATTTAATACCACTGACGTGTGTACTTAAAAATGGTTAAGATGGTAAATTTTATGGTACGTGTATTTTACTATAATAAAAAAAGTGATGTGGGATTATTGAAGCTCAGGCTGGTGAAACAGTTCACACAGCTGCTATTTATGAAGTGTCTGCGACTACCCTTCAGTGTCCCAGTAACCTGTGAGGCAGGTTTGCCATTAACCCTCCAATACTGTGGGCGAGGTGAGGCGAGACTAGTCCAGGTGGTGCTGGAGGGTCGTCAGGAGTTTAGCAAGAAGCTGACCCAGCAGGTTGTATTCGTTGTGTTTTTTATTTTCTGTATCTTACGATGTTTGACATTTCTCAGAGGGCCTCTCAGATCCAGGGAGAGCCCACCCTCCCAGGGCTAGCTAATTCCTGGGGGTGTGGACAGCATCCTGGAACAGACCTTTCATGGCAGACTGGCAGATCCAAGCCCGCGTCCTGCCCGACCCCTTCTCTAAGTCTCACACGCAAGCCAACATTTCCCCTGCCCTGACTTACCCCAGGGCCAGGAAAGGGACAGCTGGAGACCACCTCTAGAGACCGACGCCCCCCGGAATTCTTCAAACTAGCCAATCCTCGCCTGTATACGCTGCCTGCCCGTCCTGCGGAAACCCCGGTAAAGGCCCTGGCCTCTGCCTTCCCTTGCTCCTGTCTCCTGTCGCCTGACCAAACCTGGTTTTTCCCTGTGGCCCTGTGTGGTGGGGTGTGTCCCCTTCTCTCGGGAAATGTACTGTAATAAATTCTTGCAAGAGATTGACCTCTCTGTGTCGGCACTAAGTCACCTCCACAAATTAAAATCCCGTGGGTGTAATTTTAGAACACAGGTCAGACAGGCTGAAACTAGAGGTTGCTTCTGGAGGTCTCTCATTCTGAAAGGGCCATTTCTTCCTCTAGGAAGTTCCTGTAATTATGATAATTATGGCTTCACCTAAATGATCCCTCCTGTCGCCCCTGCCCCCCATCACTAGAGAGTTATTATGAGAGTGGAATTCCTCTCCTGGGCACTCCCGTGTGTGCCCAGCCCTTTCTGCCCAGGCCAGCACACCAACGTGCAGCATGGTGAAAGCACAGGGGTCTTTGGACTCTGCTACCTTTCTGCCTGTGAGCTTCCAGAGAAACACTCTCTTCGTTTATACCTCATGGTGCTAGTGACAGGTGGATTTGGGACCCTTTTGCACAAAGTGATCTCACAGAGAGGTTTATTAACCTACACAAGGTCTCACAGCTGTCAAATGGCTGCTCTGGGATCTGAAACCCAGGGTCCAAATGTCAATTTTCCTGATTTTTACAAGTCCCATTAGCTGCCCCTGCCTCTTTTTTCAAAAAAGCATAAGACCATCTCTGCCCAGCATTTCCCCACTGCAAGCATATAATGCTGCTGAAATGTTGCTATTACATGAAGCAGCTAAGTGACAGTTCAGGATGGGATGTAATTAAAGGCCATAATCAGTGGTTGTGACAAGTAAAATGATTGGCTTTTCACACCTTCTTCCTTTGATTGTTGTCCTCCCTGGAACGGCCTCTCCTCCCCAGCACCTGGGAAATGCCCCTGGCCTTTTTGTTCTCCCTAGTAAACCTGATTGCCCCTCCTTGGTACTCTGGAGACTTTCTATCCTGGTACCCGTAATACAGCACTGACCTTCGTTTACATGGCTGTCTCCCTGCTGGGCGCAATTTACTTGAGAGCCAGGGCCCAGTCGTCACCTTAGTCCCCTGGCGGGATGCTCAGCACCTTGGAAACATTCGTTCTTAAGAAATAATATCCAAAACATGGAAATAAGGCAAAGGATAACTGTAAGTCCCTTCAGTGTCCTACAGAGCATTATCTAAGGCCCCCCAAAGACCACTGAATTCTCTAAGAACTAACTCTGTTTGATTCACGCTTTACTATTGAGGACTGAGACCCTCTGAAGTCGCATGCTAGCCTGTAGCCTTTTCCCCAGCAGGGATGCGTGAGACGTCCATCTGGTAGAAGAGACAACCCCAGAGTTTGCAGTTCCATTTCCCTGTGGAAACATTAACCTGTCTTGTATCTAACCTAGCCATCGTTTTTTCAGCATCTATGTTTAGCACCTATACATATTCAGTCTTTCATACACTCTGAACCAGCTTTATCATCCTGCTGGTTCCCTCATAAAGGAGTTAGATAAATCTTTGACAGATGCTCACTTTATATTTGTGTGACAAGTCATGCTTTTAATTAAAAACAGTTAGACTTTGACAGTTTGGGCGGCACTGCCAGGATGTCCATGTGGACTCACCTGTCAGAGCCAGTTAAGCCGTGTTGACCGCGAAGTGCAACTCATGAGCTATTTGACCCCACGCACATCTTTTCTTGGCTCCCAGAATGAATCCCAAGTGGAATTCAGTGGAATTCCAAGTAGAAACAGAACTTTACTTTCATGACTCTCTGATTCTTTCTCCCTGTTTTTTCTTCTGATTCCAAGTTTTTTATTTTGTTTCTGGTTCTTGGTCGTCTGTTGGTGCTTTCACGGTTTGGGCTCTGTCCCTTTCCATAACTGGGTGCAGGGACTAGTGTGTAATGGACCACTAGGGCAGCCTCTGTGAGCGGCACGAGAACATCCTATGCATATGTGACTACGGTTTGTACGTGGCCAACAAGTTCCTCCTCACTGGGGGCGGCAATATTTGGGAATCTGATCTTATGGTCTGTCCATTTGTTGAGTGAGGGATAACACAGAATCTGTTTTTGTTTGTCTATTTGTGAGTCCAAATTAATTAGGAAGATATCTTGTCACTCGGACTGATGAATTTTTGTTTTCATTGTTTCCTTCTGACCCACGACCGATGCTGTAAAATTGAAGTTGTAAGCTCTCTGGGTGTTTGTGTGGCTGTGATTGAGAAAAGCCTCTACTTTTCTTTACATGTATGAAATATTGTCTTACCCCTGGAAGGTATTCACAAATTAGATGACAGTCTCTTAAAGTAGGGGCTCTCTTCTGATTGGCTTGTAGAGACTAATTAAGGACTCTCACAAATTTAGTGCTCCCAGAATTCCCAGAAAATAAAGAAACAGAACTTCCAGTATATTAAGTGTAACAACCTTTTAAGAAAAATCCTTCTCACGGAAACTGCTAGATCAGAAACAATTTTGTATAAGAAGCCAAGTTCCTATAATCGTGAATCCTTGGACAAATCAGACTGGCTCAACAATGTCCTATTTCCTCACAGGCATATGAGGAAGCCCTTTCTCTTTATTCTTTTTATAGGTTCCTCTAGCATATAATTTAGTAGACTATACATTTGTAGAGTGAGATGAAGTATTCCGTAAATGTTCTCACTGACCTCTTAGAATTCAGGAACAAATATTTCTACTGAGTCTTTTAGTTTTCAAGACAGAGAACAGATCATGAGAAAATATACCGCAGTTCATTTTAAGTGACCAATAGACCATAACCAAACAAAAGAGCATAAGAAAAGAAATTACAGGCTGAGCTCGCTCACTCTGAAATAAACATAAGTTCATCCCCAAAATGCAATGATGGTTTAAGTCTGGAGAAATCTATTAATGTAATTCACTAGATTAATAGAATAAAGGAGACAGACCAAATAACATTGTTAATGTATGCAAGGCTAAAAAGATAAATTTTAACAAGCATTTATAATTTAAAAAAAGCAAACTCTTAAAAAACTAGGACTGAAGAGTACTTCCCAATAAGCCCAAGGGCTGTACAAAGGTGCCGGTTTTCACCATTTCTACTCAATGCTGTACCACATCCCAGGACAGTGTGATGAGATCAGAAAAACAGGTAAGAGGAATTAGAATCCGAAAGGAAAAAATGATCATCAAAATTCATAGAAAGTATGATTGCCTTCATAGAAAATCCAACAAAATCTGCAAATAAAGTCTTAGGGGTTAATAAGAGAATTTAACAGTGTTACTGGACATAAAATCAATATAAAAATCAGTTGCATTAATATACCCTGGTACCAAAACATGTTAGGAAATCTCATTTTAAAACTATACATTTACAATGGTCTAAAAATATGAAATATCTAAGAATGAATCTAATAAAAGAAATGCAAGATCTTTATGGAGAAGATTGTAAACCTCTAAAATGACCTAAATAAAACATATTTGTGAACAGAACGACTCAAGAGCAAAAGTTCTCCCTGAGTCGATTCATATATCCAGTGCAAAGTCCACCAGGACATGGACCTAAGCCAGACAGAGAGATCACTGCCCACTCACCAGCACTGCAATAATTCAGACATCTGACAACAGCAAACGGGCTTGAGGATGCAGAGCGACGGACGACCCTTTATACATCGCTGATCAGAGCATGAATCGATACAACCATTTTGAGGAACAATTTGGTAATGACAAGAAAGACAAGATTTTTAGACATTATGACAAAACAATTACATTATTGCTAACTAAGGACCTCAACATTTACACATGGGAACATATTCTAGAATGTTTAGAGAAGCAATGTTTGTATTAGTAAAAATTTGGAAGTTATCTAAACGGGCAAATACATGATGACATATCCATTAAATGCAATTCTATACAGCAGTGAGAATGACTGCCCTGGTCAACATGGAGGAATCTCATAAACGTAACGTAGGTTTAAAAAGTAACCTGCAGATTTCATACAGAAGATTCCATGCAGAATGACATCATTTATACAAACTTTAAAAACAAGCAAAACAATACCAGTATTGCTTAGAGATACATACATATGTAGAAGAATTATAAAGAAATGTGTCGAGATAATATACATGCAATCCAAGATGATGAAGATACAGGGTTCTTCCAAAGAGGGGAGGGGGGCGCGGACAGCAGGCTTCAAGCTTTACTGACAGCATTTTGTTTCTAAGGCTGGGACATTAATGTTTGTGCTGTTCTTTACTCTTTATATCTTATTCAGAAGATATTTTTTAAAAATTGAGGCCAACAGCCAGTAGATGGCAGAGAAAGCTTGATATTTGCAGTATCTGAAAGAGAACAGGTTCTCCCCAGCCCGCCCCAACCACGTGAAAATAATGCCTCCTTTGAAGTGCCTGTGATCACACGTCACTCTCTAAATTAAAACAAATTAACTGAAACCATTATTCTCCTTTTTCGCACACATTTACATTCTGGAATTCATCGTTCTTAATAACAACACTGTGATGTTTCTTTCAGAACGTATTTAACCTTCCGATGGGGCAGCTGTGGCTTGTATTCCCCTACCGTCGCGACCGCGATGCTTTTGTGAACACGCTTGCGCTAGAGGTTCGCGGTAGAGTCATCGCTCCACGCGCGCGCGCAGAATCGAGCTCCAGCATCTCATCGCTCTGTCAGCGTCTTCCTCTCCTTGGGTGCAGACCGCCGACCGACCGTATCGCTGAAATCTGCTTTCATACTCACGCTCAAGAACATTCTTTTGTCTTTTTCTTGCCCCCCAATTCCACAGAAATTAAACATTTATCTTACTTTGTTATGTAGAGCAACTAAGCAATGTACACTAGCTCAGCGAAAAGGTCTATCTGCATATTTTCCTACTTAACACAGCAATCATCTACCGAACAGATACTCTGTTTTTCCCCTGGAGCAGAGTTAGAAAATTGAGGGTCATCGTCTGAATCCGGCTAGCAGACACATTTTGTGGGGCCACAAGCTATTTAAAATGTTTTTTAGTTTGTAGCAAGTAAAAATCAAGAGAGATCACATCAAATTGAAATTTTACGTTTCTCTGGAAAAATCAGAAGTTCTGGCCCCATCATTCTATGTGGCCCAATGGGCAGGAGCGGAGCTGGGCTGCCAGCCTCTGGACCGGGCATGTGCAGGTCTGCTCTCCCAGCCCTTTCACTCTTGGCTGTTAGTGTTTGGCTCTAAAGCTGTTTGAGTTGAGGTGTTGAGTTGCCTAGAGCAACAGGCTTAAACTGAACTTTTTTTTCAAAATAGTCAATATTTTCTCCGCAGTACGGTACATTTCCCTCAAGATCTTATGGGGTAAGACAGGCAGTGAAGAAGCTGGGTTCAATTTAAGCTGTCATCTATCTCCCTCTCTCTCTATTATCAATGATAACAACAGCTTAAGAATATCAGATGGGGATTTTCAACTATCTGCGGTTTTGTTGGCTTTAAAAAGAAAATCTTATTTATCATACTGTTTTTTTTAAACACCAGAAAGGAGACTGTAATTTAGTTTTCTTTTTTCTCAGACACATCATACATTAGCTCCAAAACGCAGAAGATTTCCTATATTCTTTTCTTCCGTGAATCTTTCAGTCCTCCGTGGGGATGTCATAAACGCATGAGTTTGCTGAAAGGGGCGTCATACTTAGACATTTTTTTCACATATGCATAGCACATAAAAACTCTGATGTTGTAGGGAAGTAAATTTTATCATCAGTATAAAGGACATTTGTCGAAAAAAGTACTAAAATATTCACACTACTTATTTGTACTTTTAATGTAACCCATTGTGCACTTTTCCTTAAAAGCAGCCTATAGTTTTATGTATCTTTATTTTTCAAAAATCTGTGGTTAGGCAGCTTTGGAGTTGGGAGCAGGCAGTGATGTTTTGGATTTCTGCATTAGCAACAAGCTCAACTAACCCCAGATTCTTTTTCAGTTACACATCCACATTTACACCAAAACAGGTGTTTAAAAACACCCTAAACAGCTCTTAACGAGACATTGACAAGGAGAGAAAAATGGAGCCTCTTAATGTCATATATCTTTCTTAAACTACAAGGTTTTTGTAGCAGAGAATTCAGGGCTATGAGAAAACATGCCCTTCCATGTTTTTTTCTTATTTATTTTTTTAGGCAATGAATATGACCATACCTTTTATTTCCTATTTAATGAATTGACTTTCTTTTTAAATTTCATGTTAAGCCGGAACCTTGTGACTATGACAAATTTTAATTTCAGACAAAAACTTCACTTGATTAAATTTGTTAGAAGCTTTCTTAATGCCTTGCAAAATAGAACTGGGGTTTCCAAATTAATATCCTAGATAAATGTGTATGTATATACACACACACAGTGCCTCGGTAAACAGAACAGCCCAAACTTTTCAGTCCAGTCCAACTTGGCCATTGTTCTATCACTGTAACCTTAAGACTGGAGTCCTTGAAGTGATTTGATTTGGTATTTATCTTGAGAGCTGTCATAATCCTATCTAAGAGCGCCTTGACATTTAAAATGCCTCTTTACGCAGAGAGAAAGGGTCACTGTTACTCGTTAGCTAGTTGTTTAGCTGTTGCACCGCTGTTACTGGCTCAGGCAGCGGCCACAGGCTCTAAAGCTTTCCTCCCCCGTGACTCCAGGTCTTGTCTGAGTGGACAAATCATTATCATCGTGCCTTTACCGTCTCACTATTTTACGCATAAATATCATCTCCGTACATTGTATTTATGTAATAGATCAAATAAACACCCATTCTCCTTGCTAAAGGTATAAAGAGTTATCAAACTTGACTACTGCTGTTTAAGAGGTGATCTGGTTTGAGTAAGAGTTTTGGAGCTGGCGTTTCCACGCCCTGGTCAAGGTTCTTGAGGGTGAATCTGTGGTTGGTCTCAAACATCCGTTCCCCCCGGATGATTAGGCTCTCAGTCAGCGAGAGTCCACCCTCCTTGCCTGCGATTGGCTTCGGGCTGGGTGTGTGACAGTTCTGGCAGGTGAGATGAGGAGGACGCCTGCTGGGGTTCTCCAAGAGAGTGCCCTCTCCTAAGAGAGACACAGGAGACAGACTTCCAGTTAAACATGGTGGATTGGAAAAATGCCTCCCATCCAACTGAAACTTCATTAAAATGCTAGAAAAGGGATTAAAAACAGTATAAGTTCATAAGGGCAAAGATGATGGAAGAAAAGGACAAGTTTTGGAAGCTAGAGGAGAGACAGGTGAGTGATAACTGACATAATGAACCCAAAAAAGCTGAAACCTAAGCCAGCAGTGGAGAAAGCCGTCGGTCACTTGGCACTACAGAACCCCAGAAAGGCCTGGAGTTGGAGGCATTGGGTACTTGTGAAATGAGTGTGTGAGGATGAAAACAGGAGGATTTCTGAACGTCTGTATAACAAGCAGTAGACTCCAGATCTCCTTTCTGCCACCAAGCAAAAACTAGTTTCATTCTCTTGAGATAATGAACCACAGGGCTCTGGCCCAGCTGAGGATGAGGATAGGAAAATAGGGAGATAAATTGAGACCTGTCACACCGAATGATGAGACTCTCCCCCAGGGCATGGGAAAGTGAGTGAAGTACTTGCCTTGGGCACAAAATTTATTGAAGCACCAAAAAACGCAGTAATCAAGATAAAAAACTTTTGTTTACATCAATCCACGTTTATAATTTCCTTTGCTCACTATTTTTTCTTTCATTTCTGATCTTATGTGATCACTTTCCTTCTTTCTTAAGTACCTCCTTTAGTCTTACTATAGGGAGAGTCTCTTAGCTAACTCAGGTTTTGTTATCTCTTTTGTTGAAATTGTCTCCCCGCCCCGCCCGATTTTGACAGATAGTGTTATAGGGGTCACAATCCTAGGCTGACTGGTTTTTTCTGAGCCCTTTGAAGATCTATTCCACCACCTTCTGACTTCCATTGTTGCTGCAGATAAATTTATGTTCCATCTAAATGTCCTTTCTTTGTGCATGAGCTGTCTTTTCTACCTGCTTGTTTTTGAGAATTTGTCTTTGGTGTTCTGCATTTTCATTGTGATGTGGATTTCTTTTTAATTATCCTGCTTGGTATTTATAAGAATTTCTGAATCTAATGTCTTTCATAAATTCTAGAAAATTCTCAGCCATTATCACTTCATCTGTTGCATTGACTTTCTTCTTTCCATCCTCTCTTTCTGGAATACCAGTTAAGATGTATTTTAGACCTCTCTCTATCCTCCATGTCTCTTAATATCTCTCATATTTTCTATCTGTCCTTCTGTGCTGCATTCTAAATAATTTTTCCAATCATTTTTTCATTATGTCTGACTCCAGTCTAAACCAACTGTTTAGTTTCTAATTTCAGTTATTATATTTTTATTATCTAGAATCTCTATTCAATTCTTTTTTATATGTTAGGTTATTTTGAGAGTCTCTTGTTCCTTCATCATACTTATGAATACCTCTTCTGTTTCTGTCTCTCTCCCTCTTTTTTTTTTTTTGCTGAGGAAGAGTAGCCCTGAGGTAACATCTGTGCCAGTCTTCCTCCACTTTATATGTGGGATGCTGCCACAGCAAGGCTGACAAGTGGTGTAGGTCCATGCCTGGAATCTGAACCTGTGAACCCATGCTGCCGAAGTGGGGGTGGTGCATTGAACTTAACCAGTACACCAGAGGGCCAGCCCTTTTGTTTCTCTTTAAACATGTGAAATATATTTCAGAATCTGTATTTGATAAATAATCTAATAACTAAAACATGCAAGTTTTATTCTGTAGATTATTGTTGCTTTGGACTCTTACTCATGGTGGCTTACTTCCTTACGTGTCTGTGATTTTTAAAAACTATTATTCATATTACTTAGAATCTTATCTGTGGGAACTTTTTGAGGACTGGGCTTCAAATGAGTCTGTCTGAAAAAGAGATGCTTTGCATCTTTCAGGTACCTGGGGGAGGAGGAGAGGGCCAACCTGTGCACATGGTGCATTTTAACTGAATTTTCCACTTGGGGTTGCCTGTGTCCCTGAGATGGGGTGATTCCAGCCCCAAACTCAAGCTCTGCCTTTGTGTGTGTGTGAGGGGGTGGGAGCTCTGCCCACTCTGGGACCAGGAGTCAACAGGTGCTGCTTCAGGGCAAATGCCAGCTTCGTTGCTCGCGTCCCTGAGTCAACTTGCTTACTTATGTGCATTTGGGCCACTGTTTTTTTTGCCTCTGAGGGTTTTCCTTTCTTTCCTGCCAGCTCATCCATGCATTAAAAAGATTTTTTGTATTTTTTTAAAATGGAGGTAACATTGGTTTATGACATTGTATAAGTTTCAGGTGTACATTATAATTCACTGTCTGTATATACCACAGCATGCTCACCACCAAAAGTCTAGTTTCCATCCATCACCATACAACTGACCCCCTTTAATCATTTTGCCCTCCCCCTATCCCCACCCACTCTGGTAATGACTAATCTGTTGTCTGCATCTATGGTTTTTTTCATTTGTTCATTTTCTTTTTTTATTCCACATATGAGTGAAATCACATGATATTTGTCTTTCTCTGTCTATTTCACTTAGCATAATATCCTCAAGTTTCCATTCATGTTGTTGCAAATGGCAAGATATCATCTTTTTTTTTTTAAAGATTTTATTTTTTCCTTTTTCTCCCCAAAGCCCCCCGGTACATAGTTGTATATTCTTAGTTGTGGGTCCTTCTAGTTGTGGCATGTGGGATGCCACCTCAGCGTGGTTTGATGAGCAGTGCCAGGTCCGTGCCCAGGATTTGAACCAATGAAACACTGGGCCGCCTGCAGTGGAGCGTGTGAACTTAACCACTTGGCCACGGGGCCAGCCCCAAGATGTCATCTTTTTTTATGGCTGACTGGTATTACATTGTATATACAGTTATGCTCTGCATAACAACATTTTGGTCAACCATGGACTGCATATATGATGGTGGTTCCATAAGATCAGTATCATACAGCCTGGCTGTGTAGTAGGCTACACCATCTAGGTTTGTGTAAGTACATTCCGTGATCTTCACACAAGGATGAAATCACCTAACAATCATTGCTCAGCACTATCCCTGTTTTTAAGCAGCATAGGACTGTATATACCACATCCTCTTTATCCATTCATCCACTGATGGACATTGAGGGGTTTTTTTGTACCTTGGATACTGTAAATAATGCTGCAATGAACATAGAAGTGCATTTATCTTTTTGAATTAGTATTTTTGTGTTCTTCAGATAAATACCCAGAAGTGGAATAGCTGGATGATAAAATAGGTCTACTCTTAATTTGTTGAGGAATATCTATACTGTTTCCCACAGAGGCTACACCAATTTACACCCCCCTCAATCGTGTACGAGGGTTCCCTTTTCTCCACATCCTCTCCAACATTTGTTATTTCTTATCTTTTTGATAATAGCCATTCTAACAGGTGTGAGATGATATTTTATTGGATTGGCATTTCCCTAGTAATTAGTGATGTTGAATGTCTTTTGATGTGCCTGTTGGCCATCTGTCTGTCTTCTTTAGAAATGTCTATTCATATCTTCTGACTTTTTTAATCAGGTTTTTCATTTTCTGTTGTTGAGTTGTATGAGTTCTTTACACATTTTGGATATTAACCCCTTATCAGATATATGATTTGCAAATGTCTTCTCCATTCTATAGGTTGCTTTTTTGTTTTGTTGAAAGTTTCCTTTGCTGTGCAGAAGCTTTTTAGTTTGATGTAGTCCCACTTGTTTCTTTTTGCTTTTGTTTCCCTTGTCATTGGAGTCAAATCCACAAAACATCGCTAAGACCAATCTCATGGAGCTTATTGCTTATGTTTTCTTCTATGTATTTTATGGTTTCAGGTCTTACATTCAAGTCTTTAATCCATTTTGAGTTAATTTTTGTGTGTGGTGTAAGATGGTGCTCTACTTTCATTCTTTTGCATGTGGCTGTCCAGTTTTCCCAACACTATTAAAGAGACTTTCCTTTCTCCATTGTATGGTCCTAGCTCCTTTGTCATAAATTAGTTGTCCTTGGAAGTATGGGTTTATTTCTGGGCTCTCAATTTTGTTCCACTGTTCTGTGTTTCTGTTTTTCTGCAAATATCATGCTGTTTTGATTACTGTAGCCTTGTCGTATAGTTTGAAGTCAAGTAGTGTGATACTTTTGGTCTTTATCTTTTTTCTCAGGATTTCTTTGGCTATTTGGGGTCCTTTGTGGTTCCATACAAATTTTAGGATTTTTTGTTTTATTTCTGTGAAAAATGCCATTGGGATTTTGATAGGGATTGCATTGAATCTGTAGATTGCTTTAGCTAATATGGAAGTTTTAACTGTGTTAATTCTGACAATCTATGAGCATGGAATATCTTTCCATTTTTTTATTTTCTTCAATTTCTTTTGACAGTGTCTTATAGTTTTCAGTGTACAGGTCTTCTATCTCCTTGGTTAAGTTTATTTCTAGGTATTTTATTCTTTTTGTTGCAATTGTAAATGGAATTGTTTTCTTAATTTCTTTTTCTGCTAATTTGTTGTTAGTTTACAGAAACACAACAAATTTTTGTATATTGATTTTGTATCCTGCAACTTTACTGTATTTATTATTTCTAATAGTTTTTTGGTGGAGTCGTTAGGGTTTTCTATATATAAAATCATGTCATCCACAAATAGTGACAGTTTTACTTCTTCCTTTTCAATTCGGATGCCTTTTCTTTCTTTTTCTTGCCTAATTGCTCTGACTAGGACTTCCAATACTAAGTTAAATAAGAGTGGTGAAAGTAGGCATCTTTGTCTTGTTCCTGTTCTCAGGGGGATGGCTTTCAATTTTTCCCCATGGAGTATGATGTTGGCTGTGGATTTGTCATATATGGCCTTTATTATGTTGAGGTACTTTCCTTCAATACTGATTTTGTTGAGAGTTTTTGTCATAAATGGATGTTGGATCTTGTCAAATGCTTTCTCTGCATCTATTGAGGTTTTTATCTTGCATTTTGTTAATGTGGTGTATCACATCAACTGATTTGCAGATGTTGAACCATCCCTGCATTCCTAGAATAAATCCCATTTGACTGTAATGTGTAAATCTTTTACTGTATTCTTGCATTTGGTTTGCTAATATTTTGTTAAAGATTTTTTCATCTGTGTTTATTAGCCATATTGGTCTGTAATTTTCTTTTTTGTGTGTGTTCTTGTCTGATTTTGGTATCAGGGTAATGTTGGCCTTGTAAAATGAGTTAGGAAGCATTTACTCCTCTTTATTTTTTTGGAAGAGTTTGAGAATGGTAGGTATTAAATCTTCTTCAAATGTTTAGTAGAATTCACCAGTGAAGCCATCTGATCCTGACTTTTTGCCTTTTGGGAGGTTTTTGATTACTGTTTCAATCTTGTTGTTAGTGATTGGTCTATGCAGATTTTCCTTTTCTTCATGATTCAGTCTTGGAAGGTTGTATGATTCTAAGAATTTGTCCATTTCTTCTAGGTTGTCCAGTTTGTTGGCATATTGCTGTTCATAATAGTCTCTTATAATCCTTTTCATTTCTGTGGTATCACCTGCAACTTCTCTTTTGCTTCTAATTTTATTTATCTGAGACTTCTCTCTTTCTTCTTAGTGAGTCTAGCTAATTTTGTCAGTCCTGTTTATCTTTTTAAAGAACCAGCTCTTAGTTTCATTGATCATTTCTATTGTATTGTTAATCTCTATTTCATTTATTTCCACTCAGAGTTTTACTATTTCCTTCCTTCTACTGACTTTGGGCTTCATTTATTCTTCTTTTTCTAGTTCATTAAGGTGTAAGTTTAGATTGTTTGAGCTTTTTCTTGTTTCTTGAGGTAGGCCTTTATTGCTATAAGCTTCTCTCTTAGTACCCCTTTTGCTGCATCCCATAGATTTTGGTACATCATATTTTCATTTTCATTTGTCTCTAGGTAGTTTTTGATTTCTTCATTGAACAATAGTCATTTAGTAGCATGTTGTTTAATCTCCATATTTGTGATTTTTCCAGCTTTTTTCTTGTAATTGATTTCTAGTTTCATATCATTGTGGTTGGAAAAGATACTTCATATGATTTCAATCTCCTTAAATTTACTGAGACTCGTTTTGTGTTCCAACATATGGTCTATGTTTGAGAATGTTTCATGTGCACTTAAGAAGAATGTGTATTCTGCTGCTTTTGGATGGAATGTTACATATATATATTAAGTCCATTTGGTCTAATGTGTCATTTAAGGCCAATGTTTCTTTCTTGACTTTCTGTCTGGATGATCTAGCCATTGATATAAGTGGGTATTAAAGTCCCCCACTATTATTGTATTGTCAATTTCTACCTTTAGGTCTGTTAATAATTGCCATATATATATATATATATATATATATTTTTATATATTTTTTTTTTTTTTTGAAGATTGGCATCTGAACTAACAACTGTTAACTGTTGCCTATCTTCTTTTTTTTTCCTGCTTTTTCTCCCCAAATCTCCCCAGTATATAGTGGTATATTTTTTAGTTGTGAGTCCTTCTAGTTGTGGCACGTGGGACACTGCCTCAGCATGGCCTAATGAGCAGTGCCATGTCTGTACCCAGGATCCAAACTGGCGAAACCCTGGGCTGCTGAAGTGGAGTGCACAAACTTAAATGCTTGGCCACAGGGCTGGCCCTTGTTTTATATATTTTGGTGCTCCTATATTGGATGCATATATAGTAATAACTGTTATGTCTTTTTAATGGATTGTCCCTATTATCATTATATGATGTCCTTCTTTGTCTCGTTACTTTTTTTTTGGCTTAAAGTCTATTTTGTCCAATATAAGTATGACTACACTCACTTTCTTTTGGCTACCATTTGCTTGGAGTATCATCTTCCATCCCTTCACTTTGAGCCCATGCTTGTCTTTAGAGCTGAGATTAGTCTCCTGAATGTGGCATACAGTTTGGTCCTGTTTTTTAATCCACCCAGTCGCTCTGTCTTTTGATTGATGAGTTCAATCCACTTACATTTAGGGTGATTATTGATGTATGAGGACTTATTGCTGCCATTTTATCTCTTGTTTTCTGATTGCTTTGTGTCTCCATTTTTTCTCTTGTGTTTCTGTCTGCCATTTTAGTTTGGTGGTTTTTTATGATGTTCTCAGTTTCCTCTTTTTTTATGTTCCATGTATCTGTTCTGAATTTTTGTTTTGTAGTTACCATGGTGTTTGTATAAAATATCTGATAGATAAAATAGTCCTTTTTCTGTTGATAACATCTTATCTTCTTTTGCCTATACAGAGTCCATCCTTTTCCTCCTCTTTTATATTTTTGTTGTCACAAATTATCCCTTTTTCTGTTGTGAGTTCATTACCAAATTGAAGCAGCTATAGCTATTTTTAATGTTCTTTCCCTCTAACCTTTATGCTATAGTTAAGTGTTTAGCACTGTATTCTAAAATACAGTTGTAATTTTCTGATTCTCTCTATTTATCACCTTACTCAAACTTTTGTGTACCTTTGCCTTTTCATTTCAGGTAGAAGAGCTCCTTTCAACATTTCTTGTAAGGCAGGTCTAGTGGCAATAAACTACCTCAGCTTTTGGTTGAGAAAGTATTTCTCTTTCATATCTGAAGGATAACTTTGCTGGATAGAATATTCTTGGCTGGCAGTTTTTATCTTTCAATATTCTAAATATGTCATCCCATCTCTCCTGGCCTGCAGAGTTTTTTTTTTTGCTGAGAAATCTGTTGACAGCCTAATGGGGACATCTTTATATGTTACTGTCTTTTTCCCCTGGCTGCCTTTAAGATTCTTTCGTTATCATTGACTTTTGACAATTTTCATATAATGTGTCTTTGAGAAGGTCTTTTTGCAGTGAGACAATTAGGTGTTCTCTTATCTTTTTTTTTTTTTTAAGATTTTATTTTTTCCTTTTTCTCCCCAAAGCCCCCCAGTACATAGTTGTATATTTCTCGTTGTGGGTTCTTCTAGTTGTGGTATGTGGGACGCTGCCTCAGCATGGTCTGACGAGCAGTGCCATGTCCGCGCCCAGGATTCGAACCAACGAAACACTGGGACGCCTGCAGCAGAGCGCGCGAACTCAACCACTCGTCCATGGGGCCAGCCCCAGGTGTTCTCTTATCTTCATTGACTTGTATATCCAGTTCCTTCTCCAGATTTGGGAAATTCTCAGATATTATTTCTTTAAGTAAGCTCTCTGCTCCCTTCTCTCTCTCTTCTTCTTCTGAGATACCCTTTATCTTTATGTTACCTTTTCTAATGGAGTCAGATTACTAATGGAGTTTCTTTATTTTAAGAAATCTGAGTTCTGTCTCTTCTTCTACCTGAATTGTTTCTAGGTTTCTATCCTTGAGCTCACTAATTCTCTCTTCCATATTGTCCACTCTATTTCCAGTGCTTTCTAATGCATTCTTCACATCATTTATTGAGTTTTTCAGCTCCAAAATTTGTTTGGTTCTTTTTTAGAGTTTCAATCTCTTTGGCTCATTAATTTTATTCCTAAGTTTATTGAACTGCCTTTCTGATTTTTTTTGGTGCCTCTTTGAGTTTCTTCATGGCAGCTATTTTGAATTCTCTTTCAGTTAGATTGCAATCTTCTGTGACTTTAAGTTTGGTTTCTGGAGAATTGTCATTTTCTTTTTGTGATATCATGTTACCATGATTTTTCATGGTGCCTGATGAATTGTTTCTCTGCTGGCTCACTTGAAGTAGTGAAAACCTTTCTTATTTAGGTATAGCTTTGTTTACTTTTATTCTAACAGTTCAAGACATTGGTAATTAGAAAGCTTTCTTTTGTATTCCAGTAGGTGGTGGTATAACGCAAGCTTTTGGTTTTTCTTGCCTGAGCTGCCTCTGGCTATATTTGAGAGGGGACAGTTTCCACCTGCACTGCCTCTGTCAAAGGTGTTGATGGTGCCCTCATTGTAGCTGGTTTTGCCTCTGGGGTCACTGTTGCTTTGCTGTTGCTGTGGTTACGGGTGTCATTATTGGGTTCACTGGGACGGTGGGTGCCTCTGCTGTATCCAGGGTTGCCTGAGTTGTGAGAATCACTGCCATGGCTGGCGGAGGGGGAAGATGGACGGGGGGGAGCCAGGGTCCTGGGTGCCTCTACTGTGTCTAAGGTTGTTGGGTTTGCAGGCACCACCACCATGGATGAGATGGTCAGAGTTGTGGTCACTGCAGCTGGGGAGACCAAGGTCATGGGCCCTGTCACTGCTGCTTCCCAGTTCCCTGTGGCCATGGGCACTGCGGTGGCAGGATGGGGTTTGGGGAGAATCAAGTGGACTGCCTCTGCTGGGGTCATGGGCCCCACCTCTGCTGCTGCTACCAGATTCACTTGGTCTGTGGGCTCAGCGGCCATGGTTGGGGGCTAGTGTCCTGGGCACTGCCTCTGCTGTTTCCTCAGTTTCACGTCCTCTGTGCTTTCCAGTCCACCCAGATGTACTGATGTGTGGATCCCTCCAGTTCCTCGTGTGCTGAACAGAGGAACCTTTGTTGAGTTATGAATGTCCTACTAGTTGTAGATTGAAGAGTAGAGACAAAGGGAGCATCTCACACCATCATGAGGCTGATGTCACTCTTTTTAATCCCATTTTAAGTGTTCTTTACTCAAAAGTTTTCCAGTACTTCTAGTGCGTCATATTGCTAGAAATAAAAGTCCTGTAATTTTCTTTTTAGAAAATTTTTAACCTATGGTCATACTTTGAAAAGCAGCAGTGTTAGCCTCTTGGTTAACCTGTATTGAGAAGAATAATTTGTCAAATTCCTCAGAGCCAAATCCTCTACTCAGTCTATTGTCTAAAGCACATCTGATTATCACAGTGGGATGAACAGGATTGTCATCAGCTTCTAGACTGACCCACTAGAAAGGATGTTGTTCTTGAGACGGAGTACCGGTTGTGAGGATATATTCGATTGCTTCCATTATGCCCAGGTTATGGCTGTGCTGGTAATCGTTGTTATGGACCGAGGTCGAAGAGCACCAAAAAGATGAAGGACACTAGAAAAAAGACAATTTATCAAGCTGTGAAAAACCCAGACCTGACCTCAGAACAAATAGATGCTTAGTATTGTAATGAGTTAGAAATTATAATCTGAACTTTCTATTTAGAAAAGAGAAGTTGGGCTATCTAGAACACTTTTACCAAGTTGAGCTAGTTGGGTTAATGACGTATTTCTGGATCACCTTTGAAAAAAGACTGTGACTAAAGTTCGAGACTCATGGGCTGAGGGAAGTCTTCTTAGCTGTCCAAAGTTGATTCTTCTTTCTACCTAATCCTTTTCTCCAAAGATCATGTCTGATTGTTTCCGGGAGGAGCTTGAGTAGGTAACAGCTTCTGAACCTTCTATGGATTCCTTGGAGCTTCAGGGAGAAACTGGTCCTCCTTTGACTTCTGCCTATCTTACCTCCCACACATAGTAGTCATTAAAATCCTTCTCTCCATAGATCAGTGTTTGAGAAAGGATAGTCTGAGAACTCCTGCTTCACAGGTTTGGTAAAAATTACAGTCTGTGGGGGCTGGGATCCAGGCATTTGCATTAATAAAAAAAAATCTCCAGATGAATCTTATATTCTTATAAGTTTGAAAGCCTTCTAGATTTTAATGTATATTAGGATAAGGATCACTATTATTCATCTCAGTAACCTTTCCCTCTACCCTAATATCTCACATGTAATATATACTCAGTGAACACTTTTAAATGAAAATAGAACATTAAATGTGTAGTAACAATATGTCTAACAATACATTCAGCTGCACCATATAAAATCACCATTTTTGTAGGCAAAAACAGTTGAATAGCAGCCATTCCTTTGGTTCAACTTAATATTTGTTTGAGAAAGTGAAAAATAGTCTTGCCAATTGTCTCAACTGAACTAGAAGATGTCAAATAAATTAGCCTTCTTAGTTTTGAACTCTCTGGAAAGCATATAGAAACTAAGTAAACATATAATTCAAGTCTTAAGTTATAAATTCCATAAGTTTCAACTAAAATGTCAGAAATATTTCTAGCATACTATGAGTTTGCAGTAGGTTCTAAAATTTTTATGATAAGTCATGACAGCATTGGAATCAAAAGAGTGCTGGTTTTAAAATCTTCAGATATCTTAAGTGAATTAATTTAATGCATTTCAATCCTTTTCAATTCCTTGAAATAGTCTAGAGAAACTACTTATAAATTATTAAAAACAAAAAGTCTGATACATCAAAAGAAACATAGCATAAAGTTAATGTTCCTAAATATGGTTCCATCATATTAATCCCTTATTCAAGTTTTTCAATAGTTTCTGTTACCCAAAGATCAAATTTGTTAACTTACCATTCAAGTTCCTCCAAAATCTAGCTCTAAACTATCCATCCAATGGTATCTTCACTCCTCAATCAAGTAGTTAAATTGCTCTGCTTACTATCTCCAGGTACCCCAACTTTTTCACTTCTTTATTTTTTCCTCTGCCTGGAATGCTCCACTTCCTGTATCTCTTTTAAGTGAAACTCTTGTTTTCTTTCAAGGCCTTTCTGCATCCTTCTCCCAGTGAAACAACTATTTAACTGGTGAAAATTGTTTTTTTTAAAACAAAACAGTTACAGCCTCCAGAAATTTTCCTAAGGGCATACAGCAGATAGGGAAATATTTATTTAAGAAAGTCCACTAGATCTTGGTAAAAACAGTGAGTTTGTGGCATTTGACCCATGGCTTGCTCCCATCCCCCTCACCCAGCTCAGTGTAATAGATCTGCTTCAGAAGGCCGGAGCCAAGAAGCAGGGCCTATGTAGGAGTGCAGCACCTATATCTCACTAGAATTGTTAGTAAAAATCTGAAGTAGATCATGATAAGATGTATATTATAAGCCCTAGATCAACCATTAAATAAATTAAAATATAGCTAAAAAACCACTAAAAGAAATAAAGTGTTACACTAGAAAAATTCATCTAATACAAAATAAGACACTAAAAGGGAAACAGAGGAGCAAACAGGACCTGAGACAAACAGAGCAAAAACCAAAATGGCAGAGCAATTATAATAGCAATAATAACATTAGATCTAAGTGGATTAAATAACCTGATCAAAAGGCAGATATTGTCAGATGATAAAAAAGCGTGGCTCAACCATAAGCTGTCTACAAGAGACACACTTTAGATTCAACTATACTAATAGGTTGAAAGTAAAAGGATGAAATAGATACACTGCACAAGCAACAACCTAAACACAGCTGGAGTGGCTATACTAACATCAGACAAAACAGACTTAAAAACAAAATGTTACTAGAGGTAAAGAGGGAGGTTTTGTAAAGATAAACTTGTCAATTTATCAGGAAGATATAGCAGTTATAAACATATATGCACCTAATAACAGAGCACTAAAATACATGAAGCAGAAACTCACAGAAATGAAGGGAGCAAGATATAGTTCAACGTTAATAGTTGGAGACTCCAACTTACTCCTTACTTTCCTTAATGGCTAGAATGACAGGGAAGAAGAAGAACAAGGAAATAAAAGACTTGAACAGCACTATAAACAAACTAGACTTAGTGGACGTCTATAGAACTTTCTACCCCAAAGCAGCAAAATTGATATTTTTCTCTAGTGCACATGGAATATTCTCTGGATAGACTATATGCTAGGCCATAAAACAATAATAAATTTAAAGGATTAAAATCATACAATGTATATTCTCTGATTATATGAAGTTAAACTGGAAATGAATAATAAAAGGTAATCTGGGAAAGTCAACAAATATGTGGAAATTACAACATATTCTTCCTTCCTTCCTTCCTTCCTTCCTTCCTTTCTTTCTTTCTTCTGGTGAGGAAGATTAGCCCTGAGCTATGATCTGTGCCAATCTTCCTCCACTTTATATGTATGTCACTGTCACAGCATGGCTGACAAATAGTGTAGGTCTGTGCCTGGGATCTGAATCCGTGAACCTTGGCTGCTAAAGCAGAATGCCACACTTAACCACTAAACCATGGGGCCAGCCCTAAACAACATATTCTTAACCAATGGGTCAAAGAAGAAATCACAAGGGAAATTAGAAATTACTTTGAGATAAAAGAAAGCAATAATACAATTTATGGTATGCAGCTAAAGTAGTGTATAGAGGGAAACTTACATTAACAAACGCTTATACTAAGAAAAGAAGAAAGATCTCAAACCAATAAGCTAATCTTCCACTTTAGAAACTGGAAAAAGGAGAACAAACTAAACCCTTAGCAAGCAGAAGGAAGGAAATAATAAGGATTTCCTTATTATAGGAAATAATAAGGAATAAGTGGAAATAAATGAAGTTGACAATAGAAAAAGAACAGGGAAAAATCAATGAAACCAAAAGTTGGCTCTTTGAAAAAAAACCAACAAAATTGGCAAACTTTGAACTAGACTTACCATGGAAAAAAGAGAGAATAATGAAATTACTAAAATGAGGAATGAAAGAGGGCAACGATTGCTATTGATTTTACAGAAATAAAAAAGATTATAAGGGAATATTTAAACATCTGTATGTAAAAAATTAGGTAAGTTGGAGGAAATCACAATTTCCTAGAAAGACACAAATAGACCAATAAGAACTAAAGAGATTGAGTTAGTAATCAAAACGTCAGAAAACTTCCAGCAAAGGAGAGACGAGGATTACTGGTGAATTCTACTAAACATTTAAAGAAGAATTAATATCAATCCTTCATGAATTCTTCCAAAAATAAAAGAGGTGGGAATCCTTCTCAATCATTTTCTGAGATCAGTATTACTCTAATACTAACATCAGACAAAAAGTTCCAAGACAACTAAAGACCAATATTTCATAAATATAGATGTAAAAATTCTCAACAAAATAGTAGCAAACAGAATTCAGAACATTAAAAACTATGAACTATGATCAGAAACTATGATCAAGTGGGACTTATCCAAGAAATGCCAGATTAGTTTAACATCTGAAAATCAATTAAAATGACTTTTTTTTGTAGGACCATATAATTAAGTCTTGCTGTTAAAAAAAACTAATCTGTCAATCTCTCTCTTTTAACTGTGTGTTTTGACCATTTACATTTAATGTATTTATTAATATGGCTCAGTTTAAATCTACCATCCTACTATTTGTTTTCTACTTGTCCTGTCTTTTATTTGTTTACTTTCTCCTCTTTTACTACTTTCTTTTGTACTAATTGAATACATTTTATTATTACATTTTCTCTCTTTTCTTGGCTTATTTATATCTTTTTTGTTGTACTAGTAATTGCTTTAGAGTTTATAGTATGCATCTTTAACTCATGGCAGTCTATCTTCAAGTCATATTATACAATTTCACATGTAGTATAAGAACATTACAACAGTATGTTTCCATTTTTGCTCTCCTGACTTTTGTGCTATTGTTGTCATATATTTTACATTCACCTATGTTATAACCCCCACGATACATTATTTTTTATTTTTGCTTTAAAAAAAGTGATTATATTTTAAAGAAACTTTTAAAATAAGAAAGAACATCTTTTATATTCATTCAAATATTTATCACTTACCCAACTCTTCATTTCTTTTTCTAGATCCAGATTTCTATCTGGTACTATTTCTCTTCTGCTTGAGTAGCTTTCTTTAACATTTTGTAGCATAGGTTTGCTGGTGATGAGAGTTCTCCTGCTTTTAAGTATCTGCAAAAATATTTATTCCACCTTTGATTGTGAAACATATTTTTCCTGGAAACAGAATTCTATGTTGACAGGTTCTTTTCAGTACTTTAAAGATATTGCTCCATTGTCTTCTGGCGTGTATCGTTTCTGTCCAGAAGTCTGACTATTATCTTACTTTGTTGCCTTGTATATAATGTGCCTTTTTTTGCTGTATACTTTAAAAACTGTTTTTAATCACTAGTTTTAAGAATATTATTCTGTTGTACTTTATTTTTCTTCATGTTTCTTCTGCTTGGTATCCGTTATATTTCTTGATTTTCTGTATTTATAGTTTTCATCAAATTTGGAAAACCTTTAGCAAATATTTCTTGAAGTAGTTTTTCTCTCTCACCCTCCCTCCCCCACACAGCATGAAGACTCTAATCACACATATATTAGGCATTGAGGTTTAGGGTGGGCCCTAAATCCGATGACTGGTGTTTTTATAAGAGAAGAGAGAGGGAGATGCAGACACACAGAGACAGAGGGAGGAAGGTCATGTGAGGACAGGCAGAGACTGGAGTTGCGCTGACACAAGCCACAGGTTGCTGACAGCCACAGAAGCTCAAAGAGAGGCGCGAACAGACCCCCGCAGGGGTCGCACAAGGAACCAGGCCTGCTGACACTGTGATTTCAGGTTTCTTGCCTCTAGAGCTGTGAGAGAATAAATTTTTATTGTCTTAATCCACTCAGTTTATGATAATTTGTTCTACCAGCCCTAGAAACGAACACAATGCCCCAATTCTCTCTTAGCAGTCTGGGATAGAGGTGGGAGTGTCTAAGAGTGCTTTGAAGAGAAAAATAGAATTTTGGACTGAGAAATCTCTGTACTTCATAAGTAAGCCTACTAGATAATTTATTTGATGATATTATAGTTTCCTTTCATTGCAAAGCAGTGCCTTATACGAAATTAAAGCATTTAAAAAATTGTTATGCAAACACAAATTTCAAAATTTCTCTTGTGTGAAGTGAGAACTGAGCAGAGGATTCATATATGATTTTACCCAAAATACTTCTCACTTGATAAAAATTTTGGAACCCAAAACAATCCACACATTATCACTTTATTATCTGCGTACGTTGCATATTTAATTTTATGATAGATATGCAATATGTATCAAGTTTATTTTTGAAAAACTCTTCTTTTTAACCTATCAAATCAAAATGCCACCACAGATGAAAAACAGAGCTGAGTTCATGGCTTCCTGGGCAAGAGAAAACTACGTCACTCAAGCAAAACAAAACTCAAAACAGATGAGATCAGGAGTCCCCTTGCGCGGGAACTGAGATGGCTAAATATAGGACGCGGACGAGGACGCACCCAAACAAGGCTAGGTTCTGAGTTCAGGCTCCGGTTGACTCGCCAGGCAGATCGTACATTCTTCTGTTCTTTTGGTCGTCACAACAGTGAGCAGCTCTCAGCGAACTCTGGGATGGGTAGCTCAAGGCTCCGGGGGCCTCTGCGTCACCCAGCAGGCAAAGTGATATGTGCACGCTTAGAGGCTTCGTGAAATTTTTCTTTAACAAATTCAAATAGGTGAAGATACTTTTAAAAAAATACAAAGTTTACATTATAGATCCAAACATCTGTTGCATCCATCAGTCCATAATGATTACATTAAACTTACTTTCCTCTCGGTACTAAACACAGGCATCCAAACAGCCTGTTAAACCTGTGTTAGCAAGTTTGGAATTGCAGTCCTATGACAGAAAAAATATTTCTCCTTGGCAAGAGATAATGTTCCTACAAATATGAGCGCTAACTTCTTCCTTACGAGAATTTGGAGGGAGCTCATTTTTCCACGTTGAAAATATCCATATATGAATTACTTAATCAAGTGAGACTTCTCAAAATTAGCCAATTTTTCCAGAGAAAAACCACCTCTGCATGTTTTCAAAGCTTTGAAACTAAAATTTGAAACTACATGAAGTGATAAGTAGTCCTACAATCTGAAGGGAACTTTCATGTGTCCTCAAAAGACTTATTTTAAATATTTTCTCAAAAAATGTTCTAACTTTTCCTTGATTTAATAAATGTCTGAAGAAAGGGTTTGAATTAAGTGATAAAATTAAGGTGGCTGCTCTAAGACACAAAAAGGGTGGAAGCCTGATCAAGGATACACTAGTGCTCAATTGATTTCACTGTGTGTGTGCGTGTGCACGCGTGTGCACACACACGCGTGCATGTGTGTGTGTTTAGCTTTTCTGGGTAGCTGGTATTACCAAGTTGATAGAAAATGTGCTCCTGTGGTTTTTGGAACATTCTTGGTGGGCTTCCTCTCTTGGATCACCCTGATTGGCCAGGGGATCCTTGAGAATACTTAAGCACAATTATAAAACACTGTTAACGTAACTCACTTTGTTTAAATCTTGGATGGTCTATTTCTAAATGTGACTCTTGGCAGCTCTGTTACATGACTGACTCACATAACTAATTATTAGCGCGTCTCCAGTATCAGTCTCTCTCCAGGTAAAGTCTGGAGATAGGGAGTGGAATTTATAATAATAATGCTCCAAATCTTCAAATATTACGCTAATTTTTAAATTGAAACACCAGCCATATTAGGCTACCACCACATATTTGCTCATGTCACTGTCTTTTATTGAGTACAACTAAGAGCTGCACAGGGCCTGAGGGTCATCGGGTCCTGTCACCTCATTTTAAGGAAGAAACGGCCGCCCGGAGAGGTAGGCGACTTACTCAGTGACTGCCAGCGAAGGGGACGGCGGCGGCACTGCTCCCACGACCCCGCCCCTGGGCGCGTCCAGCACATGCTCTGACAGCTTGTTCAGGCAACAGCACGCTGCCTTCTCCACGAGTTCGGTTTCCTCGCTCTCCCTGTCTGACTCGATTTCCCCGTCAGGGTACAGGCTGGGCAGGGGCCCCCTCCCGCCGTCTCGGCCCGCGGCGGCCTGGCGCTGGGGACACCGCGCCCGCGGAGGAGCGGGCAGCCGGGGCCGGGGGGCCGGCGGGGCAGCGTTGCGGGGGCTCCCGGCCCGGGGGTGACGGGTCATCAGGCCTTACGAGTAATGCGATCTCGGTTATATTCGAACCTGAACCGCATGAGTTCTGTCTGTTACCAGCTTTACCTCCTGCCCCTTAGAAAATAGAAGGCTGTACAAAAAAAGGACAAAATTTTGTCTTTGCGACAACGTGAATGGACCTTGAGGATATTATGCTAAGCGAGAAATAAGACAGAGAAAGACAAATGCCATCTGAGTTTACTCATATGTGGAAGGTACACAAACGGAGATGGGAGAGCAGATTGGTGGCTCCCAGAAGGGGAAGCGGGGCAGGGGTGGGCGAAAGGGGTGGAGGGGCACATAGACATGGGACGGTTGGCAACTAGACTTAGTGGTGAGCCACCTAATCAATACAGAAGTGGAAACATAAAGATGTACACGTGAAATTTATATAATATTATAAACCACAGTGACTTCAATAAAAAAAATAGAAGGCCGAGATATTTTAAGATCTGCAAGAAAGGAAAGTTTGGGGCATCATCTTGGAATTGATTTTTAATTTTGTGGACAATGTTCTGTATGGTATAGATGCTTTGTTACTTGTTAAGACTTTTCTGGGTCCTAACAGGTCAAATTTTGTAAATGTTCCATGGGTGCTCGAAAAAATAAACGTGTATTTTCTATAACTATATTTCAGTATCTGTTACTGTGCCCAGAACACAGTAGAACTTAGTAAATACTGATGTTGAATTAGCTTTTTTATAAGCAACACGGTGCCTGGATAGCAACTTTAGAATATCTCTAACGTCTTTGTTTCGTGACATACAAATTGAAGGGGACGCATGTGTCCCAGAAACGTCTGCCTCTATAGCATCACAGAAGCCGCTATGGTGACGCAGGGAAATCTGGGACTCCCCGGAGGAGCTCCTCAGGTGTGCAGTGCTGACCACCTGCATCAGGGGCAACTCGGGAGCTTTCTAAAAATGCCGTTGCCAGGTCCCACCCCAGACCTACTAGTCAGCATTTCTGAGGATGAGGCCTGGAATTCAATCGTTTAAGACTGCCTCCCACCCTTGATTCTGATGCACACTAAAATTTGAAAACGACTGATCAGGAACCATCATTTAAGTAACTTTTCAGATTTCCTTCTTTGAAAAAACAAGAAATCTGTGTCGTTTTATGTAAAAGCTGTCAGGCTTTCTGGCCTCCCCACTAGCCCCGAAGTCTGTTGTGTGCGTCGGAATGCTGCTGTCTGGAAGAGGAAAGTCAGCGTGCGTTACCCCATAGAACTTCAGTAGCTGCCATTGTACACAATTTCTAACCAAATCTTCACTGCAATCCTGTGAGATGCTGCAGTGGGTTGAGTAACGGCCCCCGCAAAGGTATGTCCGTGTCCTAACCCCTGGTGCCTGTGAACGTGGCCTTCTTTGAAAAGAGTTCTTTACAGATATAGTTAAGTTAGTGATCTTGAGATGACTTCACCCTGATTGCCCAGTAGACCTAAATTGAATGAGCATCTTCCTTGTAAGAGACAAAAGAGGAGAATGCACAGGCAGAGAGAAGAGGGCCGTGCGACGACAGAGGCAGAGGTTGGGGAGATGCTGCCACAAGCCAAGGAACGCCGGGAGCCGCCAGCAGCTGGCAGAGGCCAGGGAAGATTGTCCTGTGGAACTTCAGAGGGAGTGTGGCCCTCCTGACCCCTTGACTTTGGACTTCCAGCCGTGAGAACTGTGAGAGAGCAGCTTTCTGTGGTATTGAGACACCAGGTTGTGGTAATGTGTTACAGCAGACGTAGGAAACTCATGCCAACTGGCACTGTTATTCCCAATTTCCAGCTGTAGGGCTGGGTCTCCCGTAGTGGAACGAATTTTCTTACAGTAATGGCTATGTTCTTGGACAAGGGGAACCTTGAAGTAACTTTTTGTTTTAGGGGATTTATGATTTAAGCACATTTCCTTCTGCCTCGGTGGGCCCGGCGATAATTGCTGCCCATTTAGTGAAGCGAAAGGGCTGGAGAGAAGCTGCGGAATTCCCAAAGGTCTGCATAGCAATCGTTCCGGCTGGAAGAGCACAGCCCAGCCTGCCCTTCACTGGTGCCGAGCCTGGTGATGTTCATGGCACAGCCGGCAGCAGAGTCCCAAAGATGTGAACCTGGCTGCCATCCCACCCTCCCAGAGTCGCAGCTTGCCTGCTGTCAGCCTGTGCCTCAAGCAGGGCAATCTCCGGAGCTTCACTGCTGTCTGGCATTATGTCCACCGTTTCAACTTCCTTTCCACGTTAGCTTTGGCCTCCTCAGCTCACACGAGGGATCCATGGTGAATGATAATGAAGTTAGTGCTAACCATGGCCCATTTCAATAACAACCCTCTAAAAATATATTGAACTCATAAAGTATTCATGCATCTAAAAGCACTTGAGTATAGCTTAAAGGTTAAAGCCTTTGCTTTAGATTCCGACAGACCTAGCCTGGAATACTAACTCAGCCATTTGTCAGCTCTGATGGCCCTCCGGCAAGTTCCTGACCCTGCCTGAGTGTCAGCATCCTCACTTACAACACTGAGTCTCACTTCATGGGGTCGCTGTGAGGATTAAGAGACTGGAAGGGGTTGGGCGTGGTGGCTGGCACGTAGGAAGTGCTGAGAGGTAGCTATCTGATTCTTCCATGTCTGAACATTTCAACAGTTTCGACTTTGTTTTACTGCTTTTCCCCACCCCAGGTTCTCAGTCTTTCCCTGTTTCTTAAAATTTAGGTGGACAAAATGTGGGTATTATAGAGTTAATTTGAGCCTCTCTTATGAGCTATTTATCAAATGTTTCTTTGTGGTCTAAAATTATCATTTGGTTTGACTGCTTAGCCTGCTGCTGTTTTATTTTTCCTGCGTGGGAAATGTCAAGTGGGGCGGACGTGAAGTACCGCTCGTGAGGGTTGTCGAGCACGTGAGAGTTAACGACGGTGGTTTTTTAAAAAAACAAAACCAAGCATATGGGATGAGTAAATTATTGATGATGTTTTTGCTGTGGTGGATTTATAAATAATACATGTTTAAAAGGTTATTTCCTTTACATTTCTTTAGGGACAACTAAAGAGTCTTCTCATTTTGAGTTTAAAGAGAACTGACAGTTGGAGAAAGGGCAACAAAATGTTCATTCGTGCAGTTTCTGTGCCAAAAACCCCTCAAACTTCAAACAAGAACGTAACCAACTTTATATAACCAGAGCAAATAATTTCCTTTATTTTTAGATCAGAATGAGGCCATGGCTTTAATTTAACAACTAAGGGGGAAAAGCTTAAAATAATAATAACAAAAGTTTTATATTAAACAGTATAACTTTTTTTTCTCAGAAAACCTCCAAATGGAAGTCAGCTTCTACAGATAAAACAAAAAAGGAACCCAGCAAGGAGTCTCTGGAGCCCGTCGATTTCCCGACATCAGCTCTTTGGAATATGTTATTTTAAAAAGGGATGATGTAGAGTGACTGGGGCCAGATACGGGGAAAAACTATGAAACCTGCTACGAGTACTCTGCACGGGTCTGGGCCCCCCGGGAGTTATATGTCACATTTCGTTTGATGTCCGTATGGGCGTGGGGAGAGGCACAGGGTCCATGGTTTTCATCGGATTTGTGGCCTTGAAGAAAGCTAAGACCCACTGCTTCTTCCTTTCTCGTTTTGGAACTGGCTAAGAGGATTGAGTGGGTAGGGGTGAAGTGAAGGAGGGTAGGGAGGACCAGAGCTCTTCCGACGCTGACTGACTGCTCACCGCCCTTCAAGCTCCCCACCTCGGTAAACCACAGGCAGCGCTGTAAACTTGCATCTGGCTCAACAAAAACTGATTACTATTGTGGAACAGTATCCAACAACATCAGGGAAAGACATAGTGTTTTTAGTTCTCTCATTTCTTTATTACATTTTTTATGAAAGTGTGCTTGTTTTTTTCTGTGTATCTTTGGTTTTTAACTTCTATCTTGTAATTTTCAAAAAGGGTTTGAAGCAGAATATAAACCCATAATTCAAATACAAAACTCCGGCATTTTTCTGATGTTGAAGAGATAGTTAAAATGTTTTCTTTGAGTGGGAGAACATATTTTCTTCACAAAAGTTTAAAATATATTCTTTCGATAAGTTCAGACCCGCAAGTTACTTAATCGCTTTCCCTATCTGTAGTGGTAAGAGACCAAGGAAACATTGGGCAGGGAGAGATTAAATGGTTGATGTTCCTGAGTTTAACCCCATTTTTCTAATGAGGAGAGGGCTGAGGAGCGTAAGGAACTTCCCAACGTCCCCCAGGTGAGCGTCAGCGTGAGAATCCAAATCCAGGTCTGTCTGACTCCGAAGTCCACATTCTTTCCTCTGCATTCGTCGTCTCTGGTGAGGCTCCTCTGTGACTCCACGAATGAAGTCCGCCAGTCCTCCCACTCTGCGCCTTCACACCCAGGGACAGAGTTAGGTGGTCCCGGAAGAAAGCAGGCAGACTTTGGGCCCATTCCAGAGGTTCCTTCCTCTAGGGTGGTTCTTTTTGCTGACTGGTGGGGGCTACAGAGAAGGGCTGTTGGATATAGGATAAAACAAAGACAGGAAACAACAGTTTTCCTGAAAGACTGCAATCCGTATCTGTTAGAAAGTATGAAGAACAGGGCTGGCCTGGTGGCGTAGTGGTCAAGTTTGCATGCTCTGCTTCAGCTGCCTGGGGCTCGTGGGTTCAGATCCTGGGTGCAGACCTACACACTGCTCATCAAGCCATGCTGTGGCAGCATCCCCCACAAAAAATAGAGGAAGATTGGCATGGATGTTAGCTCAGGGCCAATCTTACTCACTGAAAAAAGAAAAGAAAAGAAAGTATGAAGAACAAATCAGTGAAAGCCTGAACACTAGAGACGGTTGAGGGTGGTGTTGGTGCTTTGGACAATAGCCAACTTGATTTGAGTTTTACTCTAAAAACTAGTGAGACATGGCCCCATTTTGGGTGTGAGGTGGCATTTTATCCATCATGGCAAAGTGTTATCCAGACTCTTTATCACCTGAGGCTCTCTCCAAACTCCACAGGACACTTCAGCAAAGGACGGAAGCCCACCTGCAAGGGGAGAACATGAATAACATCTTAAGATGGCGGGTCTGAAGCACCCAGCCCACTGCCTGGTCTAAGAGTGGTGCTAAGGAAGTGGTAGTTCCTCTTGCTGCCTTGAGAGATGGGAGGCTAACAGAGTTTTGAGGGAAGTTGCTAGTCTGAACTCTGTACATTCGCAAAGTGGACTATACTTGTGATGATATCATAGAATGTTTGGAGGGAAAGGCCCTGAGAGATCATCTTTGGGTATAATTCTTCTTCTTTTATTTTTCCAGCTTTATGGAGGGGTAATTGACCAAAAAAAATTGCATATATTTAAGGTGTACAATGTGAAGATTTGATATAAGTATACAGCGTGAACCGATTACCACAATCAAACTAATTAATACATCCATCACCTGACTTAGCTACAATTAAGTATTAAGAATACTTGAGATCTATTCTCTTAGCAAATTTCAAGTATCAAATAACTATAGTCACCATGCTGTACATTAGACCACCAGACCCTATTCATCTTATCACTGAAAGTTTGCATGCTTTGAACAACATCTCGCTTCCCTCATCCCCCACGCCCTGGCAACCACCATTCTACTCCCTGCTTCTATGAGTTCAACTTTTTTAGATTCCACACATAAGTGAGATCACACAGTATTTGTCTTTCTGTGTCTGGTTTATTTCACTTAGCATAATTAGCATGTAACAATATTCCGTTGTATATATATATATGCCACAACTTCTTTATCCCTTCACCCATTGATGGACGATGAGGTTGTTTCCACGTCTTGGCTGTTGTAAATAGTGCTGCAAGGAACATGGGAGTGCAGCTATCTCTTCGCAATACTGATTTTATTTTCTTTAGACATATTCCCAGAAGTAGGATAGCTGGATCATATGGTAGTTCTATTTTTAATTCTTTTGAGGAGCTTCCATACTGTTTTCCATAGTGGCTGCATCAATTTACATTCCCACCAACAGTGCACAAGAATTCCCTTTTCTCCACATCCTCACCTACACTTGTTATCTCTCGTCTTTTTTTTTTCTGCTTTATCTCCCCAACGCCCCCCGCCCCTGCCCCCCGTACATAGTTGTATATCTTAGTTGCAGGTCCTTCCAGTTGTGGGATGTGGGACGCTGCCTCAACGTGGCCTGACAAGCGGTGCCATGTCCGCGCCCAGGATCCGAACCCTGGGCCGCCGCAGCGGAGCAAGCAAACTTAACCACTCGGCCACGAAGCCGGCCCCTCGTCTTTTTGATAATGGACATCTTAATAGATGTGAGGTGATATCTCATTGTTGTTTGATTTGCATTTCCCTGATGATTTGTGGCGTTGAACCCCTTTTCATATACCTCCTGGCCATTTGTATGTCTTCTTTAGAAAAAGGTCTATTCAGGTTCTTTGTCCATTTTTAAATTGGACTCATTAGTTTTTTGCTGTTGCGTTTTATGAGTTCCTTATGTAGTTTGGATATCAGCCTTTTATCAGATACGTGGTTTGCAAATATTTTCTCCCATTCTGTGGGTTGCCTTTTCATTTTGTTGTGGGTCTAACTCCTCTTTAACCCACACCAAAATCTGACCAGAAGGCCTAATTCATCAGAATCCTATTGATACTAAATTTGTCGAGGAAAGAAGAAAATTGTGAGAAAACCAGTTGGTGACAAGGATGTTTAAATAAACATGGAACTGTCCAGGTGGCAGCCTGTGTTCAGCGCTTACTCCTCTCATCTCAGACCTCGAGTCTAGTCCTGGGTGGTGGTCACTGAACTCAGAAAGATGAGGCACCAGCAGCCCTGGAGTCAGAGAAAACCAGGTGAGTTCTGTTCTCTGTAAGCCACATACTAGGACAGGAACAGGGGCTCATAGTTTGGAAAGTTTTCCAATAACAAGCCTTGCTTAAGCAGAGAATTCACTGAATCAGAATACACTGTTTGGGACCCGGTGCACACTTTCCCTGCCGTTGGAGCTCAGTAAATGTGTGCTTGTTCCCCGCAGGACTGTGCTTGCGCCCGCGCTGTAGAAAGGCCCACCGAGTCACAGTGGTGTTCTCCGTCCCCTCGGTCCTGTCTGCTGAGCACTGCCTCCCTGCTTTTCTTCACAGCTCTTGCACGAAAAGACATCTAGGGTGACAGGAAATGTGATGACTCAGCCGACAGGAGATTGTGCCCTTTTTATTTGCCTTTTTCTGTTGGCCTCAGGCTCTGATACGGGGACACCGGGTTACGGTCGTGAATGTTTTTATCACGGAAGACACGCACGGATTACCCTGGGCCTCTGATGACTGAAAGGTCGGATGCGTGTGGCTGTCTGATAGCTCTTTGTTTTCCACAATCTTTCGACTAGAAAAGGAAATCGAGGTGTGTTTCCATCATGCTGACCAGCAGGGGCCAGGGGTCCCTTCGCTTCGGTTTGTGTCTCTGGTTGTGTATACTGATACCTTTCTTTAAAGGTAGGTTTTATGTCTGCTTGATCTCATATTCTCGAGCTACGTGTATTTACTCTCCTTTTCTGGTTGGTCTTGACTGCACAGAGATGCAATATTCTGTGGCTGAACACATAGAGTGTCTGCACAGGAATTACTGCTGTTACAATTGCTAATTAAGCTATTTATTGATTGATTAGGCTTCACACGTAAGATGAGATTTTTGGGGGTGTAATGGGGAGGACAGTGAAATGTTGTAAATGATATTTTATTTTCCCAATCAAAATACGGCAGTAATAATAATGATGCAGTTTTCTATCCATCTCTGCTATGGATGTAGTCAATATATTTACTTGTATTTAATATTTTCTCTAAACTGTGATTTATTTGTGAGCTGAAACTATTACTCCGTCTATGACCCCCTCGTTTTGTACTCACCTTTGTCCTGGGAAACGTATCATGTTACTGTGCTGAAGTGTGTCCTAAGACTGAGATCGTTCATTGTAAAAGTTAAGAGACTTAGCCACGGACAGCTGCGGCTCTGCTGAGCCACACCGTGCCCCTGGGCGCCGGCTGCGGGGGACCCAGCGGCGGTTCGGCTAAAACGTCTCCAAGGGAAAAAGTGTCTCAAAGAGAGAAAATGGGTAATGGGGAGGATTTTTTTAAATTGTCTCTTCTATGCAGAAATATTTCTATCAGTCTTAATTCTGATATTAAGAATGGTGTAAAATTGTTCTTTCCTGGTAGAATCTGTATTTCAGTGTTTCCAACTGCATTCATCAAACAACTCTTTTTATTTAGTAATATAAGAGCCATCCTTTCATTAATTTTGCCTAACAAGCTTTTCAATCCCTTTAAATTTTTTCTTTCAGGGTATAAATCTCTTTAGGAAATTTGTAGAATAATATTTCAGGTGTCAAATTTGAATGCTATAAGGGAAAATATAGAGGGCGTGAAGGAAATGAATTATGCTGAATGAGGGCGAGTAACCTGCTTTCAATGCATTCTTACAAAATACAAAGATATGCATTAAACTATTGTCTAAACTTTAATAACAGAAAATGCTATTGTATAAGAACCAATTTTGAATTCTTTAAAAAGCATTTTAAGTAAATTTGCCTTAAAAACCTTGCACTCTCACTAATCTCCAAAATAATTGAATTTCAAAGTTGATTTTGAAAGGAGTACGCCTTGTTAATTAAGACCTTAGTGGGATTCCTAGTAATTCCAGTTTCGTGGTGAAGGTTTCCCAGCTAAACGCCTGCTGGTGGCGGAGACAGAGTCAGCTGGCGCAGCGTTTGAGGGGCAGCCTTTGCTGGGGTTACGGGATCAGTAAGACTGTGAGTGCTGTTCAGTGACCTAAGCAGACGGCCGAGCCTCGGGTCTCCCGGGTGTTTGCGGGGCCTCAGACTTTTAAGAGTGCTCTTATGAACAGTATTTTATTAGTTATCTCGCCAGGCCTGAGATGTAGGCGTTACTTTTCTGTCTCTGTTGCAAAGATGACTAGCAAGCCTCCGATAGAGGAGCTGAAACGGGCACCAGGGGACGTGCGTGGGAAGGCCCTGTGCAGGAGCCAGGGCGCCCAAGGGGTTTGGATGCCCCACTGCCTGCATTGCCCGGTGGTGGAAGCTGCCGGAACCTCCCGACCTGCCAGTGCCCTCTCTGCCTCTCTAACTCTTCCCTCTGTTTGCCCACGCAGGCTGCGCAGGCTGTGCTTCTGAGGAGAGACTCTTTCACAAACTGTTTGCTCATTATAACCAGTTCATCAGGCCTGTGGAAAATGTTTCTGACCCTGTCACGGTGTATTTTGAAGTGGCCATCACACAGCTAGCTGACGTGGTAAGTGCCACGAGCTCCCCGCTGCTCCTCAAGGAGCCCCAACTCTGAGGGTCAGAGCCATGCCCGAACATTGTCCCCGCTGGTGCACACGGTATATAAGGGGATTTAAAAAGTACGAACAAACGAAAATCTACATGAGTGCTGGCCCTTCAGAGCCATCCATTCTCCCCACCGATGCTGTAATTGTTCACATTAAGGCAGAGTTTTTCTGGAAGAGCCAGGTTATGAAACAGAGAGGTGATGGGGAAGTTGTAGGGAGAATACAAAAGAAGGTGACTTCCGTGTGCACCTATTATGCACCAGACACTGCCTACACTCAGTGGCCGTCACCTGCATTTTGCACCCAAGGAGACGAAAGATTAGTAAACGTTCCCGAGGTCATACAATTATCGGATGGTAGACCCAAGGTTTAGATCAGGCCTGCTCCATTCCAGAGCTCGTGCTCTTTTTACGACAGAAAAAGAGTTGCTCTAAGTCTTGTACATTCTGTCAGAAAGAAAAAATTCACTTTCTATCATATAGGGTTCCATCCAGGCCTGAAAAAACATGAGAATTCGGAGCTCTTATTTTAATTAATTGCTACCGTGTTCAAGGGCAAGCAGGACTAGAGTCCTTTCTTTTGAATAATCTTCACGCCCTAGTTGCTAGGGGAGGAGGTAGTGGGACCTGGTACACTAACTTCGAGCAGGGCTCTGAGCTCCAAGGCCTAGGAGGGGGCAGGGCTGGCCTGAGCTGCAGGACTGGGACCAAATTCCAGCAACAGGCAGGCTCAGGAGGAAAGAGAAGTCTGAAGCGTCTCCAGAGGCCGGGGTGAGAGCGTTCCTGAGACAGCAGTGCACAGACGGAGGGAGCCCTTACCAGGTCAGTCCCGGCCCGTGGACGGGGAGCGAGCCCTCCCTTCTCCTAGACTTTGCCGGAAAACAATGGGGCTCTCTAGGTGTACTCGGGGAAAGACTTTAACCGCAGATGTGAAGTCAGGGCCCACCTTTCTCCAGCCCATGCTTCCCGGTGGACCAGGCTGACCCTGGCCTGGTCCTCTAGCTTCTGGCCCAGGCTGGAAGTGTGTAGACACTGATACAGATTGGTTCAAATAAAAAAAGCCAGATGTTTTCTCTCACCTAGATAGGCCCACTCATTCCTTTAATAAATATTTCTTTTGTGTCTATTCTGACCACCTCTCCCTCACCCGCTAAATAGCTTAGTACTGGTTACTGGTTTCCTACTGGGCTGGAAGCCGTACTTGCTATGGATTGGGTTGTTATGAACGGAAGACTGAGCTGTTTCCTCTAAAGTACATGAAGGTCATGTCACTGTACAATGTCACTTCAAGTCCCTGGTTGATTTGCCCTTTCAGACGTTGTTCTGTAGCTGGTGTGTGGGGGACTGCTGAATACAGATTTTGACATCGCATTTGGCTGTTATCAAGCAATAAAAAAAATAGCACAGCTTAAATAAGACGAGTTTCTTTCTTATGTAACAGAAATCTAAAGGTTAACAGTCTAGGAGGTTAACACCAGGTGGCTTCATGATATTAGCAGTTGCACCACCATGTTCAGTTGCCCAGGTTATGCACTGCATCACTCCAGGAGATGTCAATCACATGGTCTGTGATGCTGAAAGCATAAGGCATACGTGGTGACAGTGACCAAGGTTCCTTCTATCTTTCTATTTCACCATCTTTAGCATGTGGTTTCTTCTCTTGGTGTTGCCTCATGGTCCAAGATAACTGCTGATTTTCACTCACCATATGCACATTCTTGGCAAGATGTACGAGGAAGGGAGAAAGGGGCACATAGCAGACACCTGTGACTTCCTTAAGGCTATTCTCAGAACTCCCACTGAGAGCTTCTGCTTCCCCTCTCACTGATGACCTCTAGCTGCAAGGGAGACTTGGGAAATGTAGTTTTTTAAATCAAAATTTTATTTATTGAAATAATTGTAGATTCACATGCAGTTGTAAGAAATAATAGAGAGATTTGGACGCTCCGCCCAGTTTCCCCAATCACAGCCACGAACCCGCCTTCCATTTCTAAAATTTTGTCATTTTAAGAAAGTTATATATAATGGAATCATACCGTGTGTAACCTTGTGGGATTGGCTTTTTCACTCAGCATAATTCCCTAGAGATTCATCAAAGTGGGTTGTATCAGTAGTTGATTTCTTCTTTTGGTGAGTAGTATTTCACAGCGTTTATACCAGGGTTTGTTTAACCATTCGTTGTCTCAAAAACATTTGGGCTGATTCCAGTTTGGGTCCGTTACAAGTAAAGCTGCTGTGAACGTTTCTGAACAGGTGTTTGTGTGAACATGCGTCTGTTTCTCTCCGTAAAAACTGAGGGATGCAATTGCTGGGTCATATAGTAGTTGCACATTTAGTTAAGAAACTGCCAAAACGCTTTCCGGAGTGTCTGTACCCTTGTTCATGCCCAATCCCAATGTACAAGTGATCCAGTTTATCCACATCTTTGCCAGTATTTGGGTTGTCACTATTTTTTCTTTACCATTCTAAGAAGTATGTAATGATATCCCATTGTGGTTTTAATTTGCATTGCCCTCGTGACCAATGATATAGAGCATCTTTTCATGAGCTCATCTGCCATCTGCATATTCTCTTCAGTGACATGTTCGTGTCCTTTTGCCCATTTTTGAATTGGATTGTTTGATTTCTTTTTTTTACTGTTGAGTGTTGAGAATTCTTTCTATATTCTAGATACTAGTGCTTTGCCAGATATATGATTGGCAAATATTTTATCCCAGTTTGTAGCTTATCTTTTCATCCCTTTCACATGGGCTTTCACATGAAGCTTTTAATTTTGATGAAGTCCAATTTATCCATTTTTCTTTTGTATGTTTTGCTCTTGGTGTCAAGTCGAAGAATTCTTTGCTTTATCCCAGATCCTGGAGATTTTCTATTCTTTTCTAAAAGTTTTACTATGTTTTACATTTAAGCCTATGATCCATTTTGAGTTAATTTTTGTCTAAGATGTGACATGGGTCCTTTTTTTCTCTTTTTTTGGTCTATGGGTGTCCAGTTGTTCCAGTACCATTTAGTGAAAAGGCCATCCTTTTTCCATTGAATTAGTTTTGCACTTATATGAAAAATCAGTTGCGAACATTTGTGTGGCTCTGTTTCTGGGTCTTCTATTCTGTTTCATTGATCTAGGTGACTGCCCCTCCACCCATACCACACACACTTGATCGTTGTAGCTGGAGAGTAAGTCTTAATGTTGGCTAGAGGGATTCCTACCACTTTACTCTTCTTTGTTAAGATTCTCTTAGCTATTCTGGGGCCCATGCCTTAGAATAGCTGCATATGTCCACAAAAGACTTTGCTAGGATTTTGATAAGAATTGCATAAATCTATAGATTTTACAACAATGAGTCTTCATGCTCATCTTTACTATGTTGGGTCTTTTAATCCATGAATGTGGAATATTTCTTATTTATTTAGCTCTTCTTTCTTCAGCATTTTGTAGTTTTTGGAGTATAGATCCTGTACATGTGTTGTTATGTGTATACATAAGTATTTTGTTTTATTTGGGGCAGTTGAAATTGGTATTATGTTTTTCATTTTGGTTCCTCCATGCTCATTGTTAGTCTACAGAAATATAATTAATTTTTGCATGTTGATCTTGTATCCTGAGATCTGGCTGAACTCACTTATCAGTTTCAGTATTTTTATAGATTCCATGAATTTTCTATGTAGGCAACCATGTCATATGCAAATAGAGGTAGTTTTATTTCTTTCTTTCCGGTCTGTGCCTTTTTTCACTTTTCTTGTCTCATTGCAGCGGCTAGAACTTCCAGCACTGTGTTGAGTGAGAGCGGTGAGAGAGGACATCCTTGCCTTGTTCCCCATCTTAAGGAAAGATCTTCAGTCTTTCACCAATTCATATAATGTTAGCTGTAGGTGTTTTGTAAATACTCTTATCAAGTTGAGAAAGTTCGCCTTTGTTCTTAGTTTTCAGAGGGCTTTTAATCATGAATTGATGTTGAATTTTGTCAAATGCTTTTTCTGCATCAATTGATACAATCACATGATTTTTCTTTTCGGCTTGTTGATGGGGTAAATTACATTGATTGGTTTTGAATGTTGAACCAGGCTTGCATCTCACTTGGTCATGGTGTATAACTTTTTATGTGTTGTTAGATTCAGTTGGCTAATATTTTGTTGATGATTTTTGCATCTAAGTTCATGAGAAATATTGATTTGTAATTTTCTCCCTTTTTTTTGCTGTCTTTTTCTGAATTTTGTGTCAGAATAATACTAGCTTCATAAAAAGCATTGGGAGTTGTTCATTCTTCTTCTATTTTTTGGAGTAGATTGTGTAAAATTGATATTAATTCTTCTTTAGAATTAATTAGAAGAATTAATTAATTAGAATGAATTAATTAGAATTAATTTGGTAGAATTCTCTAGGGAAACTTACTGGGCCTGGAGATTTCTTTTCCAGGAGATTTTTAATTATAAATTCAATTTTTTTTGACAGCTATAGGCTATTCAGATTGTTTATTTCATCTTCTTTGAATTTGGCTAGTTGGTGTTTATTGAGGAATTCGTTCATTTCTTTTAAGTTATCAAATGTATGATAAAGTTAAAGTTGTTCATAGTACTATAGGATAATGGTCCCAGGAACGTGGAGTGGTATTGTGGTTCTCTGGCTTCCTCCAGCTGGGCTGTCTGATGGCAGTGCCCATAGCCATTGGTGTGGTCTGCAATTGGATGGAGAACAGGACTTGCCAGACCAGGTCCTGATCCATAAATGTGGCTGACACCTCTGAGGGTGTACACACCACATGGAGCCTCACCAGCCTGTGGAAGTGTGAGCAGGGAGACAGGGATGTCGTCAGGACAATATTGCAACTGATTTTAAATCTCTGAACAGAATGTGGTAATTCACAGTGTACATTGGCCCTCTGAACACAGTATGCTGGTGTACAGAGAGGAAGTGATCTTTGGAAGATGCTTACTACAATTGCCTCCAAGACCTTTCTGGACCACAGAGCTAGTCCATTTCTGACTGACAGCCAATGGATTTACTGACATGACCTCTGCTGGAATCTGCAGGTCACAAGGTGACCCTCTCATGAGCAGAAGGCACTGACTTTACGTTTGGGTATTTGTAAAGCCATGGACTGCTTGGCCAATGGACAAGTATAGTCCATTTCTTTGCTTTCCTTGACCAATAGGAAACTATGAATATAACTCCTTTTGTCGACGTTTTAAAACCCTGGGGCTTACCATGACTCGACACAAACTCATCTGAAGGAGGAAGCTTGGTAAGGTCTCCAGTTAGAGCTCTCCGGGGGGAGTGGAGACCTGCAGCGTGCCTCAGTGAACCAGAGCCGGCTGGGGTCCGAGCCCTGGCCACAGCTCCAGTTGAGCCCATTTACTCTGGAGGGGGCTCGAATCTTGGGAAGTAAGGTCGGCAAGTTCTGGGAACCCACTGCTGGCCACTGGGTAGCCATCAAGAGCCCCCTGTTGTGCTGTAGGGCTGCTGAAGGCTCTGGATGTGTCTTTAGTAGCTTTCCCACTGAGAGCTGGCAGCTGCTTAGCAACACACTGTATCTGGAATGTCAGCCTGGAATGCTTTTCTGCCAGATAGCCCTGTGACTCTCGTCAGGTCCTTTAGATACCTGCTGAAACTGCCTCCTCAGAGAAGCCTTTTTTGCTCTTCCTGTCAAATAGATGTGTGTGTGTGTGTGTGCCTGTGAGCATGGATATGTGCATGTGTGTGCATGTGTTTCTGCACATACACAGACCACCCCATCCCTCTTTATTTTTCTTCGTAGGACTTATCACTATCTTATCTTATATTATATTATATATCTATTATTGATTTTCTGTCTCTCCAACTAACAACTAAGACACATGAAGGCAGGGATGTTTCCATCCTGTTTATTACTGTAGTCCCAGCGTTTACAGAGCACATAGTAGGTACTCAATGTAATGAATGATTGAAGCATCAACAATGGCTTGAGGGGTTGGGGGGTGTGTTGTAGGGAGTGGTGTGTTCCAGCTGGAAAACTCCACGGTGAGCTGAGGCTGACATCTCCAGGGGCAGCTGGACTCAGGATCCAGATCCTAGAGAGTACCGAGGTATAGTCGAGGAAGAAAGTGTTCAGGGAGTGGGGAAGGAGATGCAAAAACAGTGAACCAGGGTCGGACTTATCACCATCTGGAAGATTTCCTCTCCCTCCTTCCCGCTTTCTCTTCTCTCTCTTCTTTCCTTTCATGGAATCAGAAATCTTTATGGGCTGTGGTGATCGGAAAGGCTTCACACAAGAGCTGAGGGTTAAATCAAATTTGAAAGACAGTCTTAAAGGCATATTTCCTTTCAAAGTCAACAGAGTTGGGACCAGCTGTGGAAATATCGTATTTCTGGTTGCTTTTTACAAGTTACATTTGCAGTCTTCTTTGTTTTCCTCCATTATCATGAATAACTCAGATTTGGCTCTTTTTAATTGTAATTCTTGCTCTAAGATCCATCTTATTGGCAAGTACATTTGAGACTAAAAATATTATTTCTTCTTCCCAGGATGAAGTAAACCAGATCATGGAAACCAATCTGTGGCTACGTCACGTAGGTGTCTACCCCGTGTGTCCTGCTCTTGGACCTGCATTACCTGTGTGTCAGCTCCAACAATGTCTAAAGTCTAGCGTTCCCTCTTTCATCTCCAGCTTATGGTAGAGCACAAAAGATGCTGTATCTCCAACGCCTAAAGTTCAGTCTGTAACAGCTGGCTTGATGCAAGCTTCACCAGTGCAGAAACCTAGTGGCAAGTTCTCTGGGACACAGAGACTCTGTCCTTTCTGATTTCTCTTCTCAAGTCTCCTATTTTTGTCTATACCTTGAGCTCCAGAGTCAGACGCCCACTCTTTGATCCTGCTGCACCAGGCCTAGGGATGTCAGCAGCTGAGCACGAGAGCGTGTGGGTTAGGTTCCCACCAGCTGCTTTTATCACTTATACCATCTCGTTCTTACTGTCTTAATCATTTACACAGATTTTGTAATGAACTCATCATGGTACACTTGAATTATCTTTTTAATATTAGAAATGGGTTGCTACTCCAGAATATAGTCCATGGAACATGGAAATGGAGCCTATAACCTTGGTCAGCTAATTAATGATCAATAGATAATTATCTAATATCTATTGGATAATTTATATTTGCCAAAATCAGTTCGGCTACCTAGCCCCCTATTCCCCATGGATTTAATCTCGCAACTTTTGATAGAAATCAATGTACTCTTCAAATTAGAGCCTTTTTTTAAAAAAAAAAAAACTACTGAACCAACATAGAATTAACGTTAGAAGAAAGTTATTAAGAAATTTTTTTTAAACTGACTTCTATTTTCTTTAGATCTGGAATGATTATAAATTGCGCTGGGATCCAATGGAATATGATGGCATCGAGACTCTTCGCGTCCCTGCAGATAAGATCTGGAAGCCTGACATTGTTCTCTACAACAAGTATGGGCGTCTGACAGCAGTAGTGTCTTTCCAAAGTTGCCTGTGATACCTGCTGACCCATAGCAAAGGCAGGTCGCTAATGCTGTCTGATTTTCTTTGCAGTGCTGTTGGCGACTTCCAAATTGAAGGCAAGACAAAAGCTCTTCTCACGTATGATGGCATGATAACCTGGACTCCGCCAGCCATTTTTAAGAGTTCCTGTCCTATGGATATCACATTTTTCCCTTTTGATCATCAAAATTGTTCCCTGAAATTTGGTTCCTGGACATATGACAAAGCTGAAATTGATCTTCTAATCATTGGATCTAAAGTGGATATGAATGATTTTTGGGAAAACAGTGAATGGGAAATTGTTGATGCTTCTGGCTACAAGCATGACATAAAGTACAACTGTTGTGAAGAAATATACACAGACATAACCTATTCTTTCTATATTCGAAGATTGCCAATGTTTTACACCACTAATCTGATCATCCCTTGTCTCTTTATTTCCTTTCTAACCGTGTTGGTCTTTTACCTGCCTTCTGACTGTGGTGAAAAAGTGACACTTTGCATTTCAGTTCTGCTTTCTCTGACTGTGTTTTTGCTAGTAATCACAGAAACCATCCCGTCCACGTCTCTCGTGATCCCACTGGTGGGCGAGTACCTACTGTTCACCATGATCTTTGTCACCCTGTCCATCGTGGTGACTGTGTTTGTGTTGAACATACACTATCGCACCCCGACAACACACACCATGCCCAAATGGGTGAAGACGGTTTTCCTCCGGCTCTTACCCCAGATCCTGATGATGGGGAGGCCTCTGGACAAGATGAGGGAGGCAAGTTCTGAGAAAAAGCGCAAAGGCCTTTCCAGTAGGCCTGCCAAAGTCAAGTTGGATCATTGCAGACAGCCCAAACGTCTGAAAGAATCCTGCCACTGCCATAGATCAGGTGAGCTTGCCACCAGGAGAAGGTTAAGTCATCAGCCTTTACAGTGGACGACCGGAAGTTCAGAGCACTCGCCTGAGGTCGAAGACGTGATTGACAGTGTTCGATTCATAGCAGAAAACATGAAGAACCAAAATGAAGCGAAGGAGGTAACTGCCCCCCTCCTGCCGCCCCCAGCTGCAGGCCTCCAGGCCCCTTCCGGGCGTGGCGGGTCCTAGGGTGGGTTCTCTTCACAGGAGCTCAGGGGCGTTGCTCTAAGGTCCAGCTCTGTTGTTGCACAGTTATGAGCGGACTGACTAGGGCGGGGGTGGTAAGATGTGGTCCCAGAGCAAATCTCCACCTCCAGAAATGTTAACTCACGTGGAAATTGCTTAAGATCATCACTCAGGGCAACCTTGGTGAGTGAAACCTGAAGGCCCTGAACAAGAAACAGCCGTGGGCAGAAAGGTGGAAAGGGGAAAGCCGCCCCAGAGGGGCTGGAGCAACGGCTGCAGAGCAGCGTGCTATCTGAGAGTGGTGGAGGGAGGCGCGGGTGAGCCTGCCCGGCTCCGGTCCCACTTGTTCTGCTTGACAGGGATTAGGTGCTGACTGAAGGAGCCTTAGGGGTATTTTTAGCATCAACATGTTCTGCTCCTGCTGCCCAGAGTTTAACTATAGCACATGGGCCTCCCCTGTCCTCTAGGAGAGTTCAGGAAAATCGTTTCGGGGCCGGCCTGTGGCTGAGCGGTTAAGTTCAAGCATTCTGCTTCAGCGGCCCAGGTTCAGATCCTGGGCGCGGACCTAGCACTGCTCGTCAGACCTTGCTGTGGTGGCATCCCACATAGAAGACCTAGAACTAGCATGTACAACTAGGTACTGGGACTTTGGGGAGGAAATAAAAAAGAGGAAGGTTGGGAACAGATGTTAGCTCAGGGCCACTCTTCCTCACCAAAAAAAAAAAAGATTAAAAAAATCATGTCAATTTTCCATACCATAAGGATGACCAGCTGAGGGCATCTGAAAACCCATGCCAGGTGTCCTAGTTTGACCTCATACTGCAGCTGCCGGCGTTCAGATCTCCTAGTGAAGGATGTTGAAGACCTGAAGTCCGCCCTGTTCGTGCAGGGGAAGATACCGTGACTGCATGTCACACAGGCAGGGGCTGGGGGCTGTGTCACAGGATGAGTGAGCCCAGAACTCGCCTTCATGGCGACACCTTCATAAAATCCAGGGCAGAGTTGCTGTTGACTCCATCACTGCCAGATAGGGGTCTCAAGACGCAGCTTGAGACTTCGGCAGAAGGTTGGAGGTCAGGAACTAGAAGGAGGTGAGACACGCAGTGACCTCTCCACGGCCAGCGTGACTTGGGGTCTGGAGGACTGCCTACTCCTGATGAGGCATTCCTTCATCATACCTCACCCCACGCCCCCGCCTCAAACCCGTTTCCCAGGCTTGCCGAGAGGTCAGAACACAATGACAATGACAAGAGTGGAGCTCTCTGAGCACCTATTCCTTGGGAGTCGGGGAAGTCCTTTGTGACCCAAGGAATCCCGCTTGCTCTGTCGGCAGCTGCCCGAGGCCCTAAGGGGCGCGTGCATCCCCCCTCCTCAGACAAAACAGGACTTCTTCCGTGTTCTGTATAGGAGACACGGGTTAACCCGAATGCTACCAATGTTTGCTTTGAAAATTGCCAGGGAGATCTTCTTTGAAAAGGAAGCAGCTTATTTATGAAACAGCATATTTCCTATGCTTTTGGCTTTTAAAAGTTGCTTTAACTTTTTATTTTCCTTTCAGGTGGAAGACGACTGGAAATACGTGGCCATGGTGGTGGACAGAGTATTTCTTTGGCTATTTATCATTGTCTGTGTGTTTGGAACTGCAGGGCTGTTTCTACAGCCACTACTGGGGAGCACAGGAAAATCTTAAGGCTGTATTTTCCTCTTATCTTCAGAAAGTACAGATGCTTTATTTGTTCTCTGTTCCTACCACAAGGGAAGGGACATAAAGCTTTCCCGTAGATGACTAGATGAAAAAAGAGGACATTATTGCAAATTAGGAGTCCAAATGCCCTCTTATGTAGCAGAGAGGGGCACTTGAAGACGCGTTAACACTGGCGCCCAGAGCTGGCAGCACTCACAGGCTTCTCTTGTCTGTACATGATGGGAAAGACCCACCATAGAGCAAATCCTGTACGGCATCAACCCATGCTAGAAGGACGTTCTGTCGTACCTCCAGTTCATGCTGCTTGTCAGCACAATGACACACGCCAGACGTGAAACTCTGGAGCCTGGACCTCGCTGACATTTGCGACACTTGTGAACTAGCATTACGTGCTTGCTTTCTCGCGCATGTCTCTGTGATGTAGCTCACACACTTCTACATTATTTGATACGTTAATAGGCAAAAAGCGGGTGGTCTGAGTCTATCCCAGCGGGCTGTGTTTAATTAGCATTCATATCGCATGAAACTTGAGTGGGAACCCAGCACGATGCTAGGCATCCCAAGTGTAACAGAAATAGGTTCTGTCCCCAAGCACTTGCGGCTTTTTAGGAAATGTCATAAACACAAAGATCTCCAAGATTAGGTGTCATGTGGGGAACATAATTAGAGCAATCAAAATAGCGGAATGATGTGGTAGGGCCGGGCAACCGGAAGCACCTTTGTTATGGGTCAAAAAGGTATCTTTTCTATAACACTTTCTATTTGTTCATTGTAGCTGAGACTGAAAATAAAATTATTTCTTCTTTAAGACATCGTGATCTTGCACCTTTTGGAGCAATTCCTTTTCTGAGAGGGAGAACCTTAGGAATCTATTTTATTCCACTCTAATTTATTATCCTCTTATTTGTTGTATAAATATTAACATAATTTTAAAGACGTATTTTAAAGCAGAAAAAATAAATCTAGCCTAACAAAGGAACTGATTTCCTCTCTGCCTTTTGCGTTCTAGTTCTTGTCTATGTGCACACATAATTTTACACTTCCATTTTACCTTTCAATTTTGCATTTTGCTGTTTTCTCAAAACATTATGTCAGCAACATTTCTGCGTGATGTTACATAGTCTTGAAGTATAATTTTTGTGACTGCATAATCTCCATCGTGTTGATACACTGTGACTTCTATCACCACGTGTCAGTTCTTCCCCGTCTGTCTATCCTGGAGCATAAGGCAGTCTGTGGTACACCAGGTGGAGGTCTTAAATTTGAATGACTCTGTTTTAAAGTACTTTTAATCCTTCTCATATTTGTGATTGTAGTACCTATATTTTATCTATGTTTACAGAAGTTTGGTTGGTACTTGATACTTTTTTTTTCCTATTAAGACAATCAATATTTAATTTCATTTTTAAAAAAGTTTAACTGTGGTAAAATATACATAACATAAAATGTATCATCTTAACCATTTTTAAGTGTACAATGCAGCGGTATTAAATACATTCACATTGTTGTGCAACTGTTACCGAACCAAAGCAGGTTTGCTTCTGGGTGAGTTGACATCAAAGCCTTTACCAGAAGGAGTTGTCACACAAAGTAAAATTTATTTGCAGCGGATAAAGAGACCACAGGGACCATTTCCAAAGCTGTGGCCCCTGAGCAAGGGGGAGGAAACATGTGCCTTTTATTTCAGATGGGGAATAAATATTCAGAAGGTAAGTTTCATCATTACGTGTAGAGGTGGGCATAAACTCTCATGGGTGCAGTTTGAAAACGTGCCTCCACATACATTGCATGTTGTGTTACTAAGGTTACGCTCCTCCTGGGGTGGAGATCTTAACGTTAAAATGAAGCACAGGTAACTCTTGGATACTTCTCAGTCCCTCTGAGCAGCATCACTTTTGTGGTGGGGTTTGGACCACCAGTTCAGAGTGGTTGGTAAATTGCATCTCTTAACAACTGAAAAACAACTTTGAGAAATAGTTAAGTGCTTTTGAAACTTCCTTTGAGTTCTTCCTTTGAGGGCAGTTAGTCAGTGACACAACCATCACCACCATCTACCCCCAGAACTCTTTTCATCTTGCAAAACTGAAACTCTGTACCCATTAAACAACAAACCCCCATTCCCCCTGTCCCCAGCCCCTGGCAACCACCACTCTACTTTGGCTCTATGAATTTAACTACGCTAGGTACCTCATATAAGTGGAATCATACCATATCTGTGTTTTTGTAACTGGCTTATTTCACTAAGCATAATGTCTTCAAGGTTCATCCATGTTGTAGCATGTTAAAATTTCTTTGCTTTTTAATGCTGAAAAATATTCCATTGTATACAGATACACTGTGTTTTATTTATCCATTCTTTCATCAATGGACACTTGGGTTGGGTTGCTTCCACCTTCTGGCTATTGTGAAAAATGTTGCCATGAATATGAGGGTACAAATATCTCTTTGAGTCCCTGCCTTCAATTCTTTTGGGTATATACTGAGAGGGAGAATTGCTGGATTATGTGGTAATTCTATTTTTAATTTTTTGAGGAAGTGCTATCTCTTTTCCACAGTGGCTGCAACATTTTACGTTCTACACCAACAGTGCAGAAGAGTTTCACATCCTTGCCAACACTTGTTATTTTCTGTTTTTTTGATAGTAGCCATCTTAATGGATGTAAGGTAATACCTCTTATGGTTTTGATTTGCATTTCCCTAATGCTTAGCGATATTGAGTATCTTTTCATGTGCTTATTGGCCATTTGTATATCTTCTTTAGAGAAATCTGTTTTCAAATCCTTTGCCCTTTTTAAAGTCAAGTTATTTTGTTTTTCTGTTGTTGAGTTGTAGGCATTCTTTATACACTCTGGATATTAACCTCATTGGATATAAAAACAAGACTTTTAAGAACTGCAAAGCAGGGAGATGGGAGGAAAGTGCTTCCAGCCTGGGGCAAGAAAACCCCAATCCTGACTTCTTAACACTTTCTTTTCTACTCCAACATACCTCAGACTTCCCAGCCCAGCTTTCCAGAAGTTGCTCAACGATCTTCAGAGAAGAGAGGATCTCGTACTCGCAAGTAAACAAACCTACATTTGTTGACGCAAAATAACCAATAAGAGAGATAGGTGAGTTTTACTAGAGCCAGAGTGAGGATTATAACCTGGGAAAGCCTTTTCCAGAAAGGAAGAAAGCGTTCTGGAGAAGCATGGTTTTCACTGTTGTATACCTTTTTAGAACAAAGTGCACACATTAAACACACTCATGGTACATATTCATCAAAGCTTCAAAGAGGTATTCAGTTGCCAGTTCGCAGGACCATGTGGAGAAAGAGCCTAGACAGGAAAGAGATTAGGTGTTAGCAATAGGGCGTAGGAGGGGGAGTATGCATTCTTATGTTAAGAGGGTGCGTTCTTTAATGGTTAGAGCAGACACATAATGTATGTTGGATAGGCCATAAGTCAGCTTTATTTAGTTTAAGCCTTCAGTTTTGAACCCGAATAGTTACCCCATATTCCTCAATATGTGAAAACCTCTTGTCACATTTAAAAAGAAATAAGCATTTGAAAAGAGGAGAGTCTGTTCAGAAGAACAAAAGGAAGCAAGAATTGAAAATTTATAAAGGGTTATGAAGACAACATTAAAACATTAAAGACCTCTTTGTTACTTGAGATTCTTAACTTTAGAATTGACTTGAAATTCTTTTATAATTTCATTATCAATATCTGCGTGTGTGCACACACACGTGCACACTCATGGAGGTGACTTTGTGTGTCTGAACCACAGAATCAACAGCATTTCGGGATGGAATGGAACTCACAGATTACGTAGCCCAACCGTTTTTTTTCTCTCAAGAGGTAGAGTGGCTTCCTTGCCCGTGATCACATCGCTAAAAAACTCAACTCTAGAACCCACATCGCCTGAGTGCTAAGCCATTTGCTTTGAAACCTGTAAACAGTTAGCCATTGATGCTTAGATAGCTAGTAACTAAAGTGTTTTTCTTTTTTTTTGTAATTTCTGATTATAGCTTTTATGTGTTCACCCACTCAATGTAACTGTGCTGCTTAGGAAATATGCTACCTGACTCCCACTAGGCTCCTATAGGTAACATCTCCCTGGAGCCTGGGTCCCCATGGTAATGGGTGTTTGAGCTGTTTATCAGGAATTAGGACCCCTTGCCCAGTTCAGGCCAGTTGAGACCACCAATCTATCAACTGGACCTGTGCAGATGTCCGTTAAGTGACCTTTTGACATCAAGAGGCTAAAAACTCCACCCCCAGATCATACTAATGCCCCCATTTTGTGAACGTGCGTCCTGTGAAGAGGCTTGGAGTCTCACTACGCCTTGCAGATCATTGGTTACCTCCCCTCTCCTCACCTCCAATCTCCTATCTCCACATGTCAGACCACCTTGCGCCCTCCCCCAAAAACATCCCGGGTCCCCGTTTTCCAGGAGGCTGATTTGAGACTCGTCCTGCCGCTTCCTTGCTTGGCTACTTTGTGCTTAAACACTCTCTCTGCTGTGGTCTCATCATCTCAGTGACTGGCTTTCTGAGTGATGGGCAAAAATGAACCTGGTTCGGTAACACCTAGACCACTATACAGTTCAGTCTCTCTTGTGAGATGAAAATAGAAAAAGACAACTGAGATGGCCCGTCTTGTCCCCTCCCCACTCTCATGCCCACCTCATAAGGCATGGCTTCCTTGTAAGGGGAAAGCATCTTTCACCGTCAGTAATTAGAAGGAGGAAGAAAGCTTTGAACTATCAAGCAGGTTAGATGGATGAAGCAGCTAATGGTGTCTTATCTTAGGAAAGTCAGGACTATCTTCAGGGTCCAAGTTTATTTTAACGCGGGCAAGGGATGCAGATAGCTCATGTGGAAAAAAATGAGTCTTCAGAATATCCATCATTGCTGAGTTGAATGGCAGACATTTTTGGGAATATAAATCATGGATCGAGTGGAAGCATCTCAAGATTTCTTCTCCTTAACTCCTCCACCAGTTCATGCTTCTCTTGGCTGAGGCAGCAGGAAGCGGGCAGAGAAGAAAAACCTTTGACATTAGCAGATGCTGAAGTGCAAAGAGACTACCCCACGGGGCGCGGGGCATCATGCAGGGTTGACAGGAGCCACATGGGGTGGTACCTTCAAGGAAAGGCTGATTTGCTCCCCTCTGAGCTCCAGTCTGTTGTCATCATGCTGGAACGTGGGCTTGGGTGCTTGATCTTCTCATTTTTCAAGAGAAACTGAAAATCCACCTTTTTATATAAAATCTTCTAGTTTTAAAATGTGACAACTAAGAAACAAAAATAGTCTCTGCATTAGCCAAAAAAAAAAAAAAGCTGCGTGCAAGGCCACAAGTTTGCAGCCTTTGACTAAACAACCTGGGCTTTGATACCTTCTGTTGGGCAAGGTCAAACAAGGGGGGCAAAGTCAGGGTGGAACAAAGGACAAGGCGTGGGAGCAGGAACAGGTAGGTGCCAGGAACCATGGAGGCACCATCACTAGAGGCAGGCTGTCCCCACCCAGCCCCAACCTCCCCCAGGGCCTAGGGTGTGCCTCTTGTGTGCAGGGAAGGAACAGGGAGATGAGAACAGGGGCACAACGTGGGAGCATCTCCCCTTGCCCATCCGCCCTTCAGCTTTGGAACCCTTCAGCAGCATCCAGGAAGTCTCAACCAGACGTAGTGCTACTGCATCCCTTTCTCTCTCTCTCACACACACACACAATTTCCAGGTGGTGTTGGAAATGTCTGAAAGGGGCTTTGTGGTTGTCACAGTGACTGGGGAGGCTATTGTCACTCAGGGCCTGGAGGCTAAGGGTGCTAAGCATCCTGCAATGTGAGGGACAGGCCAATGTAGACTTCTCCCTATCAAAATGCCCATAACCCCTATGAAAAATTGGAACCCTCTGGAGGGTGTAGGTTTGGTGCACAGGCCCAAGAAGGCACATGCTCAGCAGGCTTATAGAGGGGCAGACACACACCACACCACACCACGCCCGCCATGCCCTCACTGGGTGATGATCCAGGACCTTCATCTGTAAACAGGATGATGTTAGTGCTTCCTTCAAGGGCTGTTTAGAAGGTTGCCTGAGTTAATCTTCATAATTTGTATATTTTTTCCTATGGCTGCTTTCCCTTTGGCTGCTGCATTCTTCTGGCCTGGCTGGATCTCCTCTTGTTGCCCAAAGCTGTGCCCATCCCAGAGCGTTCAGAGGCTTGCCTAATTCTACAACAGGCCGGACTGCCCTGCCTCAACAGCGGTGGCTTTGCCCGGAGGCGTGACAATGTATACCAGTGGGTATATTGCTGCTCTCGGCTGGTGCTTCCGAACCTAAGACTGTCCATGAACCAAAGAAATAATGTTACTTTTTTTTCACTATTATTTTATTGACATACTGAACAGAAAGTCTTAATACAAAGAAGGAGTATATGTGAGATCAAATATAAATGGTAGTTGCCATGTCTGTTAATTAAATGAATTTACTTTAACACAGAATAGTAGGTGATTCCAAGAAAGAATTGTGACACAACCAAAGGGTCCATCAAAGCATAAAACTATTATTGTTTGGAAGTGACAGTGTTCTAACGTAGCTGGTTAGAGACCATCTTTAAAGAGACCAAGGTCATAGGTAAGAGTCTTTATAGCTTTGCTCTGTGTATGGCCACAGGCTATGCCACTAAATTTACCTCTGGACAGACAGAGCGAGCAGGCCAGCATCATCTCCATCCAGGGACTGGTCTTCAAAGCAGTGATGAGATGGCCAGAGAGCATGTCTACCCCGACAATACGATATCATACCTATGATGTATTCTACCAAAAATATTGACCTGGAATTACAGTCGTAACTTCCAATTTACAGGAAATACAGGAGACGGGGGAACAAATTAAATGACCCCAGAAGCAAGCAACCAGACAAATCCAAAAACTGAGACATTCTTGAGGAAAACCGATCTAGTTCTTTCAACAAGTCAGTGACAAGAAAGAAATTAAAATAGATTTAAGAGGCATAAAACCATGAGTTGAATCCTACTTTAGATGAGCTAGCTATGAATTTAGGCTATTCTTGAGATAGTTAGGGAAACTTGAATATGGAATTATTAATTTTTTAACGTATGATAATACGTTAAATGTTAGAAATGTTTTAATGCAAGAAAATGTTTTTTAAAAGTGCATACAGAAAATCACACACACACACACAGCTGCAAATATTGGGAGGGACTGAGCAAGAGTGTACATTTGACCTCATTTTAGACAAATAACCCAACCCAAACTTTCTGGTACTAGTTTAATTAATCAACAACTATTAATTAACCTTTGACCATGTATTCCGCTCTATTAGATGCTGTTGGGGCTATAACAGAGGATATGCTATGATACAGCTAAGGAAATAAAATTCACTCAGTGAAATAATAGAGGCCAATTACATTCTAAACTATGGAGCAGAGGCTGAAGACGTCACAGGCTTTCAGAGGCAGGGAGCTCAGTGGGGGCCGCGGGTTCTGGGAAGGCTTCATGAGGAGGTGAGGTGTGAGCAGAGACCCTAAGGCAGGAGAGCAAGTTAGGACAGCTGTGTGTCCACACATGCGTGTGTCTGTGCATGCGTGTGTCCACGCATGCGTGTGTCCACACGTGTGTGTGTGTCTGCGCATGTGTGTGTCCCCCGTGCTGACACGTGTAGTGAGACTTGTATGGGTCTTGCAACATCCACTTGTTGGAATTAGCCGGCAGGTTTTGCCCACAGAAGATTTTTCTTGCTACACATTTGAAATTAAAATTGCTCTGGTTTAAAGTCCTCTTTTACGGTTACTTCCTTGGGGTTATTGTGATATATAAGTATTTATCCTTTTCTTTATTTGAACTCTTATCATCTCCCACCTTAGCCGCAATGAGGCTTAGGCTGCCTGCACACGAATAAATGTTTGACCTTTGCTGTATTTCTGCCTAGTCAGAAAGAGGCTTTCTGTGGAAAGTGTCTCATGCGGCATTTTTAAAATTCAAAGCCGAATTCAAATCTAAACGCATTTTTCTAAGATTAGCGATGTCATTTACTTAGCAAATGAATGAGTTTAACGTAGTTAAGTAATGAATTAAAGTCAACAGTGTTCTCAATAAAGGGAAGAAAACCATGACTTGCCCTTTGAATCCACATTCCCATCAGGGATTTGAGGCAGGGAATCTTTGAATGGTTTTTTCCTCCCCAAAGCCCCAGTACATAGTTGTATATTCTAGTTGTAGGTCCCTCTAGTTCTTCTGTGTGGCACGCCACCACAGCATGGCCTGATGAGCCGTGCGGAGATCTGCACCCAGGATTCCAACTGGTGACCTCCAGGCTGCCGACGCGGAGCGGGAGAACTTAGGCACTCAGCCACAGGGCCGGCCCCCAATCTTTTGTTTTTTATCACAATTTTTCCCTGCAAATGTTATCCTAAAGCAGTGATGGAGTAGCTTACATTTTCCCTACGAAACAAAGTTATAATTAGAGGTTGTGTCATTTAAAAACTGTGAAAGCTCTAGCATAAATCTCTGAAGTACAGAATTTTAGAGCAGGAGAGAGCTTCAAAAGTCATGAGTCATAACCTCTTGTTATTGACTAGGAAACTAAAACCCAGAGAGGGCAGGTGACTCTCCTAAGGCCCCACAGCTCACATGGCTAGGTAATGGCTGGTCTAGAACCTGAGAGTTCTAATGTCCTGGTTTCTGCTTCACTATGTTGCCTCCTTTATAAAAATTCAATAAAATGTGCAGAAAAGTAATGAATATGTGGATCATACAAGGAGTCCCAATGTTCCATAATGTGATAGTACATAAAAATACAGCTTTATAGTACAAAATTTGGTATCCACTGAAAACAAATACATTGACCATATTAAATATTACTTAAACACAAAAAATATAAACGTGATTTCTCTCTTGGAATTTAGAATTGCTTTTGAGAGTTATTTGAATGGCATGAATCTCTCTATAAAAGCAGTCCAGGCTATTTTGGAAAAATTCTATTTTTTTCTGTTCACTTTGGTTCTGTGTTTGTTCTAAGAATAGAGCTGATCTGGACACTTTGTAGGCCTGGACACAAGACAGGGAGGGTAATTAAAGGAGCGTTTCCAAGAGGAGGGATCCAGGCCACAAGAGAAGGAGAGATTAGGTATGAAAAGGAGAAGGGCCAGTTGGTACGAACAGAATGGAGATCTGACCGGAAGCAGGAAAAGCAGCTTGGCGACTACTGGAAATGTCCAGGAGACTGCAGACAGCCAGGTGGGAGGACCACATCCAGCAGCCTGACCCTCCTGCCAAGTCTAACACACGTGGGTCATAAACTTCAAGACATGCTTCACTTTTTTTTTGCCAATAAATTAGCAATTCTATTCTCAACAGAAACATCTTTCCAGTCCCCATCTATGTCCAGCATTCAGCAGTCTGCAAAGTCAAGATTATTCAGAGTCCTTCAAATAGATCCACCCTTTTCTCATGGTAGAATGTCACCTTTGGCGATTTTTCAGTGTTCCAGCTGCCATGGACAATTAGATGTGTCTATAGGAATCGGGATTTAGAAAAGATTTCTAGTATAAAATGGCTGGCTGATGTGTTTCCTTCTTATTCATTTTTTTTTCCTCCAAATCATATTGATATTTCAGAAGAAACGTTAAATGCAAACAAATCCATGACAACACTGGAAAGCTGGCTGACGTACTTTCATAGACCAGATTGGTTGGGAGCGGCTGGAATATGTAGCACAGATGAGATCAAATTTATGGTAAAATTTAGTAGAGCAGTGGAATGTGGTCCCATGCAGAAAAGATGGGATCATCAAAGAAATAATTCGTTCTAGAAAAACCCTACAAAAATCATAAGATTATACACAGCGGGGGGGGGGGGGGTGTCTTAAAGAGGAAGTGCGATTACTGACTAATGAGGTGGAGGACCCAGAGCAGCTGCGGCAGCTCCCTGCTCTCACAGTGGCTTCTGCTGTCCGTCCCCGCGAAGGTGGGCATTGTGACACATGAGAATCCAGACTGGGCACTGGAGTCAGAGAATCAGGGCAGTGCCGAAGGTTACCTCTGGCTACGGAGGAACGAGTGACCCCAAATGCAGAAGATGAGCTACTCACACACACTGGAGAAATGCTTGCCTGGACACAGACAGTAAAGGGAAGAGACTGGGGCCAGGTTTCCTGCAATGAGAAACAGTTTTCACCGTTGGCTGACTAAACAGATCAAAAATCATCCAAAGTTTGAGTAAAACAACCACAAAAAGTCTCAAAAATCAGCAGAAGAATTAACCACTGAAGAAAAATTGTGAATGCAAACAATAGAAGAAGACGTCAAAGCAACTATAATTAGTATTTCCCAAAATATTCCAGAAGGTATGACACCCAAAAAGAAGAATTAGAGTTCTTGGAAGTCAAATACACGATTCATCCACAAACAAACAAAATCCCCACCTTAGTAGGTGGGCTGAACAGCAGAAAAGACAATGACTGGAGATTAGATTAGTTGGCTGTGACATCAAGTCAACCATATGAAAAACTGACGAAATAAAAAGTACGAGAGAGGGGGCTGGCCCCGTGGCTGAGCAGTTGAGTTCACCCGCTCTGTTATGGCAGCCCGGGGTTCATTGGTTTGGATCCTAGGCCCAGACCTATACAGCGCTCATCAAGCCATGCTGTGGCATCATCGCACATAGGAGAACTAGAATGACCTAGAACCAGGATACACAACTATGTCCAGGGCTATGGGGGGAAAAAAAAAGGAGCAAGATCAGCAACAGATGTTAGCTCAGGGCCAATCTTCCTCACCAAAAAAAAAAAAAAAGCATAAAAAAAAATGAGAGAAAAGTTAATAAGCTAATAAACATAGAAGACAGATCCAGAAATACCAAGATCCTTCTATCAGAAATTTCAAAAGGAAAGAAGAGACAGAACGGAGGACAGGAAATAACAAAAGAAATAAGAAGAAAATTTGCACGAGTTGGAGAAAGACATCAGTCATCAAGTGCCAAAACAGAGAGAGAAGGAGAGAGAAAGTCCTATACATAGACACATGCAGGATACAGGGGACGTTTCTAAAGTCCAAAGAGAAAGAGAAAAGCCTAAGAGTTCCAGGAAGGAAAACAGGAATCTCCAGCAGTAAGGAGTAAGGATGGCCTCACCATCCTCGTCTCTCACACGGGACATTGCAGACTAACGTCCTCAGAGCTCTGAGGAGAAATGAATCTGCACTCGAGGTGTGTGAGCAGCTCACCTATTCTGTGAAAGTAGAATAAATTTCAGTTTCAGAAATGCAAGGATTCAGAAAGGTTACCACACTTAACCCTTTCTAAAAGAATTCTTTAGAGAGGTACTCCTCTGAAATAACAAAACACGTCAGAGAAGGAGGAAAACTCAGGATAAGAACAGTGGGGAGCCAAGACGTGAGTAAAACAATCAATTATTCATAATGTGGTTGTGGCCATGTTGTCAATAAATTATTCTGAAGAAAGAGACGTAATATTAAAAATTAATAATCGGGAACTAAAATTCTGGATGATTTAGACAAAATATAAAAGGTAATAAAGAAAGAGGGCAAGTGAAGGTACTAAAGGAATTGTTTAGGGGGTGGCAGCTGTAGGCATTAATTAATTTTTTATTAATAAATGATAGAAATGGATGCATAACTTTCAAACCATTAGAGGAAAACAAGGAACCGAAAAACTCAGTCAAAGCTGAAAAGGAGAAAAAGAAGAAGAAGAAAACATTCTGCAGAAAACACTAAACAAAACAGCACGAATAAGACTGCACATATCGGTGGTAACAATATACATGAGTGGGTTAAACCCTTAAATTGGGTTCTAAAAAAGCTCCAACTGCAAACCATTTATAAGAAATACTGAAAACAAAATAATGCAGAAAGGGATTTGGAATTATAACTGGGAAAAGAGAACCACTGCTTCAAGCTAACAGCAAGGAAGGATTTGGTAGCAGCAATTTTGGAGAGCCAAGAGCATCCGAACAGACTCTCTGAAGAGAGAGTGGAGGTGGGGTGGGGCTGAAGTTCACCCAGAGGGGCAGGGAGACACATGGAAACAGAATGGAAAGTGTCTGGCAATAAGTTTTGGATTTGACACCAAAAGCAAAGGCAACGAGCAAAAATAAATAAGCATGATACATCAAGCAAAAAAGCTTCTGCAAGCAAAGGAAGCCACCGGGACAATGAAAAGGCAACCTATGGACTAGGAGAAAATATTTGCAAACCACATATCCAATAAGAGGTTAATATCCAAAATATATAAGGAACACATACAACGGAAATGCAAAAAAGCAAATAACCCAATTATAAATGAACTATTTTTTCTTTCTCTTTGTTTTTTTTTTGAGGAAGATTAGCCCTGAGCTAAAATCTGCTGCCAATCCTCCTCTTTTTTGCTGAGGAACACTGGCCCTGAGCTAACATCTGTGCCCATCTTCCTCTACTTTATATGTGGGACGCCTGCCACAGCATGGGTGCCAAGCAGCGGCATGCCCGAACCAGGAATCCGAACCAGTGAACCCCGGGCGCTGAAGCAGAACGTGCGAACTTAACCCCTGCGCCACCGGGCCAGCCCCAATATAAATGGACTTGGAAAGACATGTTTCCAAATAAGACATGCGAATGACCAACAGATACATGAATAGTGCTCAACATCAGGGAAATGCAAATCAAAATCACAGGGAGCTATCACCTCACACCTGTTAGGGTGGCCATCAGCAAGAAGACAAGACAGAGCAAATGGTGGCCGGGCCGTGGAGAAAGAGAGCCCTCGTGCACTGCTGATGGGGATGTAAGCTGTTGCAGCCACTATGGAAAGCAGTATGAAGGTTACTCAAGAAATTAAAAATAGAACTATCATATGATCCGGCAATCCTGCTTCTGGGAGTATCTCCAAAGGAAACGAAGTCATTCTCTTGAAGAGGCATCTGCACTCCATGTTCCTCGCAGCGTTACTCCCAACAGCCAACGTATGGAAAGAACCTAGGTGTCCGTCAACAGATAAATAGATGAAAATGTAGTGTATATACACAACGGAATATTATTCAGCCACGAGAAAGAAGGAAATCCTGCCATTTGTGACAACATGGATGCACCTGAAGGACATTATGCTAAGTGAAATAAGCCAGACAAGAAAGACAGACACCTCACGTTATCACTTATAATCGAAATCTAAAAAAAAGAAAGTTAAACTCATAGAAACAGTAGAAAGGTGGTTGCCAGGGCCGCGGTGCGGAAGCAGGAGGGGTTGGTGAAAGGGTATCACCTTTCAGCTGTAAGATGCACAAGGTCTGAGGCTGTAACGTATAACATGGTGAGTACAGCAGATGACACTGTATTGTACAACTGAAATTTCCTAGGAGAGCAGAACTTCAATGTTCTCACTGCCACCCTCCCTCTCCCAAAAAAGAAAAAGAAACAGAATGGAAAGCCTAGAGGGTACTGTTGAAATTGATTAGATTAGGCACAGGAACATAAAAAAACCATTATCAGAGAATGTTCAGTGTTTCAACTTTCTCAGAGAAGACAATGGAATTTACCGACCGCACTTCTGGTAGCAGATGACTTTGTTTCTATTGCAAGTTCTTTCGACGTGACCTTACAGCAAGTCACAACTCCCAGCAGGATCTGGTTTCACCATCTGAAATCCTTTATAAGGCTCTGAATAAACCATGAAGAACGCCCGCCTGACAGCCCTACCACATTCAAGCCACATCATTTTAACAAAGGCCCTATTTGGGGACTTCAGTGACCAGGCATCTTGGAACCTTCGTCATAACAAGGGTGCCGTGCTAGGTGCTGCTGTGCCAGTGGGATTCCCCAGATGGTTGCTGAGATGTGTTCACCCACCCTGCTACAGAAGCGCTACATACAAGCCCAGTTTGCAACTCAGGTGAAACCAGCAATGACACAGTAAATGCAAGAAATCCAGGTCCTGCTCACACAAACAGCTTGACCCGGGGACCGCCTGGAAATTTGGTGGGCCTCCTTAGTGAGGCCTCTTTCCAGATTCTGAGGGCATTGGTTCACCAACCAGCAACAATTTCTAGTGTGTCCTGGCCAGTAGCCTCGGGCCTGGACCTCGGCTGACTCCTCCCCGCACGTGTGGGGAGCCACGGCAGGGGCCTGAGCAGGTCCTGCTTGCGTGCCACTGTGATGGCGACCAGGAATCGCCTGCGGCAAATGAACGTCACGAAGCTGTCTCTCTAAGGACAACACCATCAGGACGCTGTGAAGGAGCACGTGCGTGTGGATGCTGTGCATACATGCCAGCTGGATGCCAGTTGTAAGGTGCACTTTTGTCTTTATGGTAATACTTTAGATTGGTCTGGAGACTGGTTCCTAGTGGTAACTGTGCAGCCACATCTTCAACGCGGGGGTGAAAATCAGAACCGAGCCTGTAACGGACACAATCAGAAAGAGCCACAGGAAGATTCGGTCGAGAACTTGAGCTACGAATTTCCAGTCTTGTACCACCTGCGAAAGAGAAAAAGATGCTTTCCGTTCAAGATGCCGCACAACTGTTCTGAATTCATTTCAAGGCATTTAAAAAGAATAATATTCAGATTTACAGAACTTACTTTTCAAAACACTCCTAACATATCCCCCACAATCCAGGCTCAGATTCTCTCCCGTGACTCACTGACAGGGCCCCAAACCCAGCCTGTAAGTAGTTTAGGGGGACACTTTCCTCAACACTGAAGATGTCAAATAGAAACAACAATCATTTACGCATTTGTAAACATCACTGACCAACATGGAAACAGCCTGATTTTCACACAAGTAAAAAGCCAGGATCTCTGACTGTCATGCTTCCTGATCTTATGAATGAATCGCAGGTTTATAAAAGCCAAACGTCACAGGCCTTCTTTCCTTCCACTCCACACGTGGGTCTGGCTGCCACAGCCCCGGAGCAATGGACACTGCGAAGAGGAGAGCTGACCAGGCGACGCAGGAATTCCTAAGGCAGAGAGGGGCCAATTCCCCTTGGAGGGAGGGAGGTGGGGGGAGAAGGGCAGCAGCCCGTCAGAGCACAGTCAGAGCAGGAACAGCGACCAGGCTGGGGAAGTCTGAAGGACAGGGGCCACTTCTCATCTCTCAAGGGAAAATAATTGTCCCATTTCTCCTATATGGGGATTCTGTGAAGATGGAACAGGACAGGAAGCCCGCCGTTCCAGAGGGGAACAGGTGCTGATGTAGAACCTGAATGTTTTCTGCGCACACAGAAGTTTAGAAATAAAGCTTGGGGAAAAAAGCACAAAGAAGACAGATTAAAAGTGTCACCTTTAAGTGGTAGGATTATTAATGATTTTAATTGTCTTGTTTGCACTTTTTGTATTTTTCAAATCCCTTATATTGATAATGTGTTACTTTTATAATTTTTTAAAAAGCTATTCAAATTTTTTTAAAGATGTAAAGAAACAAACGAAAAAAAACCCCTTCAGAACAGCTGAAAGGTTTGTCCTGCAGCAGCACCTAGTTTTTCTGGTGCTTTAAAAATTATTTTCAGTAGGTGAAAACATGACAAACTGTAAGAGAGAGGATATACTAGGCAGTATCTGGATAAAATGTAGAAGGATATTTCTTAAAAAAGCATTCTTTCGTAAGTCTATTTGTGGGCTCAGGCTCTTGGCACTAATTTTCACCGATTTTAGAAGAAATAATTGAATCCTATAAATTGGCCTGAATGTATAACTTGTTTTAAGCAACAGGCCAGTTTTAATAGTGGATGTTTGTGTCAAATAGTATTCTCATCCCCTTGGAGAAGGATCATTTACAGGAAGGACAGAAGATGAGGAGAAGACAGAGGAGGATCATCACGTCCGGACTGCTCACGTCATCGCGAGGCTGAGAACACGCACGCTGGGCGCACAGTGCGCGTCTTAGACTTTCTGTGGTTCAGGCCTCACATTAACCCATCAAGGCAGGTTTCAGAAAGCTGAAGCTCAGGCTGAGCAGCTCGTCTCACGTTACATGGAATACCGGAATCAGAACGCAGGGTCGGAGGCCAGGACTGCTTTGAGTCTGAAATCCATGCTCTTGCCACATTTAAAAAAAAATCTGTAGGCTGAATCACTACCCCCTCTTCCCTCACCAAAATATCTCTTGTAACACTACATTTTTGTATTAATTTAAAAATATGATTCTTTCTGACCTTTTATTTCTAAACACTGTGGATAGAAATATCCATCATCCCACGAAAAATGAAAGCTAAGTTACCAGAGACCAGGACAACCAACTTAATGTGTAGAACAGAATTATTGTGAATAGTATTAAGTCTGGTTAAAAGGAATAGTGCTTAATCTATAGTTGCTTCTTTTTTGCTCATTCTGTTTTTCGTGAACTTCTTCCCAAAAACCCATACTAAAATTCCTATTTTATGTCAGGGCTTGTTTGAAATTTTACATGTGTAAAGCAGATGGCGGATAATGTCACATTTTAAACAACGACAGCATTTTGTTGTAAATAGATGTCAAAATATTAGTTCTTGCACACCTCAATGGCAGCATTATTATAAGAATACCCGTTTACTCACCTGGCTGATAAAATGCTCTTTCTTTACATGCCTTGAAATGTATCTAATGGAATCAGCAGCCTTTTCCAGGAAAGCAACCAGGACTTTTTCTCCATCACTCATGTGTTTTTGTTTCTTTTTTTCTAAGACTTTACCTTTCCCTGCTGGTTTACTCTCATCTTTATCTGGAAAAGAGTAGCGATCCACGTGGTCCTTCATGCAAAGTAATTTAGGAAGTTTTTGCAGAAACAGCCTCTTAACCCAGGGGGCCATGGGATGGTAGGTTGAGGAAGATCTGTGGTGAACGTTAATGACAAACACGGTAACAATGATCGACAGAGTGACGAAAATCATGATGAACAGCAGGTACTCCCCAATGAGAGGAATGACCTTGGAGGAGGAGGGGATTATTTCCTCAATGACCAGGAGGAAAACTGTCAGGGAAACCAAAACGGACGTTGACAAGGAAAGTTTTTCTCCTTCATCGGAAGGTAAGTAGAACACCAGAACTGTCAGAAAAGACAGCCCCAGGCAGGGGATGATAAGGAAGAGCGTGTAGAACAGAGGCAGGCGCCGCAGGACGAAGGAGTACGTGACGAACGGGTACGAATACAGACCATCTCTTCTGCTGCCCTTCATCCCTTTTGCATTTAGGATTTCCCATTCTCCATTATCAAAGAAGTCTTTTCTGTCAACATTTTCATCCATCAAAATGAGGTCAACCATGGTACCGTCGTAAGTCCAGGATCCAAACTTCATGGAGCAGTTCTGCCGGTCAAACGGGAAAAACGTGACGTCCATGGTGCAGGAACTTTTATAGCTGGCGGGAGGGGTCCAAACGACTGTTCCGTTAAATTTTACTATGACTTTGGTCATGAGGGAGCCTTCGAAACGGCCGTCAGCACTGTAGGAAAAGTAAGTTTCATCTCAAGGGTTACTTGAACACTTGTTAATTGAGCTTTTCTTGCCCACTACGTTACTATCTATATTTTGCTACTTTCCTACTAGAGTGTCAAACAATTTTTTAAAAAGAAACAATTCTTTTGTTACTTAAAGTTGTACATTTCTCTTAATTATTTTGCCCAAAGCAGGCTTTTCTATTTCTAGTCCTAATCTGCTCAGTGCGCTTGCTTTTCTTTTGGGATACTTACTTTTCAAAGAGAACTATGTCAGGAAGCCAGAGAGATTCTGATGGGACTTTAATTGAATGAATTCCCCCATATTCATCAGGATTCCAGCGTAATTTGTAGTCTGTCCATTCCTGCATGAAATCAGTATACTGTAATTTTATTCTGAAAATTCAACGTATTAGACTTTGGAATCTTCAAGTTTATATTAATTTACTAATTCAGTGTTTTATTTAAAAAGGGAAATTCGTCCACTTTGGGTCTTATGACCCTATCTTGGACTCAGCGCAGTTTTCAGGATACAGCGAGAGCCAGCCTGGCCTCCGATCTTGCCCAGGCCCCCGCACCTGTCCCGCGTGGGATGTCCAAAATCGCCATATCCACCTCCCAACGAGTAGGCTCAGCAACAAACGCCACTGATTCAAGATCTATTTTTTCAGCCTATTTTGTCTTAAGCAACAAAAGAAAAGCAATGCTAGATCTCAGTTTATTCTAGGAGAGTTGGCCCAGTGATATTTTAATCTCACAATAAAGGGTACAAATGATTTTGAATATTGCTCAAGAGTCTTGCACAAACATCCACCCAGTATGTTAATACGAAACATCAGTATCTGATGACTACTCTTGATGACATTATAACTTTTATTCAATGAAAAAGCTATTTTCCAAGAATTTCCTTTTAAGTTCTAAACTGAATTTATTTTGTGAGTGCCCAATTATAGTTTTAAATTATATTTCTAATATTGTTAGCCTCCAGATGCTTACTTATTTTTCCTCATAATAGAATGAAATCATTTAGCATGTTTTACAAGGGCTGATGGATCCAGATTAACAAAGCTGACCATTAATTGATTGGATTATGAAGGTCAAAGAGAATGATGTACAGATGACCCAATTACAGCAGAAGTGGACGTTCTTAAAAAGATTTTGGATCCAGAATCTTATGAAATCTGACCTGAAAATTAAATTCTTCTCTTCCACTGTCCCTCATGTGGACAGTTGAGTAATGATGTAGGATAATATTAAATGACATTTCAGAAAGTTACAAGGATGTGCCCACTGTGAGGCTTCCTGGAGCCCAGTGATGCCAACTTTGTCATTAGGAACTCAGGAGACAGCAGATGGGTGACTTCACTACATGGTAAAATACTGAAGATGCATGATGCCTGAGAAGTGAGGGAACTATACACTCCAGATGAGACACTGTCTATTGTAGACAATATTTGTGAGCCTTGACCCTTGGAAAATAAATTTTAAAAGATATGGGTCTTTAAAAAGCTACAATCTAAAGGACACAAGAATTGCATGACTATTTACAGAAAACCATGCGTATGAAGCCTGACAGTTTAAGAGCCCAAACTAATAAAGTATTTACTTCTGTCTTTCATAAGGCACAAGTTCTAAATTTTGATGAAGTTCATTTCACCAGTTTTATCTTATATGGATTGTGTCATACCTAAGGAATTTTTGCCTAATCCAAGGTCACAAAGATTTATTATATTTTCTTCTACAAGTTTATAGGTTTAGGTTTTACATTTAGATCTAAGATCCATTTTGAGTTGATTTTTTATTACCATGTGAATATGGGTTGAGGTTCTTTTTTTTTTTTTTTTTGCATATAGCTATCCATTTGTTGAAAAGACTAAGCATTCTCCATTGAATTACCTTTGCACATTTGTCAAAAATCAATTAACCATATATGTGGGGCTCTTTGTTCTGTTTGGTTCATCTATGTGTCTCTCCTTTCCTTGATACCACACTGTCTTGATCACCATTGCTTTCTAGCAAGTTTTTTTTTTTTTTTTTTTAGGAAAATTAGCCCTGAGCTAACATCTGCTGCCAATCCTCCTCTTTTTTTTGCTGAGGAAGACCGGCCTTGAGCTAATATCCGTGCCCATCTTCCTTCACTTTCTATGTGGGACGCCTATCACAGCATGGCTTGCCAAGTGCTGCCATGTCGGCACCCAGGATCCCAACCGGCAAACCCGGGGCCACCGAAGCGGAACACGTGCACTTGACTGCTGTGCCACCGGGCCGGCCCCTCCAGCAAGTTTTAAAATCACATAACGTGAGTTCTCCAACTGTATTCTCCTTTTTCAAAATCATTTTGGACATTCTAGTTCCTTTCCTTTTCCATATAAATTTTTGAATCAGTTTGTTGCTGTCTACAAAAAATCCTGCTGAAATGTTGAGTGTAATTGATTTGAATCTATAGATTGGTTTGGGAAGAACTGACACCATAATACTGAGTTTTCTGACCCAGGAATATCATTTCTCTCTCCATTTATTTAGGTCCTCTTTGATGTTTTTTAATCAATGTTTTATAGTTTTCAGCTTACAGACCTTGTACATACGTAGTTAGATTTATACCTAAGTATTTCATTTTTTTGATGCTATTATAGATGGTACTTTGAAATTTAAAAAAAATCCAATTGTTCATTGCTAGCATGTAAATATACAACTGACTTTTGTTTATTGACCTTGTATCTGTGATCTTGCTTAGCTCCTTAGTGTAAGGAGTTTTTTTGGTAGATTTTCTACACAGACAATTATGTTATTTGCAAATAGAAAGTTTTATTTCTTTCTTTCCAATCTGAATGCCTTTTATTGTTTTTCCTGGCCTTAATTCACTGGCTAGGACCTCCAGTCTGATGCTAAATAGGAGTAGGAGAGTAGATATCCTTGCCTTGTTCCGGATTTGGGGTGGAAAACATTTAGTTATTCACCATTAGGTATTATGTCAACTGTTGGTTTTTCGTAAATGTCCTTTATTAGATTAAAGAAGATTCTTTCTGGTTCCAGTTTGCTGCTTTTTTGTTTTAATCATGAATGGATGCTGAATTGTGTAAAAGGCTTTTCAGCATCTATTGAGATGATCATATGGTTATTCTTCTTTAGTTTTTAACATGATGAATTATATTGATTGATTTTCAAGTGTTGAACCAGCCTTGCATTCTTGGGACCCATCCCACATGGTCATGATGTATCACAGTTTTAGATACTTTCTCTTTTTTTTTTTTTTTTTTGTGTGGAATATTAGCCCTGAGCTAACGTCTGCCAATCCTCCTCTCTTTTGCTGAAGAAGACTGGCCCTGAGCTAACATCCATGCCCATCTTCCTCTACTTTATATGTGGGACGCCTGCCACAGCATGGCTTGATGAACAGTGCCATGTCTGCACCCAGGATCTGAACCAGCAAACCCTGGGCCACCAAAGCGGAACGTGTGCACTTAACCACTGCACCACTGGGCTGGCCCCCTTTCTCTTCTTGTATAAGAAAAAATAGGCAGACTTCTGCCTTACAGGGCATGAAGATGCATTGGCAAAGAGAGTATTGCTCTAATGGTTTTCCTGACGTCGTCTGAATTCAAATCAAAACACAGTTGAGGTTTCCTTGAGAAAAGATGAAGGCAACGAAATAGGTGGCATGTACTTTTATGCTTTTGCTATTGAAGCATTTTTTTTTTAATCTTGTTTGTAGGAGTGAAAAATACACTGTAACAATTTACCAAATATCTAATACAAGTCGGGACTAATCAGAAGAGAGGAAAACAACCCATATATTTCCCTCTTAGCAATGTGAAATGCTTTTTACCTCAGCTTTTGGGTATCTTTGTATGATTATTTAAATAAAACTGGGGCATATTTTACAAACTTACTGTTTTTTTTTTTACTAATAATGTTCATGCTGGTAATAAAACAATAAAAGTTCCCTTTCTTGAGCACTGATGGTGTGCCAGGCACTGGCCAAAGTGCTTTATATTTATCAATGCTAATTTTTCAGAAACCTACAAGTTACCTATTATTAGGGTTATATTAGATGAGGCAACTGTCTCAGAAAGTTCAAGTACCTTGTCCAAAACCACACAGCTAATCAGTAAAGAGGATTCAAGCCTGCTGCATCAGTAGGACTCAGTAGGCCGTGCAGTCGTAACTCCGGGAGGTGTGCAGCCTACTGGCGGCAATGGTGTTCCAGCCAAGGTCTATCTAAGGCCAGGCCCCACCGCCTTACCCCCTCCCCATGATACATTACAGTGGAAAATTTGTTGCCTAAAATTCCTCACAACTTCAGTCGTTTCTGTCAAGCTTTCTGTGGCTCTGTTCTCATGGATATTTCCGGTGCTGACAGCTATAACGCATATTGGCAGTGTACTCAGGCTAAAACACTAGCTTATTCTATCTCCCCTGTTAAAAAAAGAAAAAACAAAACAACATAAAAACAGAAAATCTGTTTGGCCTTAATAGTAAAATATCTGTTGAAAGGTGGGGATAGTATACAAATAAGCATGTTACCCTGAGTTCAAGTTCAGTGACAAATGGGAGAAAAATTGTGCAACGAAGATGAACCCTAATAACAAGAGCCTTAATTGCCTCCACTTAAGGAAGGCTTTGCGAAGGAAGTGGTATGCCAGGAGATCTTTATAGAAAGAGGAGAAAACTGGATTAGGAAATAAAGTGGACACATGCCATCTGCTGCCTCCAATTCACCTGCCCTTCTCCTGGCCAGGCACCCCAGGCTCCTCTTGGGGACCACCTCACTCCACTGTCCCCCTCCAGCTGTGGCGGAGCTGACTCTTCCTTCCGCTCCAGGAGGGGGCCTGCCCTCAGACCTAGCCACTGTGATCTTCAGGGGTGGGGGGTAACCAGATGGGCATCGATGAGACGCCATGGGACTTCTGGGACCACCGGGAAGAGGCCAGCTGTTCTTTCTGCTGAACCTGAGCATGGGGAGCATTCTGAGGCTGGAGCTGAACTAGCCGCGCTGCTGCCACGAGAGGAGGGCCCGCATGGGAAGGGAGTCACCCAGAGGGCGTGGAGCCAGCACCCCTGGAGGGAACCCCAGGCCCTGGGCGTACTGCTGGAGCCCCTGGACCACGCTGCAGGTAAAGCCAGCCTTGTCCCGGGGCTTTTCAGATTGGGAGAGCCAATAAATTCTACTTTTGCTTTTGCCCGTTTGGGTTGGGTTTTCTGTCACTTGCCACTAAGACGTTCTCAGCTGATCCTGGGAAGAGTCCGAGTAGGTCTCCAGCAGGCAGTGCTGCAGACTGAGACCGCAGGCATGAGCCCCAGGAACAGACGCAACCCGGGCAGATCGGCTGCAGCCGCGCTGTCACACCGCAGTTCTGTCTTCTAAAGACAGGGTTAACGAGCACAGTGTCCAACAAAGATTGCTGGAAACAAAATCACCTGCTTCCCGGACCCAGCTTCCTTCCGCAGGCGCAGCTGGCCTTTACCTGTGCCCAGTTCTACACGCAAAGGAGGAAGGGCGAAAGCTAAAATTCTGGGGCCCCTGCCTCTGCGCAGATCCCAGCAAACCATGCCCGCTTTACAAATTCTCCCGAGGAAAGCGAGCCGAGCCCCAGGGCGAGGGACGTTTCAGTCAGAAAGATTTGTCTTGCTCTCCGACCCGACCTCCAACAGCAGGAGCAGCAGCTGTGGTCAGAGCTAACACCGAGGTAGTGGTTTATGAGGCTCACATTTTTGGGGAATTAATTCATTCCACAAACACGCAAGGCTTGTACTCACACCCAGCGGTGCCGCCTTGCCCGCCTCGCCTGGGCTGACTCAGACAATGAACAAGCAGACTACCAGACAGATGATCGGCAAGCCTGGTGGTCGTTGCTGTGAAGGGGGAGCAGTTTGGGTACAATGATACGGAACAGCTGAGTGGACAGGGAAGGTAGTTCTGAGGGGAGGATGTCTCAGCTGAGACGTGAAGGGGAGGAAGGAGCAGCGGGCGGTGGTGCGGCCAGCCGAAGGTTGCCCGTAGATAAGACAGCACGCAGGAAGGCGCTGGGGTAGACAAGTGAGTGCATGGGTGAATGAGGGACACATTCGACTCCTCGAGGAGGGTAGAAAGAGAGCTACAGTGGATGCGGGTCTCATTCCTGATGTCGGGGCCCAGGACGGTCACCTCAAAATATCCCACAGTGGCATATTGATTATTTTGAATTAAAGCTACTTGAGAAGCAAAAAGGGCTTTCCGAGCCTCCTGTCGCTGCTCCCCTGAAAGGGGAGACGAATCTCCCCTGTGGAAGGTGCCCCCCCTGCATCCTTGTCCCCAGAGCCGGGCATTCAGGGCCGAGAAGCAGTGTAAGCAAACTTCACTTACTACCCAAGCCTAAGTTTTTGTGTCCTGTCAATTCCTCACAAATTTACTGTTTCTTGGTATAAAAGACAGATATCCTTCCTGCTTCCCTCACTCTCCGAGCATCATGTTCATGCTTCTCCCATGCACAAGTAATGAAATTGGGTCTTCCCCTGTTAATCTGGTCTTGCGTCAGTTTTATTATTAGTCTAACCATAAGAACACAAGAAGGGCAGAAGGGGGCTTCTCCCTCCCCGACACTGACCAGAGAAGGAAAAGGGGCTAGGCAGGACTTTCGGTCAGCACTGCTTACTTTGGTGCACCCAGAAGAGAAAGAGGCCTGGGTTTGAGCCAGAAGCCCTGAGTTGCACAGCGGGCTGGTCCTTCACCAGCTGCACTCCTTTGCAGGGTTAGAGACATTCCTCGTAACCCTGTGTCCTTCTGTAGGCGACCTGGGAGGCAGGGTGCTCTTCTTGGCATGCCCACCCACAGGGGCTCATTGGATTTCCATGAAACTGTCTGTCCCTCACCGTGCGGGTGTGCTCCCTAGCCCAGGATGACTGCCGTGTTCGAGTCAGCAGGGGCGGGCTGAGGATTCTGAGCCCAAACCCTCCATCCTGTTCTCTAAGGAGCTGTGAGATTTCTAGTCACTTCCCTGTTCTCTCTGAAACCCTGGGGCCGCCTGGAGTTGAGCCCCTGCCTCTCCCTTCTTAAAGGAAGAGATTAGAAATAATATCCTGTGTCCACATGGTATGTTCTAGCCAAGACTCGCAAAGCCGTTTGCAAACATCAGCTCTGGTTTGCAGCCGCCCCGGGGCGAGCTGTGTCATTGCAGGAAACAGGAGAGCACAGGGCAGGTCAGGGCCAAATGTCAAAGCTAATCTCTCACTAAGGAAAATGGAAAAGCACTGCAAGTCTGGTTCGTAATTCTGAAAAGTGCATTTTCAAATCCATATCATATATATTCCCTTGAAATTGTCTTTTCTTACAAATATTACCTGAAGTAGCAGTCATAAATGTCTAGCTATTACCACAATCCAGAACCAGATTTCATTTAAACCTAAATCATAACACTTTTTTACTATAAATTCTTCAGATTATTCATAGTTTAATACTAAGACCAAAAGATAGTAAAGAACAAACATTCCTTGCTATTGCCTTGATTGGCAGCCTCTGGGACATCCCTGGGAATTTCAGTCACCTTAAGGTCAGATGAGAAATTCTTAAAACCAAATTAGTGTTGATTTATTCTAATCTTAAAGACAGCAACATGATGTATGATATGTCTCATATTCTCATTATATCCATGAGTTGACAAGGCCAAGAAATGGGACTTGTCATTAAGGATGAGAAAGCCTACAAAGGTGGCACCAGGAAAGGACATTTATTGATTCCCTACTACATGCCAGATAATGTACGAGTCACATTCACACATGTGATCTCATTTAACCTCCCAGCGACACTGTGAGCTAGGCATTGCCTCTATTTTACAGATGAAGAGACTGAGGGTCAGAGAGGTGAAAGGACTTGCCCAAGCCTATAGAGCAGGCCTTTGGCTCCTAACTCACTCTGCCGGATGCTCAGTCAGGGTCCACTGGAGTAAGAAGACCAAACTGGCCTCCTTTGCTAACATCAGGGTGAGGCTGCGGAAAAGGAGGGAAAATGAGATGGGGAGTAAAAGTCTGAGACAAACTCATGGACCTGAAGGTGCCCCTGGAGGCTGTGGAAGATAATTAGAGTTGGGGAGATCGCCCAGACCTGCACGCAAGGCTGCCCCTTCCACAGGAGCTTGGTTTCTATTTCTCCTCAAAGACCAGCTCCAGGGATCTACCCAATGAGGCCTTCATATGTTTGCTAAACTTTTTCTTATCAAAAACAGGACTCAGCTGTGGGAGAAACAGCACTAGTTTCAGACGTTGGCCTTGGCAGACAAGCAGTCAGCTACAGGGAGGCCAACACTCAGAATCTCATTGTCTCACTGGTGTTTACACTGGACAGGGCCGAGCCCAGTGCCTCACATGGTGCTCGGCGCACAGTAGGCGCTTGTTGGATGAGTAAATCTGACATCTGTCATCACAGTGGTTATTCACATGATGACATCAGGCAAAAGGTCCAAGCCTGGGGTCATTAAGGAAAGCGGGGTTTCATTTTCCGTCACCTTCAAGGTGCTGGCGATGTGGTTTCCTGACCTTGAGTGGGACAAAGCAGACTCCAGGCAGCCAGGGCATTGAGTATTTTCTCATGTAATTCTACTGAGTAGATGTTAATAACCTACTTACGATTTATAGAGTTTTGATTGCTCTCTGGAAGTATGAAGGAGGAAGACAAATGAGTTTGCAGAATAAAATCAATGAAATAAAAATAGCCCCACATAGAGGACTTTCTCAGGATGTCACTAAATTTGTCCTTGATAAAGGTCTTTGAGAGGATAGGAGAGGAATGTCTAAAAATACCAGAGAGGAACTACGGAAACAGAGGGTAAGACAGAGAATTGGGCAAAAAAGCAAGCATCCGTTGTGTATGCTGCCATGGAACATGCTTTTGTTCCAAGTGGGCAGAATTTCATTCTCCCTGTGGATATGAATTAGGGAGTGTCTGACAGGGAAATGAGAAAAGAGGAGGGTTTGACCATTTTCGTCTTTATTTTGACTGATGTATACAGGGTGACTGGAAAGAGTTTCCAGTAGGTTTGCCCTGGTGTAAGAGCTTTGGGAAGTCACGTTATTGGGAATACTAGACACGTGGTTCACAACTTCTCCACCTTCGTGGCTTATAGAACTTCTGTTGATCCTGTAAGACCCAACTTAAATATCTCCTCCCCTTGGAAGCTTTCTCTGATTTTCTCCCTATCTCATTGTCATTTTTGTACCAACACAGTACTTATGTGAACTTTCCTTATGGTGTTTACCATATTATAGTAGGTTTTTTTTTTTAAATTTTTTGGTGAGGAAGATTCACCCTGAGCTAACATCTGTGCCAATTTTCCTCTATTTTGTACATGGGATGCTGCCACAGCATGACTTGACAAGCAGTGTGTAGGTCCATGCCTGGCATCTGAACCCATGAACCCCAGGCTGCCAAAGTGGAGCACATGAACTTAACCACTATGCCACCAGCTCGGTCCCTACAGTGGTTATTTTTTACACAACTAAGACTATGTCCTCTCCTGAAAGAAGACCTGTGTTTTCCTCTTTGTACATCCAGGATCTAGCAGAGTACCCAGCAATTAGCAGGTGCTCAATCAATCCTGTGGATTGAACAGAAGATGGAGTGAATCCTAACTTTAGTCTCTTCCATATATCTTTCTACACCAATTCCATGAGAAGTCCCAGGGGTTGAGGGACTAATCAACCAACTAATTACAACCTTAGAAGACCAGGGTTAGGAAATAGACTAGACGGGGACAGCACTGAGAGGAGAACCAGACATCTTCCATCAGCTCCCTCAGTCTGAGGAAGGGAATGGAATGATTGCTTTATAGAAGCCAGACTCCACTGAACAGTGCGAGTCACTTCAATGCTCCAGTCCTCAGTTTTCTCATCTGCAAAGTGGGAATAATAATAGACGTCACCTTATAAGATGGCCATGAGAATTAAGTGAGATCATTCCCCGACACACTCAGCACGGTGCCCAAACACCTCGTAGGCGCTCAGTAAATCTTGGGTATTTTATTAGCTGCTATAAAACTGAGATCTGTGTAAAACACCAATGATACCTGTTTTTTAACATTAGATTTTATCATATTTTTTCTTTTATTCTTCATCTTTCTTTTATCCTTTTAGTTTTAGAAAGCTAAAAAACAGAAAGCATAAAAGTAACATCATGGCAGAGCTCAAACACACCCTCTTCCATGCACCCTTCCCTGCCTGCCACCCTCTTTCCTTTTTGCTCCCACGTTGTGCCAATTACATAGCACTTATTGACTATCGTCCACTGTGACATTCCCACTCCAGCTCCAGTCTGTGTGGGTGGAAGAGCTTTGACGGTGTTCTCTGTGCTTCTATGAAAGTGCAGCTGTTGCTCCTGCCTTGGCTCCTCCTAGGACTTAGAAACAGGTCTTGATGTTTAGTGCAAAGGCTGGCTAGACAGAGAAGACCCTAATCACGAGGTAGGAAACCCAGACTAAGCCAGATGAGTTACTAGATTCTTCTATCTCTGTAAGCGGGGGTAGTGATACCCACTTTGGTAATTCAGGGTGGCTGAGAGATGCAAATGAGAGAAGAGATATGATAACTCTTTGCAAATTAAATGCAAGCAAAGTTTGTTACTCTCATCCCTTCTAGGAAACGGGAACCCACGTGAGCGGGCTGGCTGTCCCACTGTCAGCTCGCCCTCCTCCTACAGATTTTACTTGCTCTGTTTTGTGTGTTGGAAATTTTTAGGATTTGACTCCCTCTTGATCTGGAGGCATTCACCAGGCCTAACTTTGGCCTCTACTCTCTCAACATTAAAGGCCAGGATCCCTGGACCAAGGCTCCCTGTGAGAGATTAATCCCAAGGAGCAGCTGGAGGAGGAGGTGTGTGGGAAGCAGTGGGGTTTTGTTTGTTTGCTGTTTTATATTTTTCTTGACTTCCAAAGACTGTTTATACTTTAAGAGAAAAGTTTTGTTTCTCTTCCCAGCATGCTTAAATACAGACTTCTTGTTGATTTTTATTAACTCAAAATACCTTCCAATCGCACAGCCTCTGGAGTACAGGAGCGGGATGCGCCACTGAGGGACGGGACAGGCGTCCGTAAAAGACGCCAACTTAAACGGCAGTTTCACACACACACGCTCAGCTTATCATTTTCTCCTGGACTTTTCATTTGCAGGTAAAACAATACGCAGATCCATTTCATAACTTGCTGACATCCCTCCCAATTAAAGAATCAGAGGAATAGACGGTAGCAAAACCTAGAATAATTCTCAAACTCTGATCAAAGGTTTCGGTGGGAGCAATCAGATGACACCGAGTGAGGCCTGGGGGATCTCCTTGTGACCTCTTTCATCCACTGCTTCGTCACTGCTCCCTACAAACCGCTAGCAGAAAGAGCTGAAAAATGCCTGCTCAACCTGAGTAGATGACTAACACATTTCAATATACGCAAATAAAAGCATTATGTACGTATGTTAAAGCTAAGTGAGATGTTTAACATAACCCCCACCAGGAAGATTTTAAATCTATGAGAGATTAGAAAATATCTGGACAGGCATTAAAAAACGTGAAATTGCTAACAAAAACAAAAAATAAGCAATTAAACCAAACTTCTCATCTCTTATCACCAAAGTGTCAGTATTTTCTCCTTTATATAACATATGCAAAACTGGGTTTCGAAAGGTAATTCTTTCCTGACACTCTAGCCAGAGCTCCTGTGCACAGACGCTGCTTTGGGAAACAGGCGGTAGCCAGTTCAAAGCAGTCATCTGAGCAGGGAGCCGGAAACCATGCAAACGCATTTGAGTCAGATCGGGAGAACACGCATTTATTACTTTGTTCTGAAATTGCAGGCGGCGGCCTTCCTTCGTTCCCTCTCTTCTCTTTCTGGGGAGCAATGTCACAGGGTGGCTTATTCCCCCGGAGGGCCGGTAGGGGTGAGGGAGAAGTTAACATCGCTCGTCCCTTATCCGGGAGCCGTACTCTGAAGGTGCCCTGGGGCCCTTCCCCCTTTCTCCAAGGAGCCCAGGGACCCAGGCCTCAGTGTCAGAGAATCCGCCTTCCCCTGCCTGGGGACAGTTCCACTCCAGGAGCAACAAAACAGAACCAGGCACGCCTGCGAGCTTCAGGACCTG